>NC_140938.1:107304053-107666553 GCF_014529385.1 Adiantum capillus-veneris | reverse complement strand
TTAGTAATGTTATTTCTCTGGCAGTTGTACTTAAGGCGCGCGGAGAGGTTTGCAAAAGGCACATTTCCTTCCTCGCGCGCCTTTAGTCCTATAGACAAATGCAGAGAGAGAGAGAGAGAGAGAGAGAGAGAGAGAGAGAGAGAGAGAGAGAGAGAGAGAGAGAGAGAGAGAGAGAGAGAGAGACTAGGTGTGTTTCTGTTTCTGTTTTGGTGAGAGACAGATATATTTATTTATTTATTTATTTATATTTATAGATATATTTATATCTATAAGGGGAGAGAGAGAGATAATGATGGTTTGGTTTTGGCAGAATTGTCATGTTTGCTCATGGTTTTGACTTGTTATGTTTCTTGATGATTAGGATTAAGGTCCAGTAGGCAGAAGAGGCTGAAACCAGATCCAGGGCTTGTGCCAGGATTTCAAACCTTGCAGGCTCAGTTGCTTAATGTATCTGCCAAAAGAACTGTTGACTTTTGTCAGGACATATCTGAGGAAAAGTTTCTTGGTGAAGACCAATCAGAGAGGTCACCAGGGCAAGAAGATTCCTCACTCGACAAGGGTGTGGTGCCCTTTAAGGTACATCTTAAGAAAAATACCAGAAAGAGAAATATAGACTTCTCAGATGATGCAGATGTGCTAGAAAGTACAAAATGTAAAGAAAAGGAGGATGTGTCTTCTCTGGAAGACCCAGCTGCAACTGATGAGAGGCTGTTTGATTTTGCAGCATCTTGTGGTGCTGGGGACAAGTATGATCTAATTCATTCTATGTTTAATCCAAAGTTTGACATTGAAGACCTATTAGCTCAGCACAGTAATTTCTTGTAGTCCTACAGAGATAAGTTTGAGGTGATGGTGCAGGTAGGAAGGGTTGTTCTGCCTACTATGACTCTTGTGCATTTAAATGACTGTGGTGGAAAGGGACAGGGAGTGAAGAAGTATAGGGAATTACCACCCTCTTGCCGACATTCAGTCTGCCCTTTGCACCAAAAAGAATGCAAACTCATTCAGGAAGCCTTTGGCTTTATGATTTACCTCAACAGCCTGTTTGGATTCCTCATGCAGAATCCTGATGAGGTGTTAGAGGAGCAGGATGCAGCACCAGAAGAGGAGGAATGCGAGGAGACAACTCATATGCAAGAAGTCGAGGAGGTTGAAGACACAGTCGACCTTGAGGTTGAGGCAATTGAAGTACAAAGAAGTAAGATGCTCTCTGTGAAAACCATAGAAATCAAACTTCCATTGGATGTCAGTAACTTCACTGAGAAGCATGCTCAGATGATGTTGCCAGCTGTGCCTGAGTTCAGGATTGGAGACAGGACCTATATCTTCTTACATGATGTGCAAAGTGTGTTTTATTTAAGGGAGGATTTCTCCCTGGCTATTATTTCCAGAGTCCAAGAGGAGAGGAGTGGATTTGTTTCAGAGGATAGTAGTGATGATGAGGCAATGGAAACATCCAGCAATCCAATGGAATGCCTTCGAAGATGCTTTGAGAAAGCTGAAAAATACAAGGAGACACTACCTGATGAAGCCACCTTCCAAGCAATAAGACAAAGCCTAAGACCATCGAAAAGTAACAAAGAAGTGGAGGATTGGTTTAACCATTCAGGTCAGGGGTCAACTACATCTGTAGACCTATGGCAAGAAAACCTCTTTCTGCAGGATGAGAGCTTCATGGTATCTCTCTCTCTCTCTCTCTCTCTCTCTCTCTCTCTCTCTCTCTCTCTCTCTCTCTCTCTCTCTCTTTCTCTCTCTCTCTCTCTCTCTCTCTCTGTTTGTGTCATTTCTGACATTGTATGTGCAGTCTTGGATTGCTGACAAGGATGACTTCCTTCGGCGCCGGACAAGAGAGTATCGAGGAAGGGATGCGGCCCTAGCACAGTACCTTTCAAAGCTCTGCGAGGCACCGATAGTAGTTTTTCACAATTCCATGTCACAAGAGGGTTCAATAGCAACTTACACATTCAAGACACTATCACGCTTCTTGGGTGGACCGGTGCTGCCCAAAAGTGCAAATAAAGTCATTCTTGTTGACAAAGTGTTTGCTAGAGATTGTTTCGGTTACTGCCCAGGCTATACAGGTGGTCGGGCAGCGTATTACTACACGTACACAGCAATGGCACTAGCTCTTGGTAGACAAAACCCAGATGAACTTTTAGAGTATGGCAAACATCTCATGATTCGTTACAAGGGTGACGTGCCAAAAAACAAAATTGAACCTGCAAAATCTTGATACACTTCAAGTAGCAATTGTATAAGATCATGTATTACATAAATTTTTTACAATGCCATCCACTCAGAGTATCTTTCTCCACTTGTGATTCACATACACCATTGTCTCTCTCCACCTTCGTTGACTTTCACGAGCTCCGGAGTTGTTGTATGCCATTGATCTTTTAGCTTTTTGTTGTTGTAAATGTCTGATGGCTTGTGCTGTTGCTGAATTTGCCAAGACTTCTTTTGCCTGCATTCGATGAATGATTCTACGATAGAACCATTCAAATAGTTCTCTCAAACTGTTAGCCTTGATTCGAGAGCCACCATGTCGTGTGTGCCTGAAATAAGCATTTCTCGCCATGTAATGAGACTTTTCCATCCCTTGGGTATTCCATATTGCCGGGTTCCCATACTTCTGTATAAAATATGGCAAATGATTGAAGATGATGTGCTGGATATGAAAACAGATTAGTTAGAATGTTTTACACTCACATATTTGCACATAAGAGAGAAAGAAATACATGATAATACCATGTAGTGAGTAATCTGGGTGTCTGTCCATGCTGTCTTGAATGATTTTTTCAGAAGGTTGAGATTTTCCTTGAACTTGTTCATATCACCTTGTGACCAGTCATCTTTGTCGCACATCAAAAATAGGATGTCTATTGATCGCCAAACCTCAGCCTTCGCGTTACGAGTAGTTGGTTCGTGGTCTTTGACTGCAATATGTAGCTTTTTCCAGCTCTGATACTCTACCTTGCTAACATAAGATGTGTTATATATTTTTCCATGTTTTGTTAGCTTTGGATCTCTTGTACCTTGGGGCTTAGATAAAAACCTCCGTGCCTTCACCCCACCGATGGATGGTTTGCATGGGACATCCTTCTCAGCAGTTGATCTCTTTTCATCCCGCTGGATTTTCACATTGCCACCATGAAGCCCCATATCCGACAGTACCATTTCTAAGCACTGCAAGGCTACTTGTTGTTCTGTAGAGTTCTTAATCTTCCAAGCAAACCCGATGTATAAGTAGACCAATTTCTCTACAATTCTACAAAGGGCATGCATTGTACAAATGTGAACATTCAGAAGTGGTATTTTCAAAACTGGTCGAAAAGCAGGATCCTCAATGTGACGTGTTGGAGCTTTTCTCCACCACTTTGGGTTCATGACCTTTGCAGGCTCCATGCAGAACAAACACGGTGACTTTGCCATTGCACCCATTCCACAATTATACATGCACTTTAATGTTTTAAGGTCACCTGCAAGATGCCACTGAACTTGAAAGTCTCCCCTTCCATCTAGACGTAGTACCTCTCCCTGGTTAGTCTGTCGATCAATCAGCTCCGGAATATTAGTTCGATGGAACACCCAATATAGAATCTCATGATCTTCTTTCTTTACGTGCAACACAAAATAAATGAGACTTAAGTAGATCTGAATATTTGAGCTTACTTGAGAATATCGCTTACCTCAAACGCACCAAGCCACCATATGTTAGATTCTGATTGAACACTAAAATATAAAGGATCATCACTGGGACACTTTGAGAGGGCTCTATTCATTAAAGTAATAGTAACACGCTCTAGCTTTTTCTCTTTAACAAGCTCACACTCATCCAGTTTTAACACAAAATGTAATAGTCCACGTGACTCTTCAAAGGTGATGTTGTAAAACTCCACCATTCTCTTCTGTAGTATCCGTAGGTCCATAAAAATATTGTTGAACTCATCATATGCCATGTTGGCTCCATGGCCACTGTAAGTTGCTTTAATATGAAAGGGCTGTCCAAGATAGTCTCCCTGTGCCTCGTTAAGCTGAAGCCTCTCTTTCCAAACACTTGAGGCTGATGGTAGAAGTTTGGATTTTATACCCTTCCTAACAAAGATGGATGAGACAGACTTTTGGATAGCCGAATATCCTCTTTTGCTTACACCAAGTGAATCAAGTGTGCCTTGTATCTCTTTTGCAGGCACTGAGTTCTCTGAAATAAAGCGGTCCACTACATTTCTTTGTAGAACCTTAAACTTCTTGTCATGTACTATATCTGCTGCCAGGCTTCTACTTATAAGTGGCTTCAATCTCTTTCCTATATTGGCTTTGGGGTCAATGTTTTCCTTGTCAGGATAGATTGAGTCTCTACATGAAGACAATGCATAAGTAAATAACAGAAAATTTGCTTCACTAACACTATTTAGGCACATGAAAACAATGCATAACAAGAAAAAACAAAGAGATTACTTAACTAAGACAATGTAGCCAACCAAGAAGCATCACCTTAATGCTCGGATTCTTTTCTTGAGACCTCCTGATGCAACCTGCAATGTTTCAAGATTGCGCAATTTCTTCTTTCGGATACGACCACCCAAGATGGTGTCCTTCATTTGACAACTTCGCACCTTTTCTTTAAGTTCTTGTACCTCTGTTTTATGTTGCAAAATGGTAACCTGATCTGTAGAATGTAAATGTGAAAGGCGAACAATCTCACATTGTTGAGCTTGGAGAATGCTCTTGTAAGTTCCAGCTTCTCTTGTAAGTGATTTACAATAACCCAGAAGGCCGTTTTCTCCATCACCAGCAAAGGTCAATAAGCTTGTAGGATTGATGAGACGCATTAGTTATTGGATTCTTAGGGTAGAGAGAGCCTCTCGTCCAGATATCTATGTGTTTAGCTCCTTGAGCTCTGAGCGTGTCTATGGAGGTGGGAGGTATATGTGTGTTTGTTTTACTGCGCTTAATCAATGGTTGGTACTCATTGTCCAAATCAATGTGAAGGTGATATTTGGCTCGTTTGTGGGTAACATTTGTGCCATTTGAGGAGTGCGCCATTAGCCAAATGTGCAGGTTTAATGGAAAGTGAATAGCGGCTGCGGATTCGTCCCTCCATGTTAGCCTCATTCCCTCCGTATTGACGTTGTTCATTCAATACAACTAAAAAGAGTATTATCCCTCAATCACTACGAACGAATGTTCAGAGGGGTAAGGAATCTACTTAAAGTACACTTTTTGAAGTTTTACTATGAAAGACCCAGCTCTTTTATTTGTCATTTTTTCTAGAGAGAGAGTGCAAAAAATACATTTTCTTAGAAGGCCCTCCAAATGACCTCCGAAATTTCCTAATGCTAGGGCGGCCATGGACTTACATTCGAAGAAATGCTTGATGCGAGGAAGCAAAGGAAAATGTCGCAAAACCTTTTGTGGAATTTTTGTCCCGTGGAGATCTACTCGATATCTTTCGGAATCACATTTCGGACACTTCTCCATGTCTGTGTATTCCCCTCTGAAAAGAATGCAGTCATTAGGACAAGCGTGGATAGAATTGTAATCCATCCCCAAGTTTCGCAAAATCTTTCTTGCTTCATTTCGGGAATCTGGCATCACATTGTCAGCTGGTAGTATGTGCTCTTTCAACAATCTACACAACATAAAAATATGATACAGTCGTGTAAAAATCTATCAGATCATTATACATTTAGAGTTCTATTAAAGTAAACTAACTGTAATAGATCACCTGAAAAGCGTTGTGACGCTAGTGTCACTCCATCCAAACTTTGCCTGCATGTTGAGAAGAACCAGGAGTGCTTTCAATCTAGACATACGTGCTCCATTATACAATGACGTATCGGCTTCACTTTTCATATCATCATAGATAAGCCTTTCTGAATCCATGATCGTCTCGATCATTTCATCAATCTCGGGCTCAAACATTGCCTCGTTGGGAATGTGCTCTGCATGATCATCCCCCGAGCTGTCAGAGGCTACATCTTGTGGCCTCACATATGCTGCTTGACCAAAGCGCCTGCGAACACGTCTATTGGGTTGCAAGATTGCTGCTTGTTGGCCAGCGTCAGAGTCCGACGAGTTATAATTGGCAACAACTCGATCTATAATAGATGGATCGAACTCGCCAAATTCGCGAACGTGCTGCAAAGAAACACGTCTTGTCCGTCGCACAGCATGGTTGCATTGATTACAAGGACATAAGACCCTCGTTGAGAGATAGGTGTTTCGGTTGGACGGTCCCACATCCTCGTTGCTACTCATAATGAGGATAAAAAACTTATAACATGGACAACAAATTTAATATTCTATTGGCATTCTTCGTCTTATCTCTCTCTCTCTCTCTCTCTCTCTCTCTCTCTCTCTCTCTCTCTCTCTCTCTCTCTCTCTCTTTACCTCACATTCTCTAGTCATGTCCAATCCCCGCACACCTCGGTCTAGAGGTGCACGGAGATCAGAACCACCGGGTTATAATCTCGTCTTTATTGGTCAATACCTATATTTGTGGGTACAAGAAATCTACACACCCACGTCTACATGATACTGCATGTAGTGGACAAAATCCCTTTGCCTCTTCTCTAGCTGTAGCACTTCACTTCATCTTAACATCTTTTCACAGTAGATCTTTTCACTGTTCGTCTAACTCTAAACCCTAAACCATAAGTAATTCTTGCGTGGACTCGATCTAACGTAAATAAGCGTAAATCTAAATAAACGTAAATCTAACTAAAAATAAAGCTAAATCTAATTTAACATAAGTCTAATGACTAGAGGTTGTCTAGATGGTCATTGTGTCGGGGATGTAGTGACTCTTGCCGCCCTGAAGATCCACCTTCTTCCCTATCTTCTGAAGACATTTCACCAGTACTTTTGGATCGACGGAGCCCACCATGAGTGAAGGCAGCAATACCCTATATTCTATTGAGGGCTTTCTTGACCCGCTTCATGCAGGCATCGTAGTCTATGGAGACCTAAATCTAATCTAATATAACGTAAATCTAAATCTAGCTTAAATAAACGTAAATCTAGTTAAAAATAAACCTAAATCTAATTTAATGTAAGTCTACATATAACCTAATCTTTAACGTCTTTTAAGATAGTTTCCTACGACGTTATAACTCTCTTCTTCTTGTGTGTGTGCGCGTGTGTGGATGTGTGTGCCAATAAAAAGAGATAAATGGTATAACCTTTCTATCACCCATGCCAAGTATGATAGATTGATTATGCCATTTACCTCTTGAATAATAGGTCTTCAGTTCAACTCCTCGTCGGCTAGATCTCTAGGTCTTTTAATTTTAATTAGTTTTCTACGACGTTAAATTAGTTTCTCTCTCTTTCTCTCTCAATGTGTGTACGTTTTTTTGGATCGTATGCATGTTTTCTCTCTCTTTTCCTCTCTCAATGTGTGCGTTTTTTGTTTATGCATGTTCTCTCTCTCTTTTCCTCTCTCAATGCGTGCGTTTTTTGTTTATGCATGCTCTCTCTCTCTTTTTCTCTCTCAATGTGTGTGTGCATTCTTTGTTTATGTATGTGTGTGTGCGTTTTTGTTTTTGTTTGTACTCTCTCTCTCTCTCTCTCTCTTTCTCTCTCTCTCTCAAAAACACTATGTGTGTGTGTGTATGTGTGTGTGTGTGAGAGAGAGAGAGAGGGAGAGAGAAAGAGGGGAAGGGAACATGAGAATGAGGAGAGGGAAGGAGCATACCTGGCTCTCCTTCCTCTCCTCGTGTGTGTGTGTGTGTGTGTGTGTGTGTGTGTGTGGAGAAGAAAGAGAGAGAGAGAGAGAGAGTGAGGGAGAGCGTTACCTGCTCCTTGCTTGAGGGCGCCGAAAAACTCACATCTGAGATCTGAGTTTTTGGGCGCGCTCGGTTATTTTTTTACCCCAGCCGGCGTCGCTATGAGCGTCGCTATAAGCGTCGCTATGAGCGTCGCTATGACCGTCGCAAATTTCTTTGTAAATTTGCGACGCTCATAGCGACGCTTATAGCGACGCTCATAGCGACGCCGAGAAATTTTTTTTTGAGCGTCGCTGTGTGAGCGTCGCTAATATGAAGAGCCTCTTGTAGTGCGCTTGTAGTGATCCAACCGCCGCGTCTAATTGCTCGCGAGAGATCATGTGGTTGTTTTCGAACAACCATCACCAAGTATCAAATTCTTTATATCGCTCCCGATACTTGACCATCTCTTTGATTGGCCAAGAGAGAGTGATATTTTTCTAAGTTAGCAATAACAATACCAAATCATCAACTACAATCTTATAATCACCAATCGATGTTATAATTTAATTAATCTTACATATTTATCCTTCCAAGCTCCCTTGCCTCCTGAGCCATAGTGCGTGGGAGTTTATCTTGCGCGAGCATCGCGTTGTTGTCTATATGATGAGCCCGTCATAGCTTGATCGCTCTTTTCTTGAATTGTCCACTCCTACTCCGCCTCTGTCATGTTGCCACCGCGGTAACTCCTGTTTGGATCTTTGACCTGGTTGGCTGCTGCGCGCCGCACACTCGACTACTTATTTTTCAGAAATGTCTTTATGTAGCCCTCCAACCACTGTTGTGAAAAACGTTGATCAGGGGCATTTGGAAATCTAGCTAACAGAGCGTCCTCAATGTAGCGTGCGTAGTCGAGCAATTGGTCTCTAAACTTTATAAAACAGTTCTTATACGTTGAATGTATAAGAATTTGTAGATGGCGTCGAAATGCTCTGTCCTATGCTATGCCAAAGTCCACCTCTCCGCCATATTTAATCCTGTAGTAGCGCCCATGCGTGTTTAGTACGGGTGCATCTGTATCCTCATCCTCTACGTCGTTAGGGACGACACGCTCTGAAAGTGGGGACTCCGTTCCCTCTCCAGTACCAAAACAGGCGAAACCACAAGATCCGTCGCCGCTTCGCCTCTCACAGCGCTCGCTGTCCTAAGACGAGCGTCGACGTGCACTGCTAGAGGAAGTTCGTCTCGACGATTTTCTGGCGAAGTATGAGTGGAATGGAGTGGCGTAGGACTCTGTGATGCGATGGGAGTGGGACCTTGTAATGGAAGGGGAGTCGAACCCTGTGATGTAAGGGGAGTAGGACGATAAGAAGGGGCCGTAGATTGAGGTGTCGTTGGTGCGAGGCTCTGTAGGTAAGGAGTCCCTCCCTCACTCCCCCATGGTGTAGTCTGCGGAGAAATACCGTAGGTCGCAAGCTGCTGCGGAGTGTAGCGACCAAACAAATTCTCTGTCTCTCGGAGGTATTGGTCTTGTAAAGAGAGAGCCCGCTCTGTAGGTCTGGATCTACGACCGGTGGAGAACCCTGAGAAGGGTAGGTGTAGGATGACCATGCCTGCAAATAACAAAAATAAATCTATGACACTCATGGTTTAGGATTAACTAGCCAGAAACATTCCTTATTTCTTTGCTTGTTCTCACCGAATCAAGACTCGGGTCCACTGGAGGCGATGTCCACCCCGAATAGGAGCCCACCTGGGATGTGAACCAACCAAAAGAAGAGCCAGCTAGCTGCTCCTCACTAGTTGGTCTCTCGTTAGACATCTACATTACAAAGAGAAATATAAGATTAAGCTTTCCGTCCTACTCACTCATCTATAAATACGTACACAAGTATATTAGCACACAAACACTACAAGAGGCTATTCATATTAGCGACGCTCACACAGCGACGCTCAAAAAAAAAATTCCCGGCGTCGCTATGAGCGTCGCAAATTTCTTATAGCGACGCTCATAGCGACGTCGGCTAGGCTAAAAAAATAACCGAGCGCGCCCAAAAAGTCAGATCTCATATCTGAGTTTTTCGGCGCCCTCAAGCAAGGAGCAGGTAACGCTCTCCCTCACTCTCTCTCTCTCTCTCTCTCTCTCTCTCTCTCTCTCTCTCTTTTTCTTCTCCACACACACACACACACACACGAGGAGAAGAAGGAGAGCCAGGTATGCTCCTTCTCTCTCCTCATTCTCATGTTCCCTTCCCCTCTTTCTCTCTCCCTCTCTCTCTCTCTCTCTCTCTCTCTTTTTCTTCTCCACACACACACACACACACACACACACACACACGAGGAGAGGAAGGAGAGCCAGGTATGCTCCTTCCCTCTCCTCATTCTCATGTTCCCTTCCCCTCTTTCTCTCTCCCTCTCTCTCTCTCTCACACACACACACATAGTGTTTTTGAGAGAGAGAGAGAGAGAGAGTACAAACAAAAACAAAAACGCACACACACATACATAAACAAAGAATGCACACACACATTGAGAGAGAAAAAGAGAGAGAGCATGCATAAACAAAAAACGCACGCATTGAGAGAGGAAAAGAGAGAGAGAACATGCATAAACAAAAAACGCACACATTGAGAGAGGAAAAGAGAGAGAAAACATGCATACGATCCAAAAAAACGCACACACATTGAGAGAGAAAGAGAGAGAAACTAATTTAACGTCGTAGGAAACTAATTAAAATTAAAAGAACTAAAGATCTAGCCGACGAGGAGTTGAACTCAAGACCTATTATTCAAGAGGGAAATGGCATAATCAATCTATCATACTTGGCATGGGTGATAGAAAGGTTATACCATTTATCTCTTTTTATTGGCACACACATCCACACACGTGCACACACACAAGAAGAAGAGAGTTATAACGTCGTAGGAAACTATCTTAAAAGACGTTAAAGATTAGGTCATATGTAGACTTACATTAAATTAGATTTAGGTTTATTTTTAACTAGATTTACGTTTATTTACGCTAGATTTAGATTTACGTTATATTAGATTAGATATAGGTCTCCATAGACTGCGATGCCTACATGAAGCGGGTGAAGAAAGCCCTCAATGGAATATAGGGTATTGCTGCCTTCACTCATGGTGGGCTCCGTCGATCCAAAAGTACTGGTGAAATGTCTTCAGAAGATAGGGAAGAAGGTGGATCTTCAGGGCGGCAAGAGTCACTACATCCCCGACACAATGACCATCTAGACAACCTCTAGTCATTCAACAGCAACTTCAAAGTTAGTAACAAGAGCAAGAACGGTCTAAAGGGCCAATTGCTGTCGTCAGATGTGGATGGAGATGAGGCAGCGTCACCGCCGGAAGTTAACTCTCACATCTTTAGTGATGAGAATGCCAACTCTTGCCGAGTTATGTGAAAAATTATGTGTTAAATCAGTTTTAAAGTTCTTATAATCCCTGTTAGTTTAGTTCTTTGTTTTTAATATAACATAATTTACGTTAGATTTAGATTTATGTTATATTAGATTAGACTTAGGTTTATTTAGGTTTACCCACACACACACACACACACACACACACAAGAAGAAGAGATTTACGCTTATTTACGTTAGATCGAGTCCACCAAAGAATTACTTACGGTTTAGGGTTTAAAGTTAGACGAACAGTGAAAAGATCTACTGTGAAAAGATGTTAAGATGCTGTGAAGTGCTACAGCTACAGAAGAGGCAAAGGGGTTTTGTCCACTACATGCAGTATCATGTAGACGTGGGTGTGTAGATTTCTTGTACCCACAAATATAGGTATTGACCAATAAAGACCAGATTATAACCCGGTGGTTCTGATCTCCGTGCACCTCTAGACCGAGGTGTGCGGGGATTGGACATGACTAGAGAATGTGAGGTAAAGAGAGAGAGAGAGAGAGAGAGAGAGAGAGAGAGAGAGAGAGAGAGAGAGAGAGAGATAAGACGAAGAATGCCAATAGAATATTAAATTTGTTGTCCAGGTTATAAGTTTTTTATCCTCATTATGAGTAGCGACGAGGATGTGGGACCGTCCAACCGAAACACCTATCTCTCAACGAGGGTCTTATGTCCTTGTAATCAATGCAAGCATGCTGTGCGACGGACAAGACGTGTTTCTTTGCAGCACGTTCATGAATTTGGTGAGTTCGATACATCTATTATAGATCGAGTTGTTGCCAATTATAACTCGTCGGACTCTGACGCTGGCCAACAAGCAGCAATCTTGCAGCCCAATAGACATGTTCGCAGGTGCTTTGGTCAAGCAGCATATGTGAGGCCACAAGATGTAGCCTCTGACAGCTCGGGGGATGATCATACAGAGCACATTCCCAACGAGGCAATGTTTGAGCCCGAGATTGATGAAATGATCGAGACGATCAAGGATTCAGAAAGGCTTATCTATGATGATATGAAAAGTGAAGCCGATACGCCATTGTATAATGGAGCACGTATGTCTAGATTGAAAGCACTCCTGGTTCTTCTCAACATGCAGGCAAAGTTTGGATGGAGTGACACTAGCGTCACAGCGCTTTTCATGTGATCTATTACAATTAGTTTACTTTAATAAAACTCTAAATGTATAATGATCTGATAGATTTTTACACGACTGTATCCTATTTTTATGTTGTGTAGATTGCTGAAAGAGCACATACTACCAGCTGACAATGTGATGCCAGATTCCCGAGATGAAGCAAGAAAGATTTTGCGAAACTTGGGGATGGATTACAATTCTATCCACGCTTGTCCTAATGACTGCATTCTTTTCAGAGGGGAATACATAGACATGGAGAAGTGTCCGAAATGTGATTCCGAAAGATATCGAGTAGATCTCCACGGGGCAAAAGTTCCACAAAAGGTTTTGCGACATTTCCCTCTGCTTCCTCGCATCAAGCATTTCTTCGAATGTAAGTCCATGGCCACCCTAGCATCATGGCATGAGGAGAATACGAGTTACCATACTGGCCCCGACTCATGATCAATCACTTGCTCGATCCAATGCACATATTCAAGAATGTGGGTAATCTACTATGGGACCATCTGACCGGCAAGAAAGATACTTTGGGATCGTATGGAGCAATATTGGCCGCAAACAGCGTCTGATGGATCGATAAAACTCCCTAAAGCACCATGGATTTTCACAGGAGCCCAAGAACGCAAAGTAAAAGAGACCATTCGATCTTTGCGGACCCCCACTGGCGTAATGCACTAGCTCCGAACGTGTTTTACTAAAGAAGGAAAGCTTACCGGTTTGAAGTCACACGATTGGCATAAAATGTGTCAGGTACGTTCATAGTGGACTTTAATATCATTGCATAAAATGTGGACTTTAATATCATTGCTGCACATACTTTACAGTTTATTTTACCGGTTGCCATTGAGGGATGTTTGTCTCTCGACATCCGTAACACAATCTACAAACTTGCAAAGCTGGTGCAATGGATCTCACAAAAGGAGATCAACGTAGACTCCATACCATTCGCCAAACTAAATGCTGCAGACCTTGTGTGCATGTTTGAGAAACATTTTCCTACTACAATGCTAACCATTCAGGTGCATCTTCTTGTTCACATAGTTGATGAGGTGGAAATAGCTCGCACAGTTCATTCCAGATGGATGTTCTTCTTAGAGCGTTTCATGAAAACGCTTAAGGGATATGTGCGTCAAAAGGCACGTCCGGAGGTTAGCATGGCAGAAGGTTGGTTGGTATCAGAGTCCCTAGTGTACATTGGAGAGTGGCTAGACGGATTTGATAAATCCCGGGACACGCTATGGCGAACCATAGATGATGAGCGCATATCTGCGATTGTCATGTGCAATCTCGGTGTTGAGAAGAAGATGACGGAAGATCTAGAGGCTAAAATCAACCGATTTTGCATGCTTCACAATCCAGTGATGCAAAAGTGGATTTCACAATATGAGGATGCAAAGCAAGAGCGACAAAGGGCACGAATCGAGTGGAGACGGGGAAGACGACCACCGATGCACTATCCAGCGGTTCTGGAGAGCCTACCAACCTTCATGAGCTTAAGATGGTTGCACAACCAATTGAAAAGCGCACAACAATGCGGTGACGAAGTGACTGAAGAAGAGTGGGAGTACTCTCGGGGTTGCGCGACCAAGGTAAGTTTGCAATGTACGACTAGCAAGTGACTTTATTTATAAACGTTTGAACGGCCACTCATAATCTTTGTTCGTTGTAGTATAAGTCATACACAGCAGCATGGTGTAAAGGTCGACATTTTAGGGTGGAACGAATCGACAAAAAGCGTTTTACTCAAGATTGTGGAATCATGGCAAAATTTGAACAGTCTAGTCGACGACGTTCCTCTGATGCAGATCCTGTGGTGGCGGAACTCACTTACTTCGGCACGCTGCAAGAGATTTTGAGGATCGATTACAGAGGATTTTTTGTCGACTTGTTCGACGTGCAATGGTTCAAGATAATCATGGAGGGTCGCAACGCTACTGTGCGTAGAGGAGAGTCTGGTTTTCTTGAGGTGGATTCTACTAAGAAATGGACTGACCTAAGAGACACTTTCGTACTACCCGAGCATTGTGAACAAGTAAGTATGTAAATAGTTAACATCCCCCTTTTACAAGTTATGTGCTTGAAAGCTCTCATGTAAGTTATGTGGCTCTGGCAGGTAATATTTCATCCTACAAAGTCTACATCAAACTGGTGGTACGTCATAGAGGTAGCCCCTCGTAGTGCAAGGACGTATGAAGGCTACCATGTGCCAATCACAACGACATCAATGGAGGAGATCAGAGAAGATGCTCAATCAGAAGCCGCTGCGGTGCTGCCAGACGAGCATCAAGATGCTACTACTCTATATGGGGTGCATGTAGAGGAGCTACAAAATGAAACAGAGGATATGTGTTTAAACGGAGAGCTCTATATAGATATAGGAAGTTATGCTGAGTTATGCGAGGATGAGAGAGAGATCTCTTAAAGCCACAAATATTGTATAGTTTAGGAGATTATGAGTTGCACCATCATCTACTAAAATATGAACACGTTGTCCGTTAATAGTGCCATGCATGCGAATCAACTCATGGGAACCAATGGTGGGCTATCACATTGAAGTAGACACAAAATATGTGTGTTTTTCTTCCATATGAATAACATCTACAACACAATATTTAGGAGATGAATCTAATGTGAGGTGTTGCACAGTGTGCATGGCCTTTTCTTTGCTTTGCAAAAGAATACAATCCTTCTTGTTATGATGGTCTGAAAGACATTTGAAACACAAATTGTGTTTCTTTGCACGCTCAAAATTGATAGTGCGCAGAGACCCGTGTGGAGTATCTCGTGATTGCTTAGGCTTCTTAGCCTCTTGAGGGCGTGGAGAGGTAGATTGGCTCTTGTTCCTCTTGGAACGTGTGGGAGATCTACCTTGCCACTGGCTCTTAGCCGAATTGCTCTTAGCAAAAGTATTCTTAGAGTAGGGAACATTTCCCTTCCTCTCTTGGTCATCATCATGCATTTGGACATGAGCGATGGCTTCTTTCAAAGTTTTTGGATGTTGGGTCTTGACATGAAGAAGATAGTCTTTGTCAAGACCCTTATTGAAACCCCGTATGTTTTGGAATTCATCTAGACCTTCTAGTTTTAATATGATTTCTTGATACTTAGATGCTGAGTGAGAAAGAGGCCAGACATGCAACATGCATCCCATGCTATCTAATTCTTATCTTCTTCATTCGAGTCCAAAAAACCTTTGAAGAAAGAAGCTTGAAACACAGCCCAAGACTGAGGACGAGCATCTATTGGAAATGTCATCCACCACTTATAGGTCTTGCCTTTAAGAGATAGACTTGTTTCCACAACTGTCTTAATATCTGGGGTGTGTCTCAACCTATGATTTCACTCCATTTGTGTAAGAACATATTAATCGCATCCGTGTTGCGATCATGCTCTTCACTCTGAAACTCAGGAATAGTGATATTCTTAGGTAATGCATTGTTACCTTCTGCATCTTTTGAAGCCCTTGCCTCATAGACTCCTTGAGTCATGCAAAGGTGGGTTTCTTGAACTTGCGAGCCTGGGTTCTTTGAATCGTGCCGGCTTGGACTCCTTGAGCCGTATGTGAATTCATAAATGTCATAAGTAGCTTAGTAGGGTTTGTAACGTTTGTATTTAATGCAGAGAGGTTGCGTTCAAGTACGCTTTGATGATTTTCCAAAGTCTTGAAAGCAACCATATCTACAGGGCCATGATCTCCTAAACCATCATCGTCATGCATATTAATGTCGGCATCATCCGTGGTTACCGAATTTTGATGTGTGTGTTCAAAATCAAAAGTGTGTTTGTAGGATATCCTCGTTGGTCATGGTAAACATATGCTAATGTTAGAGAGAAAAAAATGTCAACTTGTACCTTGTAAAGCTTGAAGTCATTGTGTTTCTTATGCTCGACCGCTTTTGCGTTTCATGTGATCCTCACCTTGCAAAATTTGTAACGCTTCACATCTTGTTCTTCGTAAGAACACCTTCGTTGATTCTTCACAAAAACTCGTCGTTTTTTGTGAAGGTTTTTGTTCACTTGTGAAGCTTCTATTTTAAAGATTTTTTTTTTGGAAGAAAACTTGTCTTTATCTAAGGAACAAAAAGAAAAGGTGAAACTACTTCCTTGAAGTTTGTAGCTTTTCTTTCCTTCTAACTTTCT
Source organism: Adiantum capillus-veneris (assembly GCF_014529385.1). Taxonomy (NCBI): domain Eukaryota; kingdom Viridiplantae; phylum Streptophyta; class Polypodiopsida; order Polypodiales; family Pteridaceae; genus Adiantum; species Adiantum capillus-veneris. The sequence continues at coordinate 107,650,145 of NC_140938.1, read as the reverse complement.
AACTCCAAGTATGCAATCTCCCCTTTCCCGAAATAGCTTGGATACCACTGAAAAGATGAAAAGAGGAGAGAAAAGGTGAAACTACTTCCTTGAAGTTTGTAGCTTTTCTTTCCTTCTAGCTTTCTTTGTCAACTCAAGTATGCAATCTCCCTTTTCTCGAAATAGCTTGGATACCACTGAAAAGAGGAGAGTAATGCATTGTGCCAGTCTCCACCCAACCATGCTATCTTATAGCTTCCCCCTAACGTACACACTATCCAGCTGTGTCGGTGGCCTTGCCCGTAAGATCTGTGTCCTTACAAATGCAAACATAGAGGACGATATCCTCTTGTGGTTGTCCTTTGCATAGCGTGGACGTCATGCGGTCGTCAACCTTGTGGAGGATAACCTCCTACGCATGATTTTTAACTGCCTTTGTGAGGGTGGTCACTATTTCTTTGTTGAACTTGTTTCCATCCGTTCCATTTCTTCCTTCTTGCGATTCTCCACTACGGTAAGCCGGCTCTTGACGGCGACGAGCCTTTGTTTCAACTAGTCATGCTCCTTGCGAAGTCTATTGACTTCATTCTGAAGACGGATAGTGCTGTCCATTTTGAGGGGTGTTGCCCGACCCCGACGAAGATGGGCTTGCTTTGGGATGATACTCGAGTGGCCATGGTTGTTGCTCGAGGAGTGCACCAAAGGGTAGTTTTTGGTCGAGGGCAAGAGTGGACAAAAGTTGTAAAGGACTGACTATTGACTATCGTGCGTGAAATAAACTAAGGTTGCGAGTCGGGGAGAGAGAGAGAGAGAGAGAGAGGGAGAGAGAAGGTGACGAGGTGGACAAATGTTGCAATCAACGACAGAGTGGATAGTCAATAGTGTAATATCGACAATTGTTGATTCGACAACATACATAGACACATTCAGATGTGCTGGTTAAAGGGTGGAGCTATGGATTAATAAACACAGAGATAGGGTTACGAAGAGAGAGAGAGAGAGAGAGAGAGAGAGAGAGAGAGAGAGAGAGGGAGGGGACAACTGCTAGTCTGCAATATATACGGTAGTGGTGGTGGTGATGGTTTGACAATAGTGCTGATGGGCAAGTCATAGCAATGGTAGAATGAGCTCTGTGTGTGTGTGTGTGTGTGTGTGTGTGAGAGTGAGAGAGAGAGAGAGAGAGAGAGAGAGAGGGAGGGAGGGAGGGAGGGGACAACTGCTAGTCTGCAATATTTATGGTAGTGGTGGTGGTGATGGTTTGACAATAGTGCTGATGGGCAAGTCATAGCAATGGTAGAATGAGCTGTGTGTGTGTGTGTGTGTGTGTGTGTGAGAGAGAGAGAGAGAGAGAGAGAGAGAGAGAGAGAGAGAGAGAGAGAGAGAGAGAACAATGTGGGTGTGATAATGAGTGTGAGGAAGAGGAGTATATAGTGATGTCTCTACAAGAATGGTAAGAAGTTGGTTCTGCATCATCAAACTCAAGTGATAAGATATGGGGTTGGATTTATAAAAAAGCATAAGCTTGGCTTGTGTGCACAAGAGATAACATTGCAATGTGTTTCAATCATAGTGTTTGGTGGAGCCATGAGTTGCATGCATTCTTCGTCTCTCTATTTAATTTGAATTTAACCATTCACTTATGCAAATAGTGGTGGCATGCCTAAGCTACAAAATTCCGTATAGTGCAAGCACACCAATATGTAGTTAACAAATTGTTTAGTTTGTTAATGTAATATATCTTTTTATATTATTATTTCTATTTTACTTCCTTTTTCATATCATTGTTATGGAGTACCAACGTGAGAGCTTCACCTTGTTTGAGTGAGATCTTAGGGCCTACATAACATCTATATCTATACTATCTATATCTATCTATACTCTTTATGAACGAGCCTCAAATTTAGGTTGCTACGTGTCTTCAAAAGCACATTCCGGCTCAAATTCTATTCTATAGCCTTGATGAATGACGAGGCTCAAATATTCAGGCGAGGCGATCTGAGGAGCCGCAAGAAAAGGTTAGGCGAGCTGAGGAGCCAACCTTGCAAGAAAACAAGAAAATGATGACCCTTCAACTCACCTTGCTGTCGTGATATAAAAGCATCGATGAATGAAAAGGTTCGCTGCTGCTACCCAAGTTCGTTGTTGCAAGGTGAGCGAGATGCTGACTCTGTCTCTACAATTTGGCTCTCTCCCGCCACATTATGTAGACTCTAATGTTATTTTTGTTGCTAGGCGGTTCTCTCCATTGGCAATAGGCGGTTAGGTGGTTCTCTTCATTAGCACAACCTGCTGATGACCAGCTGCCCAGGTTCTCTCTCTCTCTCTCTCTCTCTCTCTCTCTCTCTCTCTCTCTCTCTCTCTCTCTCTCTCTCTCTCTCTCTCTCTCTCTCTCTCTCTCTCTCTCTCTCTGCAATTGAGGGCAAGGCTATGTACTGAGGGGGTGTAGATTCTATAGCTGGAGTAACGTTAAGCGAGACAAACTCCACCTGCCTCTGGCCTCGTCTCTATACTAGCCAGTGCAACTCAGACCCGCCATGCATACAAACTCCAGCTGCCTCCTGAGCGCCATACCGTAGACGACAACAACCCCACTCCACCTGCCTCTTGAGCGCCATGCCACAACCTGCAATGCGGTGTGCCAACCTGCAACATAGTGTGCCCACTTGCATGCTTCTGGCCAGCCCAAGCCGCAAATGCCGGCTGAGCGCCATGTCACATGTAGCAAGAACCAAACTCCACGTGCCGCAGCTGATGATGAGTTGCGTAGCCTGAAGCCACTGCTGCAAGCCATCTCCATCGTCGCCCATGCAGCCAATGCCGCTGCCACCCCAGCAGTAGTGCATGAATTGAAAATATTTTTTCCTTTGAATTTTTCTATACTTACTCTATGTAAGTTAGCTCAAAAAAATGTTTATGCTAGGACCTGGGAGCTACTTTAGGCAGTGGGATGTTGGGGAGACCTACTGGTGAGTCTTTCAAAAAAATCATTACAAAAGAATATTCTCTCCTTTGCCCCCCTCTCACCCTATGCCTTCTTTGCTTCGCCTTTGAGAGCCCTCCTTGAATCACATTGCCTCCTTGCCAGAGACTACACTGCTTTCCTTCTCTGTGATGAACACTCATATGCCTCCTTCTGTGCGCCTCCTCTACCCCATACCCTTTTCCCCACTTCATCTTTGCGCCCTCTATCTACCTCATCAAAAAAATTATCCATGCTAGGCATATCCCCCTCCCCCTGCGCGTGCAAGCTGGTTTGCCTATTGGTCTTGCTATACGTCATTGGCCATCGTTTCACAATGCAACAATGCTACTATAGTAGCCCATCTGCAAAACCTGGATGCCCTCTTCCCTCCTTCCCATCCATTCTATCAACATTAGAGGCCACAAGCAGGCAACCAAGGAGGCCTCTCCCTCGTCGCAATGCACCTTGGTGTATTTGCCCACCTCTTGGTGAGGCAGCATGTTAATAGAGGTTCGTTGCGTGCAGAGAGAGCGGAACTGGTGCAACTGTGTACACGTCGATGAAAGAGAGACCTCTGTGTACACGTTAACATTTATGCACTTACTTTAAAATTGAGAGCCTTAGGATCTCTCAAGATTCCATTGAAAACTATATTTTCTCAAAACTGGTATCACCTACTCTTGGCAGTGGGATGTTGGGGCTTATTCCTTTCTTCAGTTTGCCAAGAGGAAATTTTAAAAAATTAGGGATACTTTTTGGGTTTTTACACTATTTTTCTCTGTTTTGGGGTGAAATTTCTCCTTTTCTTCTTGCCTTCAATCCACATTTTTGAAACAGCCGAGACACATTTTTCCCAAACACTATTCGAGTTGTTATATTGTGATGATACGATCATAGAAAAACGCTTAGTGCCTAATTTCGAGTAGAACTCGAAGATGTCAATGGTCATGGTGGAATGCATTTTGAGACGTCGGCAAGGTAATAATGACTATATATACTTATGGGATAGGTTCAACACTTTGTATATATGGTATTCATGACTAAACACAATGCCATGACACCAAAAATAAGTTAGCAGGTCGTGAAAGTAGACAGCATATAATGGCTTGCCCATGAGAAATACTGCATCTAATGGCTTGCAATGACAAGTTTGTCCCTCCCTCTCTTTCTCTCCTCTCTCTATACAATGACAAATCTCTTTCTCTTTTTATACCTAGATTTTCATAATTCACTTATACATGTTTCCCCCCCCCCCCGCCCCTCTATCTATCTTTTTATCTCCCTCTCTACATATATCCATGTTATATGAATCTAATGACTAGGTTTATAATTAATTATAATTTGCCACATAACGGGCTTTCCCACAGCTGTCGGCGTTGCTGCAAGAAAGCATGATCGAGCTATCTATCTATCTATCTCCCTCTGCATATATATCCATGCTATATGCATCTCCATGACTAAGCAGTGACAAGTGTCTCTCTCTTTTTAGACCTAGGTTGTTCCCACTTCATCATAATATGTTTCTACTTAACCATACATATTGTTACCAACATACATTTTCATGATCACTTGCAATTACTTCATGCATCTATTCTCTTTCAGTGATGGATAGCCCTTCTTCCGACTCTGGGAATGTTTCTCAAGGAGATCATGATGTAAAAGAAGTCATCATGCCTACACCTCCAGAGCGCAATAGCGTGCGAGCCGCAAAGCAGTTGGCCAGATCAGGGGGGAATTGAATTGCAAGGGTCCTTCAAAGCGTTTACAAATCATTCATGGACTTTGTGAACGCAATGAAGCTGTCCAGCAAGAGTGCAAAAACTACTTACAAAAGGTTTGCAAACAAGTTCAAGGTGAAGAAGACCACATCACCTTTTGAGAGGAGGTGATTTTGGCATTGCAGGGTATCAAGGACGAAACTGCACATTTGGAAATCAATCAACATGAACTCTATACATTCATGGAAAATTTCCAGAATGAGGTTGTGCAACAATTGTATTTGTGCTTCAAAGAACACAAGGACCAAGTTGAAGCCTTGAAAGCACATGTTATAGGTTTGGGGTTTGAGATTAGGACCTTCAAAGAACACAAGAAGCAAGTTGAAGCTCTGAAAGCGCATGTAGCAGATTTAGGGTCTGAGATGAAGACCTTCTTACAATTAATCGCTTGAATGCCCTCGATAGGAGACTTAGTCGTGTTGTCATGCCTAACGCACAGGGGAGTGTTACTACATCCTATCCTAAAATGTAATGTTTTTTTAACTAATGATGTAGCAAAACTTCAAATTATCATTGCCACGCCTAACGCACAAGGGGGTGTTACTTCATCCTATCCTAAAATGTAATGTTTTTTGAACTAATGATGTTGAAAAACTTCAAATTATCATTGTAGTATCTCTCTCTCTCTCTCTCTCTCTCTCTCTCTCTCTCCCCCCCCCCCCCCCCAATGAACACATGTATGAAATGCTCTATGTGTGTGTGTGTGGAACACATGCATAAAAAGCTGTGTGTGTGTGTGTGTGTGTGTGTGTGTGTGTGAGAGAGAGAGAGAGAGAGAGAGAGAGGAGGGGAGGAAAGAAGGTTTTGGGGTAGGGAATAAACAAAAAGGAAAACATAAAAAGATATAGGGAGGGGTAGAAAGACAAATGGAGAGGTAGCGAAAGGGGGAGGAAAGGAGATATGGAATGAAAAGTTATTCATACCAAACATATGGTCAGGGACAAGTAGATTGGTAGCTCATTTTACATAGATGCAAATCTTCCTATTTAGAAGACACAAATTTATTGACAACCTTTTGATTGGTGTTAAACTAGTCACCCTAAGTAATTACTCTTTTTAAAAAATTATTTAACGCAAATGGTGTCCGGACCACGGATTTTGTCCCCAAGACACACACATCGAGCTAGATTGTGCAACATTTCTCGAAAAGTTAGGTGAGAAACAGCACGGGCTAGGGCTCAACAATCTTTCAGTGAATCCCATTGGGTATTTTAGGAGATTGTGTGAATATCATGCATTTTAGCCATGGCGATCAACAAATGGATGCAATGGCTATGCATATTGAAAATTGTACTACAAATGCTCAAAGCACTAGACCTTTAGAAGTACCTTCCATTATTGGAGTTGCCAACAATTGGGAGGTCAACAACATCCTTGCATTAATTTTGAAGAGGGAGGATCCTCTAAAATTGAGCATTAATGTCTATCTATTCGTTGCATTTATCCAAATGCAACAATCTTGAAGCATGACTCTATGCTTGCCCTCTACGATGGAAAATGCTTGGTCCACAACTTCGGTGGCTTAAATTTTGTGTGCTCCTTTTGTGATGCATGTGCTTGGAAGGTTGAAGGTAGGTCTATATGCACATTTGTAGGTAAGTATTCTTGCTTATCAGGACAAGTCAAATTACTTCCTTTGAGTGATCCGCCAATGGAGCTCAAAGAATTGATGCAAGGTGCTACAACCAAGAGCAAAAAATTTCTTAAACACATCAGAGCATATAATAATGTATTGGCTTTTGCTTCTTTGGGTGCTAATCATGTTGATGAGCAACTTACGCGAGGTAGAGGTGTGTACACTTTTAAAGTTCACGGTGCCATCTACCATAATATTGGGCCCATGACATCGTGCGAAAGAGTGGATCAGATCCCTCGCTTTGCACAATTGTACTTTTTTGACACAGAGAATGAGCTCAACAATAGATTGCATCATGTGCCGGATTTAGATAGAGATTCCTTGCATAGTTTTCACGCTATGATGCATCGTGTTAACCCATATGCAAATGGCTTTCGGTTTGCTGTTACAACAATGGGGAATGAAGGAATCCCAAACATGAAGATGGTCATCATTGAAAAGTGTACAAATGGTTGGCAATTTTTAGCTCCAAGTGGATCTAAGGTTGCAGCAATTATGCCAGGGCAAAGAGATGAGAGCAACATCGGCCATCGTGATATTGTATTGCAATATCGTGATGGGGGGCTTAAAAGGATCTCCAACCTACATCGATCATATATGCCTTTATTATATGTTCTATTATTTTCTAATGGAGAGGATGGGTGGCATTCATTATCGCAAACTCCCAATGAGTAGCAATTTATTACACAGAAACAATACTACACTTTTAGGTTGCAGATTAGGAGTGACACCACATAATGCTTTTTACGTGGAGGACGATTGTTGCAGCAGTACATTGTTGATGCCTACAGTACTATGGAGGAGTCAAGGTTATTATGGTTTAGAAACAATCAGAGCTCAATTGGTGCATAAGTGTATCAAGGCCTTGCATGCATACTTGCTTCCAGTGACAATGCGCATGGGGTCATGGGTGTTAATGTTGGAAGAAGAATTGTATTGCCTTCATCTTTTGTGGGGGGACCTCGGTACATGCAGCAACTCTATCAAGATTCTATGGCAATTGTACGTAAGAGAGGAAAGCTTGATCTATTCATAACTTTCACATGCAACCCAAGGTGGAAGGAAATAGAAGATGCGTTATTGCCAGGACAGACTGCTTTTGATCGTCCTTACTTGACTACACGTGTCTTTTATCATAAATTCAAAGATTTGATGGAATTGCTTCTTAAAAGGGCTATCTTTGGAAAGGTTGTCGGACATGTTTGTGTGATAGAATTTCAGAAGAGAGGTCTTCCCCATGCTCATATCTTACTGATTCTTGTATCCGAATATAAGCCGACAAAGATGTGGCATTACAATAGAATGGTTTATGCTGAACTTCTAGATAAAAATTTATTTCTTGATTTGGTTGATGTTGTTAGTCGTTGCAATGTTCATGGTCCGTGTGGCGCATTGGATCCAAATGCTCCATGCATGGTACATCGAAGATGTAGATTCAAATACCCACGCAAGTTTTGTGAATCTACTTCTGTTGATGGTGATAGATATCCAAGGTATATGCGGCGAGATGATGGTCAATATGTGGTTCAAAAGCAAGAGAGGCTTGATAACAGATGGATTGTTCCCTATAATCGATTGTTGTCTTTAAGATATAAAGCTCACATCAATGTAGAGGTATGCTCAACCATATCAGCAGTGAAGTATCTCTATAAGTATGTTACAAAGGACATGATAGGGCCATGGTTGTGCTCCAAGATGGAGAAAGTGTTCTTGATGAAATCAAGAGTTATTTAGATGCACGTTATGTATCCGCATCGGAGGCAATTTGGGGAATTTTTGGATTCTCATTGCATGAGGAAAAGCCTGATATATTGCATTTGCAAGTGCATCTTCCACAACAGAATATGGTTGCTTTTGGAAACTCTACTGACATATCCAATTTGGTCAATAATGATGATAATAGGAAGACAACACTTACAGAGTGGTTTGTAACGAATCAACAATATCCATAAGCAAATGATTTATTATATATAGATTTTCCTTCCGAAGATTGCAACCCCACTAATAAAGTGTGGTCACATAGGCAAAGAGGTGATACTATCAGGAGAATGTACAATGTTGTTTCCAATGCAGGAGATCTTTATTATTTGCGTATGCTGCTTACCATCTGCAAGGGTTGTAAATCATTTGAGGAGCTTCACACTTTCAACGGACAAACCTATGCCACTTTCAAGGAATCTTGCAGTGCCAGGGGTTTGCTACAAAATGATGATGAATGGTTTATGTGTTTTGCAAGAGGCATCATGTATAAGTACCGGCTTGCAATTATGACAACTATTTGTTATGATCTTGGTATTTTGTGAGCCATTATGTCCAGGTACAATGTGGCACCGATTCTCCTCAGAGCTTTCTGAGGATTATGTTTATGATTTGCATGAATGTACAAGTGATGAGGGTGTATGTCATGAGATAGCTAAGAATCAAGCATTATGTAGCTTGGAGTTTTTGCTTCAATCATATGGGAAACGACTTTGTGACTACTCTGGGATGCCCGAAGTAGATCGTTCTGTATTATCTGGATGTGGAAGTGGTTTGATAGCAGAGAAGAGAATGTTCAATGCAAACGAGCAAATGACTTTAGCCATTCGTATGGAAGCATCTTTGAATTGTGGATAAAGAGCTGCTTATAACGAAATCATGCAAGCAGTTGACTCATATCAAATGGGACAGTTTTTTTCTTGGATGGACCCACTGGGTCTGGAAGACTTATCTCTGTAATGCACTACTTTGTCGTGTACGTGATCAACAAAACGTCGCTTTAGCATGTGCATCCTCGAGAATTGCAGCTTTACTTTTTAACAATGGACATACAACACATTCGAGATTTAAGATACCAATAGAAGTGCATTCTGAATCAACATGCAACATCAAAGTAAATAGTCAACTTGCAGAGCTTTTGAAATTAGCATCATTGATCATTTGGGGCTCCCATGGTCCATCGTTATGCTTTTGAGGCCTTGGACAGGACATTGAGAGATGTTATGCAAAGTGATGCATTGTTTAGGGGAAAGGTGTTTCTCCTTGGGGGTGATTTTAGACAAATTTTACTAGTTGTACTTAAAGGAAGTCGAGCAGATATTGTTGATGCTTCTTTGTGCCGATCTTATGTATGGAAACATGTGAAGACTCTGAAACTAATAGAGAATATACGTGTACTTCATTGTTCCAATGACTTGGTTGAGAGAGACTTTGCAAAATGGGTACTAGACATTGGCAATGGGAATGTATATCATGGGGACTTACTTGATACTGTAGCATTTCTAAGTAGTATGATACTCAAAGATAACAATGTTCCAAGCTTAATTCACGATATATATGATGACTTACAAAATGTCCAAAGACGTGCAAGCTTCTTTAAGCACAGCGGTATTCTTGCACCACGCAATAAGGATGTTTCCATAGTCAATGACTTAGCTGTGCATAAAATGAGGACTCGACAATAAATACTTGAGTGCAGATTCTCTTTGTACATCAGATTGTAATGCTGAGTTATGTCAAATAGAGCTTTTAAATTCATTGGATCTTGGTGGTGGATTCCTACCACTGCTTGCACCTGAAAGAGAATGCTCCAATCATGCTCCTTAGCAACCTGGATCCAAGGCGTGGTTTATGCAATGGAACAAGATTGATATGTAAAAAAAAAAATCACAAGGTCATTGAGGCGAAAGTAATCACAAGTTCTCATGTTGGAGACAATGTATTCATACTAAAGATCGACTTTATCATAAGAGGTTCTCAAGGATTACCTTTTGAAATGAAGCGCAGACAATTCCTTGTGAGCCTTGCATTCGGAATACCCATCAGCAAGGCATAAGGTCAAACATTTGAATTCTTAGATTTGTACCTTACTACACCTGTTTTTACTCATGGTCAGTTCTATTTAACAATGTCTCGCATGCGTTCTTCTACTGACATAAAGATTTTGATAGATGATAGTTAAATATCGATAGCAAATTCAAATGCAAATCCAATGGCTTTCAACCCAAACATTATCTACAAATAAGTGCTAAAAATCAATAACATTTAAGATATCATATTATCTTTCATCCATGCATTACTCTATCATTAACTTTTTGTTAAACAAAGTTATATATTAATCCTAATTTTTATTATTGTTTATAGATAACCAACTGACCTAAAGTTAAATACACAATGGATAGGATATCTGAATACAGTCGAGGTAATTTATTGAATAAGCCTCACTTTTAAAGTTTGAATGATTAAAGCATACTAAATTGTGTTAAATGAAACATAGATCGACAAAAAATGAGCCTCACTTTAAAGTCTGAATGATTAAAGCAAACTAATTGTGTTAAATAAAACATAGATCCACTTTTTTGGAAGGGATCCATACTTGCAAATGATGTTGTGCATATAGTAGAAGACTTTGATGTCATAAGGTATGGCTTTTGAATTATTATTAATCATGTCTTGCAATATTAGAAGACTTTGATGTCATAGGGTATGGCTTCTGAATTATTATTATTTATGTCATGCAATAGGTTTGAATTTTTCTTAACTCTCTTTTTCTATTGGTAGATCTATATGAATCCATGTGCTATATAAGAATCCATGTGCTATATAAGACTCATAAGATACTAACATGTTGGCTTGGAGCTAGACGAGGCAGAACAAGGTCATGTCATGTCTCTCTTAGAGAGATAAGGTATCAACGGCTTATAAATGCACTACCTTCCTTTGAATTTGAAGAGAATTGGAAAGTGAGAATGATGGCTTCTGAATTATTATTATTTATGTTTTGCAATAGGTTTCAATTTTTCTTAACTCTTTTTTCTATTGGTAGATCTATATGAATCCATGTGCTATATAAGACTCATAAGATACTAACATGTTGGCTTGGAGCTAGACGAGGCAGAACAGGGTCATGTCATGTCTCTCTTAGAGAGATAAGGTATCAACGACCTATAAATGCACTTACCTTCCTTTGGATTTGAAGAGAATTGAAAAGTGAGAATGAATGTTGTTGATGATACTCCACAACGCAGCTTGGAGTAAGTGTGCAACTTGGAATTCCAACCCTCCTCCTTACCACACATCATCACATCCTCTGTCCAAGAAGTGCCGTTTGCAACCTAGCCACACAATGGGGGGAAAGAGAGAGAGAGAGAGAGAGAGCTACACAAAGAAAGAGAGAAGCAACCGCAAGCCGCACTAGTACAGCATAATACACAATACAACAAAAGGACACGGTTAGGCACTCATTCACACTCAAAACTTGCTCCTCGCTTTCCTTTCCTCTTAAACTTCACCGAGCTTTCATGAGTAACACTCAAACTTGCTCCTCGCTTAGAGAACAAATGAATCGTATCAAAGAGCATTCAAAAAAGTAAATCCGTAAAGGGCTTTTTAAAGAGCAAACCATGAGACAATTCCACTCTTCTGAGACAAACTCTGAGACAAACTAAGGGGTTAAAGATCTATAACTGAAATGCCCAATTTTAGGCGCAAAACTGAGTACTGAAATGGAAGTTTCCATATTTAATCGTGCATTGCATTGCATTGGAGGACCACCATAAGAGCATTGCATTGGAGGACCACCAAAAAGGCAGCTTCAAGAAAAGCAAAGCAAAATGATGTAACAAAAACCAGTTACCTTGACTAGGGGTCACTTACAAACTAAGCTACTTGCAATGGAAACCGCAAACAGAAAGATGGATATGGCGGTGAAGGAATGCTTATGCAAAAACAAGGGGGCATCCTTAGGTAGATGGTGGCAGGACAGGATGAAGACGAAGGGCGGGCTTGCTCATGCGGGGCTGTCAAAGCCATCTAGTCCTCATGGATGCGGTCCATGATGATCACAAGAGCTGCCACAAAAGCTTGGTCCACATTAGGGAAAACCACAACACTGAATGTGTGCTTGTCCAAGAGCACATTTCCAACTGTGTACTTCCTCTTCACCTACAATTGACATCCACATTGCCATTCTTAGCATTTGCATTACACCTTAATAATTTTCAGCACTTCAAATTCTAACTAAAGAGGCTTATGACGAGGGGCATATTGGACACATAGTGGCATATGAGAGATATTGGACACACATAATGACATACGAGAGGATTTAGAAATCTTCTCATGTAGGAAAACGGAGTCTTTTTCAATGTTTTTCATACAATGCATAACATCATGAGCTTCTGCCGGAGAGAAGCACCACATACATAGCTAAGTACGATTGGGGGCACGGGACCACTGGGCCCGCCTCCCTACCCCCAATCGTACATAGCTAGGTATGCTATGCCTCCCACACAGAAGCTCATGATGTTGAGGTAAGTCCCAATGTGGGGATCATTGTGAGAATTTGTCCAAAACATCTTGGTGATAAAATAGATATTGGGCATACACACATACATAATGGGCACACACATACAACTCACAAAAGCATCTAAACTAAAGAAGCCTAAGAGATGGAAACACATAGAGCATACAGACACATACACAACTCACAAAGCATCTAAACAAGAGAAGGCCTTCGATATGAGGCAAATTGGACTCGCAAAGCATCTAAACAAGAGAAGGCCTTTGATATGAGGCAAATTGGACAACCACTCACACATGCCAAACTCACAAAGCACACACTCATGAGACAGACTGAATATGCTCACAAAAGCATACACTCATATGAGAGATATTGGACTATGGATTTGCCTCTCTACCTCTGCTATGAGCTGGTCCTTGTGGAAGATCTGTGCCTCGCGCTGGAAGAAGTTGCCCTTGACTTCGAAGTCCGGAGCATCGTCATTCTCATTCCCTTGAAGGAAGATTTCAAGATGGGTTTTGAATGAAACCATGGAGCTCTTCTTCACAGAGAAGAGAAGCTTGTCGTCATCAAAGTGCTCACCCTTGCAAGCCTCCCATCTTTCATGCATGCTTCTCAGCTACATTTTACAGACAAAAGCTTCAAACTATGTTGATAAGCATAGTGATAAGAGAAAAGCAAAATCAGAAGGCGTAATCTACCATAAAGACACTAAATTCTTCAAAGCGCTTTGCCAAATATTCACATATATACAGAGACCATGTCATACACACAGATCTTTCCTAACATGGTGCAATGTGTAGAGAAGAGAGGAAAATTCTTACCTTCTTCCTTGCAACCAAGATGGCATGGCCATGGTGATCTTCGAGGACGCACTTGTCACGGATGCTCAACGCATGGCCGTCCATCTTGAAAACAACATTGCCCTCAGGATCAGTGATGGTGTAGCTCTCTCCACTCAGGCTCATAGACTTCTCTGTCACCGTCAGCTCGACGGGGGAGGGGCACTTGTGGTGATCGGCAACGACATGGAAATGCATGGTGCCTTGTTTGGGAGGGGACGGATATAACAGAGTAGAGGAAAGCTTCACAATGGGCTTCTACACACAGACAATGGTTTTGTATACTAGGCTAGATATCTCTGATGGGAAGAAGATGAGACAAGATGGTCAAGCAGAGCCTATTTATAGGATGGGGTGGATAGTGTTTGTGAGTGCAACACGGGGGTGTGTGTGTGTGTGAGTGAGTGAGAGAGAGAGAGAGAGAGAGACTTTGTGGGTACATTACTGTTGTGAGACAGAGTGTGAGAGAGATTACATTACTATCTGTGTGTGTGTGTGAGAGAGAGGGATTACATTACTCTGTGTGTGTGTGTGTGAGAGAGAGAGAGTCTTGTGAGAGAGCGAGAGATTACATGGGCCCATGATTCTGAAAGATTGTTTACTATTCCTAGAGAGAGGAGCACATCATCCCATCCAGATTGATGGCATTGCCCACTGTGCTAATGAGTGTCGTGTACATGGATGGCAGCACTATTATGGTATATCCAAGAGAGAGAGAGAGAGAGAGAGAGAGAGAGAGAAAAAAGAGAAGAGAGAGAGTGTGTGTGTGTGTTTGTGCCCGCGTAGTACTGTGTACACCTTTCTAGTGAGAGAATGTGTGTGTGCACACATGCAATAGAGATTGTTGTGTGTGCATGCGCGTCGGTGTGGCTGAGAAGTGGTTGAGGCAGGAAGGTGAAGGGCCCTCTTCCCGTGTTTTTCCAAGATTTGAAACCGCGTCCTAAACCGAGAACGTGGGAACGCACCACGTTTGAAGATAGTGTGAGCGATTATTGATAAATTGATGCTTCCTAGATATGAAGCATATCCTGTGCATCAAAATGGCATAGAATCGATATTTCCTAAGAAACTAGTGTTTCTTTAAATCAAAGTAGCTTTCTTTGAATCTGAAGCACCCAAATGCAGTCCCATTTTCCTACTTGTTGTTGTGAAGTTTGTGTCACACATGGCCAGCAACCTTGCGAGTTGCGACTATGCAAGCCCGAAAAGGAGTTGGGTTCTTTTTCGAGTGGAAATGGTCGTCTGCCCGTGAAGCTACATATGGGGGATGGACACACTAGCATGGAACGTTGTTGTAGTTGATAAATTGCCGTTATATGGCACCATACCACATTCTAAAGGTTAGGAAAGCATGTTATGTGTGAGTGGAGCTTAGTCCACACATAGCCAGGTAGCCCAAACAATACAGATCGTCATCCAATTTGTCTAGATCCCCATCTGAAGGAGACATAGCCATGTAAGGCCAAGGATTCGAACAGGCAGTCTTCATGTCATGAGCTAAACACTTGTTTTTGAGATGGCCAACCACTTTCCTTGATGAACTATTTTACTTGATGAAGCACGCAAGCTAGCTTGATTTGTAATTTCTACAAGCTAGTCCCAAGTCAGATGCACTTCCTGACTTTGAGAGCTAGATACACATTCTAGACCTCAGGACTAAGTAACACACAAAATTGAATGCGGGGTGGTGAGGGGATCCATGGTTGCGAAGTCCACACACTAGTCTTTATGCAATTGCAGTCGCAGCAACCCCATCAAAACTAAACCCGGCCACAAATTGGACCCCCTAAACTCGAGCAGTGCATGTTTTTTAAGCATAAAACATCATAAAAATAGGCTTGAATACAACATGTGCGCACGAGAGAGTTGGTTAGCCCATGTGACCCAAAACCTAGGCAGCGAGGTGGTGGATTCAAAACTAATCGGCGGAGGCCCAAAATTTGTGCCGCCCGTCCTCTTTTTTGCCTCGATTTTCACGTTGCCCGGGTTTAGCCCACCTCGAGATCCCGCCTCCCACTTCCAGACCGTCGACCCCCCCCCCCCCCCCCAAATTTTGTGTGTCACTTAGTCTCGCGGCATTCCCAATGTCCACTTTAGCAACTAGGGTACTAGCAAGTGTATGTAAATGCCAATTTTCTTTTGTATGGGAAAATCCCAGAGAGAGGGGTGCTTTTATGTGGCTCATATGAAGGCTTTCTTTCTAAGGTACCTTGAGGCTCACACGATTGAGACACATAGATCCCATCATGCAAATTTTATCCGTTTTTTGGACTACATAAGGCCTTTGTAAAGGGTTGCATTTTGGGTGTAATTGTGGACCATGGGGAGGTTGTGCTCTGTCATAAAATCTAATATCTAACCAACCCAAATAAGTTTTTCATATTAAACTGGTCACTTAATGTGGGAGAATAAACGGGAACAAGGGTTAAGATATAGACATGTCCTTATAGATCTATCTCAACACGGGGCCAATGGTAAAGAGGCCCAAATGAGAAATGGCCTATCAAAGAGCAAGGCTAACCAATGGAGCATAAGACCTGATCACTTAATGTGGGAGAATAAACGAGAACAAGGATTAAGATATAGACATGTGCTTATAGATTTATCTCAACACGGGGCCATTATTAAAGGGACCCAAATGAGAGATGGTCTATCAAAGAGCAAGGCTAACCGATGGAGCATAAGACCTTAGGTTAGCTTCATTGAAGACCTCGAATAATGAGTGTAAAAGTCCTTTGACCTTAGGTAAGCTAGGGTTATGCTTGAAGTGGGAACCCGGCCCAAGCTTAAGGTGCTTGTCATGCTTGATGACTAAGGTGCTTGAGGTGCTTGATGATTGAGGTGTTGGAGATGCTAGGTCTGTAATTGAGGTGAGAACCCAGCCCAAGCTTGAAGTGCTTAAGGGCCAAGCTTGTGGTGGGAACTGGGCCTAAGCTTGAGGTGTTAAAAGTCAAAGATCTAATCCCTACAAGGAGGGGGCGAGCCCTACATGAGGGGGGATGAGAGAGAACACCCACACACTCACACAAGGCCTACTTGGTACAAAGAAATCAAAGGGGACAGTTGTCAAGTTCCTCCTCATGTTGCCCTCATGTTGTGCCTGAAGCCTATTGGTTGGCCACCCAAGGGGTCCAATGATAATTTAGAAGATTTAATTAATTATCTTTGCATTTATCAAGTCCTCTCTCTCAAAGGGGAAAGGGGGACACTTGTCCCAAGGCTACCCTTGTTGCTTGTAATGCCTCCTACTTGTGATGGCTAGGCTTGGAGGGGTCCAAT
Organism: Adiantum capillus-veneris; assembly: GCF_014529385.1. Lineage (NCBI taxonomy): Eukaryota > Viridiplantae > Streptophyta > Polypodiopsida > Polypodiales > Pteridaceae > Adiantum > Adiantum capillus-veneris. The sequence goes on along the minus strand of NC_140938.1, from coordinate 107,633,392 downwards.
GAGCTTCAAGCATGAGCTACAAGGGGGGGTCGACCAAAGCAAGCTAGGGGGTTGCTTAGGGGGTATACTCTCCCACACACACTCACACACACTCTCCTTATGCAATGTGCAAAGTGCAAGAGCTCCCTCTCCTTCTTTAAGCAAGTAGAGGTTGAGAGCCTACACCAACACTCTTGGCTATGGAGTGCAAATCCAATTTAGAGCCATGCTTCAGTACTTAGGCTTGTTATCTTCTTCTTCTTCATTACTATGCTATTATGTATGCTAGCAAGAAGAGTTATGATAAGTGAGGAGCTAATTCTTTCTCCTATGAAATGTTTCTTCTTCCTCTTCCCTACCCTCATTCCTTGCTAGCTCTCTCCACCTTCGAAGGTGTTTGAGGTCTTGGGACTGAGGCTTGGGATAGTTAAAGCTTTCTTAAAAGTTTATTTTATGCTTGTGATGCATGAAGATTTCCATCTTCATTGCATCACCTAGGTCACAAGGAACGGGCAAGGAACACAAAGATTGTATTGTAACAAGTCTCTCTTAATGGGAGAAATCATAATACAAATGCCTATTGGAGGGGGGACCAGCTCCATATAAATCCGGTCCTCAAGTGTTGTCATGTTCTCTAAATTCTCTCTCTTGCAAAAGTATTGTTCATGCCAAGTTAGCTAATTGCTATGCCTATGTTGTTATCTTCAATTATGTTCACCCGCTATGCTCACAAAGTAATTTCTCAAAAGTACTCTCATTAATTTCCGCTACTCTCAAGTTAATAGGCTAATTCCATTACATTGGTATCACAGCATTTGGGTTTCTCTTTTCTTGCTTAAGAAGAGAGGTCCTTAAGTAGCCTATAAATGTTTGATTTTGTTAATGATATTAGGGTAAGTGGAATTGGGATCTATTATCAGTTTTGTTGAGCCCATTATGTGGGATATGGTGCACACCTCGGGAGCTTTGGACTTAATAATGGAGTCTTTTTAGACTTGCCTACAGCTTTACCATTATTGAGCCATAAGAAGTCCGAAAGGAGCTAGCCCTCGGCAACTCTGCTATGTTAGACCTACTCTACTACTCTCTATAATTAACCACTTTGACCTGTGGGTGTAGATACTTAAGAGACAATTTTCAAAGGCTAAGAGGAGTGGCAACTAAGGTTTTGAATTGCCAAAGCATACACTAAGTACATACATAAATTTTGTTAACATGGATGATAATAATCAAGAGAGTAGAATGAACATCGGAGGCATGACGAATTAAAGGGCCAACCACATTCTTCAAATATATATTTCAATATGACAATACTCCATCCCATTATTCTCTTATGAACAAGGAGTCAAACCTATTGCAGGTGAGCTGAACTAAAAGAACAAGCTTTGGTAGACATTCAATGAGAGAATTTGCAATCAAAACTCTAGCATAATGTGAAATCTTATTCCCTTGGAAAGAATCAACTATTTTGTTGTATCCATCTTCCCCCTCCCCAACTCGTGCAAGAAAATTTGGCGTGCATATGTGTCCCTGGTTTTTCCCACAAAATCCAACAAGTTCATCCTTTTTTGTTATCCATCTAGCCATTCTTTTGATAACAGTTTCATCTTTAGCAACAATAATAGGCACATATCCCACGGAGAGATTGTTTCTTATCGTGTGATTCCTATATACTTCTGCCACATGCATAAACACGTCCTCTCTCAGACCTGTTCTATGCCAGATGGTCTTTCTTGTGGCTCTCATTGTGGTGGACATGTGTGGACCACCTAGATTCAATGAAAGAAAATTGTGCAATCTTGTCCCACCCCATATTTTCATAGCTTCAAACAAATCCTTTGTTGACTCCGAGTACGGCTTGCCTTGGGCGCATGCCTCTATATCACAATGTGCATCATGCACATATTATCTCATGTTTGAGATGTAGTAACAATTGCATATTGCCATGAAAAAATGATTAAATAGTTACCTAAGATTGGTTTGAAGATTCCAATAGGCTTTTTTTGCTTCTCATCTTGTACATTACTCTTTCTTGGACAACCAATCTTCTTAGGTGCCGCTTGCACATTGGGATAACCTGCTTGAACATGGTTCTTTGAATTCATGTGCTCAAGCATGCAATTTCGGAGACTGAGACCCTACCTTCAAAAACAAAGGAAGCCATTTTCCATCTCTGTTGCATGCTATGAAGGCTTTAGATAGAGTCTTGTTGTCACCAAGCATCTCGGGGACCAAGTTGAGCACCACATTCTTTTCAGCCCCAAAAGATTGAACCTCTAGCATTGCTTGTTGCACCTTGTCCTTGATACAAACAATGATCTCTTCCTTTGAGATTTTTCTAGCCTACCTTTTTTTTAACACACAACCCCATAGCTCGCATATGGCTTGTTGTCTTTATGTGGGAGTTCAAAAATTTGTATATAGTATCTGGTCCCCCCTTGTCCATAGGAACTCTCACACTCTTCACACCAAATTTGAAACAATGGCTTCCTTTCCTTGTCTATTGGACATCAGCTCAAACATGTCATGACGACCTTTTAATTGCAACCTTTTCTAGCATTTTGGATATCTCTCTTCCACTTTCTCACTTTAAATGAAGTAGCATTTGAGCTCTTCAAAAGAACCTTTGTGGCTTGCTTAGATCTCTCCAAGTCATCATTGCACACTATAACATTAAGAGTTTCAACCTCATTCTATAACCCCAAGGTACTCATTGTGGTCACCTCATTGCTGCTGGCACCACTTGAATCTAATCATGGACTCTTTGAGGGCGTCACACTCTCAATTACATACTCGATTGTGGCTTCATCGCCATTGACCAACCACATCTCCTCTTGCTTCGTTGATATCGAAAGACGTTAGTGGTAACTCCCCCGTCTTGAATATCGTGCCTTAAGTCTTTATATGTTCCACCCGCTTTCAAAAGGACAAATACCAAACTAAATTTTATCTTTCTACATTGTGCAACATAACTACAACCTCCTTGCTTGCCCATGTTGTAAACCCACTCTATTAAAAGATGACAACCAATCAAGAAAAAATGTAAGAAAGTGGCATCTCTCTCTCTCTCTCTCTACTTTGCACTCTGGTGGTATTGCAACTTATTACTGAAGACAAACTCTATTATTGACGATGCCAAGAATGAGTAATCATTGCCAAGAATGAGTAATCATTGCAAATGGAAGACATTCTAGAAAAATAGATTGAAGATACAAATTTTTAAACAATCCATCAAGGAATGGGGCCTTTTATGACTTCTAGCCTTTCAAGGAAAATTCTTGAAGATGGTGTTGGCTCTATCAAAATATGTAACTTTATAGTAGTCATTTAAATGCAAGCTAAACTTCAAGAACAACGATCTCATATTGTCTTTCCACCACTCATTGTCATCAACAAAGATAAGCAATACACGGGTTGTTCCTTCCATGTTCAGGCCTACATTTTCAATTAGCTGGTCAACTATTGTCTCTCCTGCCATTACCTACACATGCATACATACAAAAATCTCATAAGAGTGTGGGAAGATATTTCTTACAACAAGTATGATTGTAAATGACATATCAATTAGTTTAGCATTGCATATGACATACCTTTGCATAAGATTTGACATTGTACAAGGCTAGACTTTGGCTACAAGTATATCACATAATAACACTAAGCTGGGACCCTAATAGGACATAAAAGCCTCTCTCTCTCTCTCATTGGTTGAAGAGAGAGAGAGAGAGAGAGAGAGAGAGAGAGAGAGAGAGAGATATTGGTTGTTCCCTGCCCCCCGCCCTTTATGGTTCTCTTCATGGTATCATGCCACGTTTGAATTGGAGGCATTTACAATCCTTTGCATGGAATTTCACCCATTTTGGGGCCAATTTTGAAGGCAGGTGGAAATATTAGCCATCCTTCAAAAAACACTCTAAGGTCCCTATCAAAGGCAAGTGCTAGAAAGGGCCCAAAAACCTCTCTTGGGTGCACGTAGATTAATTATATTATAATTTCCACAACATTTACAAGTAGTTCAACATCTACCTTGCTTGGTGCACGTCGAGGATTAATGCCTATGAGATCTACTAGTGCGTTTTCTTTTCACAGACTCCACAAATAGATCAAAGATGAGTGAGGGTCTATGTCGACTAATATCTTGGGGTTGCGGACACGTGAATCAGATTTGTGCTTTAAGGGTTACTCGATAACACACACATCCACTTAACACACACATCCAAGTGGATGTGTGTGACATGGGCCCTATCATACCATGCCGATGATCATCTCAAGAAGTTGGTCTAAACCAATCAAAGAAAAGCACACCAACTTTTGGTGTCACGCAGGATGGTGGACTTCATTTGAACGTTTCTACGAGGCACTGCTCAAAACCGCCCTACATTAAAATTTACCTTAAATTTTAAATTTGAAGGTGAGAAAATCTACGCGATTTAGAGAAATTTATTAAACTCAATATGAAACCCCTCAAAGTTAGTCAATTTACCTATATAGAGACTATACTATTCTCATGTGTAACCAAGTCCATGGGGGACGACATGCTGGCAAAGATGGCAGACTAGTAGTGGGGCATGCGGCGATTTACCAAGCTTCTAGAAAGTGGGCGATGTGGTTAGGCCAAATGGCTCTCATACCCCAGGTTGTGGGTTCAAGCCTCCCGGGGGCGTTGGGGGAAGATAATTTTGGTACCCGAGTTTATATTGTCCACGAAATCTTAAGATCTATGATGCTCAATCATCCCATCGTAGATCCCATCTCCTCCCATGCCCGTGTGAGATATAGGCGAGGTTGTCCGGGTGGACGGGCATGATTAGGGCTCTTATAAAACCAAACCCCTCCTTAGCTGTCGTAAGTATTGCAATTTGACTTTCTTGAGCGTTGTGTCATTTTCATTTTATATCTTATTTATAGGCAAACTTGTGAATTCCTTCTACCAATGTGATATGTTCAAGGAATTCTACTACTTTCTTGACACGTGTAAGCCGTCATCGATTGAAATTAGCAGCATTCATGAACTTATCCATCTTTCTCACCTTTCCACAAAGCATTAAATTTTGAGCCCACTCGAATAATTGCCTTCTTTTATAAGAGCTCTGTCGCACATATCCTTACGACTTATCACAATGGTTAGAGTAGATAAAAGTAAATTCATGCAAAGGCTCAATGACACATACTCAAGACGTGGATTCCCCTCTCTGCCTTAGCTATATCTCACACGAGCATGGAAGATGGGATCAATGGCCCCCATGCCCCATAAATCTAAGGCTTTGACATTAAACGGACTTTGTAGTGATCTTGTCGTGAAAGTATACTCGGGTACAATGTACCCAAGTTTACTTCTCCCTGAGGTGATATATTTGCAAGTTGAAACTTGAGGATCCAGGCTACATTCCATAGATGATGTGCACGGGTGGTGTGATTAGAGCACATGCCTCTCATCCCTTATGGGTTCAATCCTCCAAGGTGGGGGGGGGGGGGGGGGGGAGAGAGAGAGAGAGAGAGAGAGAGAGCAACCCTTTTGGTTTTGGGGAAATTACCAAAATACCCCTCAAATATATGGAAATTCCCAAAATATCCCTCAAATTCCAAAAATACCCCCCAAACTGTCCTTCACATTTTCCAAGATTCCCAAAATTGTTACCATATACATGTGGTAGTGATGTGTGTGAACACACTAGGACCGCCGGGGCATTTTTTTCCTCTTTAGGAGGTTTTTCCCCCCGTGCATTGTATATACGCCCATCACTCTAGGGCTATCTATCTTTCCATTGCACACTAAGTAACACACTCTCCATTGTGTGCCTTGAGCTTCCTTCGTCTTCTCCAAGCTGTGTGTGTTTCTCTCCAACCCTAATTCCAACAATTGGTATCAGAGCAGGTCACGTCCTCTCGGGCTTAGTCGCCAGCTGCTCCAACACACGCCTGCTCACTTTCTCCGATTTCAGTGAGCTTTGGCGAGCGTTCGTAGGTCTACAAAAATTTTGGGCTCAATTCGGCCTCCGTTTCCACTACAGGCAGTACTACACACGCTATTTCGTCATTTTGTGCTGAATTTCTGTCAGTGCCGTTTTCTGCATAACAGGTGCCTTATAGTCTTCTACGGTTTGTGCTATATAGCACAGGTTGTTCCCGCTCCGTTTCTCCTATTTTCGGGCAGTTTTCACATCAGGTGTAGCATTTACCATGGCTGACAACAACAACACAGATGTGTTCAAGATGTTTGCTGCTGAGGACAGGTTGGATGGGGACAACTACCCTATGTGGGCTTATATGATGCAACATGTTCTTCTGTCAAAGGGTGTCTAGAACATTGTGCAGGGCATTGATGTACGTCCTGGTTCTGAGGATGTAGGCGATGTTGAGGATGTTGTAGGTCTTGCTGCAAGGATTGCAGCTGTTAGAGTTGTTTTGCCTACGACAGAACAAGCTCGTTGGGATGTTAAGGATGCGCAGGCTCATGCATTGATTGCGTTGTCTGTGAAGCGCACCATTGTTCCTCACATCCGTTCAGCAAAATCTGCAAAACAGGCTTGGGATATTTTAGCAGGTCTTTATGCAAGCCGCAACGAGGCTAAAATTGCTTTGCTGCGTAAAGAGCTGGAGTCGAAGATTATGCATGAGGAAGATGATATGGACACTTTCCTTGCTAGTGTCAAGGATATCAATGAGCAGCTTATTTCTGCAGGTGAAGTCATTTCAGATAGTTCCCTTGTGCAGACTGTTCTTGATGCCTTACCAGATTCCTACCAGACTTTTGCTAGTACTTGGAGACTTATGACCCAAGGAAATCCTGAAGTTGTCAAGTTTGATGCATTATGCACATTGCTGTTACAAGAGTCACTTTCCAGAAAAACTAGGACTAGGCAGCGTACAGTTGAACAGGCTTTTATTGCTTTTCAAAGAAAGGGTGGTAACAATAATGGAACCACTTCTTATGGTTCTGCTGCGAGTGGCAAAATTTTTGTTCCTAATGCTTCTGCTGGCAGCACTTCGTCTGGCAATTCTGGTGATAAGGGCAAAAAGAAGATGCGTTGCCATTATTGTAAAGCCAATGATCACTTGATCAAGTCCTGTCCTAAGTTGAAGGCCAAAGAGGCTAAGAAGAAAGAGGGTGGTTCCACTGCAAATGCTGGTTCTACTACAAATGCAGCCATTGTTGAGTCTTCTGTGAAAGGAGACTGTGTTGCTGATGTTGATGCAGAATGGGCGTTTAGTGCAGAGTGCACTTACAATCCTGCTGTCCATGATGCATGCTTGTCAGTTGCTGCAGATTCACATGTGTGGTATTTCGACAGTGGTACTAGAAAGCACATTACCTCACATCGTGAATTGTTTACCTCTCTCAAGTCTGTCCCTCATGGGAATTCAGTCACTTGTGCCAACAATGCCTCTTATTCAGTTCAGGGAGTTGGAAAGATTGTGCTTACTGCTGCTAATGGCAGTTCTTTCACACTTGTTGATGCACTTTATGTACCTGGGATCAAGAAGAATCTCTTGTCTGTATCCGCACTTGCTAGACTTGGACTTGTAGTCAAATTTGTGGATGACAGATGTACAGTTCATGATCTCAGTTTTGGTGATGAAATTGTTGCATCTGGCCTTTTGTGCCGTGGGCTGTATAAGCTCACTTTGTATAACAAGTGTGGACAAAATTTTGCAAATGCTGTTGCAGATTCAAGGGCTATTTCAGAGGCAAAACTTTGGCATGCACGTTTTGTTCATCTGAATTTTGCCAGTTTGCTGTGTTTGCAAAAATCTGATATGGTTGCTTCTTTGCCGCCTCTTGAAGCACCTGTCAAACATGTTTGTGAAGGTTGTATTTTGGGTAAGATGTAGCGTTCTAAATTTCCAAAGGATGGTTCAGTTAGGGCCACATGCAGGTTGCAGCTTGTGCATAGTGATGTTTGTGGGCCCATGCAAACTCCGTCCTTGGGCAATTACCTATACTTCGTGACTTTCATAGATGATTACTCCAGACATGCATGGGTATTTACGCTTAAAGCAAAGTCCGAAGTTTTTATGTGCTTCAAACAATTTCTGGCTATGGCTGAAAATGTCTCGAAATGTACTATGGGCACCCTCCATTCCGATCGAGGGGGGGAGTATATGTCTCATGAATTTAATGCATTTCTGGCTAGTCGTGGGATAAAACACCAATGTACAGTGCCTTATACACCTCAGCAATATGGTGTTGCTGAGAGGAAAAACAGGTCACTTACGGAAATGGCACGATGTATGGTCAAAAGTCAAGCTTTTCCGCATTCTTTTTGGCTTGAGGCCATTATGTGTGCCACTTATGTACTTAACAGGTGTCCTACGAAAGCTTTGCAGTCTATTACTCCATATCAAGCATGGCATGATAGAAAACCTTCTATTGAGCACATGCATGTTTTTGGTTGTTTGGCATATGCTTTGGTGCCACAAGTGCAGCGCAGAAAATTGGATGATAAGGCTATCAAATGTATTTTTGTTGGTTATAGTGCTGAAAGCAAAGGTTACAGGTTGTATCATCCGCAAACAAAATGTATTCTGGTTTCTCGGGATGTAGTGTTTGTGGAAGATTCTGTTCAGCCCTTGTTGTCATGTACTAGAGACAGTAATGTAAGCTCACAAGACATTTATGACATTTTGTTGCCTCTTTTCAGTGGTGGAAATACGAATGTAAGTTCCAATGAGGCAAATGTACAGCCTATGGGGGTTTTTGAAAATGTTTTAGATCAGCCTATTACTGATGCAGATGTACATGATGTACTTGATGAGGAAACGGCTGAAAATGAACAAGCTAGAGGTATGCCAAAATGGCTGGTGCACACTTTGCGTGACAGTAAATTGGATGCACCTTTGTCTAGTCGTACTCGTTCAGGGTCTCGCCATGCATCTTATGCATCAAATTGTTATGCTTTGGCTGTGTCTAGCTTACATGATGTTGAGGAGCCTCTGACTTTTGATGAAGCACAAAATTCAGAAAATTGGATGGCTGCCATGCAATCAGAATATGATGCACTTATAGAAAATGACACATGGACTTTATGTGATTTGCCTCCTGGCAAAAAGGCCATTGGTACGAAGTGGGTTCACAAGTTGAAACACAAGCCGGATGGTGAGATCGATCGCCATAAGGCTCGACTTGTTGCAAAGGGTTATGCACAGCAAAAAGGCATAGATTATGAAGAGACTTTTTCTCCCACTTGTCGTATGACTACTGTGCGTTTTCTATGTGCATTGGCAGCTCATTTTGGTTGGGATGTACATCAATCAGACATTGTTACTGCTTTCTTGAATGGTGAGATATTTGAGGAAGTTTATGTAACGCAGCCTCGCGGTTTTGTCATAAAAGGACAAGAGGACAAAGTGTGCAAATGTAACAAGGCTTTGTATGGGTTGAAGCAATCTCCTCGTGCTTGGTATGAGAAAGCTGACACTCATTTGGTCAAACAAGGCTTTCATAACAGCCCAACAGAAAGCACATTGTATGTAAAGCGTGAGGGTGATGTACTTCTCATTGTGGTTCTTTATGTTGATGATTTGTTGATCACTGGACCAAATGAGAGACATATTGCTGAATTTAAGGCTGATTTGAATGCTACTTTCAAGATGAAAAATTTGGGGCTGTTGCATCATTATTTGGGTATACAGTTTAAGCAGTGTGATGGTGGTATTGCCTTGTGTCAGAAAAGTTACATAGAGAGATTGCTATGTAAGTTTGGACTTGAGGATTGCAAACCTATTGCCACTCCCATGGAAACAGGTTTGAAGTTGAGTCTACATGATGCTGGTGATCCTGCTGATGTCACTCTTTACCAAACTGCTGTTGGCTGCCTCATTTATGTATGCAACACGAGGCTGGATATTCAGTTTGCAGTCTCACAAGTCATCAGATTTATGCATAGCCCAGGGTCTAAGCATTGGCAGGCTGTCAAGAGGATTTTCCGCTACCTTTGTGGCACTTTACATCTTGGCTTGTTTTATCCCAAGGGGGGATCATTGCCGCCAGACTTACATGCTTTTTCGGACTCAGATTGGGCTGGTTGTTTTGACACGCGAGTGTCCACAAGTGGTTTTTGTTTCATGCTTGGCAGTTCATGTATATCATGGTTGAGCAAGAAGCAACCTACTGTGGCCACTTCGAGTTGTGAGGTTGAGTACAGGGCAGTCTTCACAGCTACGGTTGAGTGTGTATGGCTCAGACGCCTTATGGCTGATTTGGGTGTTGGACAGGACACTGCCAACACTATCTACAGTGAAAGTCAGAGCGCATTGGTAGTTGCGAGGAACCCAGTTTTTCATGCTCGCACAAAGCACATTGAGGTGCATTACCACTATGTCAGGGAGAGGCTCTCAGCAGGAGAGATCAGCTTGGCTTATGTGCCAACACAGGACAACCTTGCAGATCTTTTCACAAAGGCATTGTCTCGTGAGAACCTTGAAGCTTTCCGCAAAGCTTTGGGCTTACTCCCCTTTGTGGACTGATCCTGTCCTCAGGGCATGGCACTTCCCTTTACTCATGTGCCAGCTCTCGTTCACCGCATCACTCCAGGGGGGATTTGTTACCATATACATGTGGTAGTGATGTGTGTGAACACACACTAGGACCGCCGGGGTATTTTTTCCCTCTTTAGGAGGTTTTTTCCCCCGTGCATTGTATATACGCCCATCACTCTAGGGCTATCTATCTTTCCATTGCACACTAAGTAACACACTCTCCATTGTGTGCCTTGAGCTTCCTTCGTCTTCTCCAAGCTGTGTGTGTTTCTCTGCAACCCTAATTCCAACAAAAATACCCCTGGTCTTGAGATTAAATTTCTCTAAAGATAATTTTTTTTGTAGTTTTTCATAAGAAGAGTGGCTGTCTATCAACACAAGATGCTAAAACTAGAATTTGAGTTGGTTATGTAGGCTTTGAAGATGAATCACTCCATATTTTTAGACATAATCGTCTTTTTTTGGGAGGGAATTTCCCTGCTAAGCACTCAAAGACGGATCTTAGTTGTAAAAAAAGGAATCAATATTAAAAATTCTTGAACAATCTGACCAAAATAGATAAAAGAATTTTTGGGATTTTTGAAATTTGAGAAATATTTGAGAATTTCCACAGTGTGTTGTCCTTTTGAAAACAACAACTTCTCGATAGGCTTCCTATCTGGGATAGGCTTCCTACTTGGTACATCGTAATCTGGATTGCACCTGAATACTACTTTGGTTAAGGTGATGTACATGGGCATTCTTCGATGCTTTTTGATACCGATGGATCAAATTTAATTGCTGCATGGCAAAATGCAGTATATAAGCCCATGTGGGTCTTCTTATCTTATTGATCTCAATCCGTCGATGGTTTTCTTGATTAATTTTTCCAACATGGAAAGGGAAATTATATGTAAAGGAAATGGCCTATGAACTTTGAGAACAACGGAATTAGGAGAATTAGAGTGAGCATTTTTGTGAGACTACTTTGAGAACATAGAGGGTGAACTTGATTAGCGGTAGCAACATAACAATAATACTTAATTAACTTGGCATGAACAATACTTTTTCAAGAGAGTGAGTTTAGAGAACTTAACAACATTTGAGGACCGGATTTATGTGGAGCCGGTGCCCCTCCAATAGGCTTTTGTATTATAGATTCTCCCATAAAGAGAGACTTGGTACAATACAATTTTTGTGTTCCTTGTGACTTAGGTGATGCAATGAAGATTCATTCATCACGAGCATAACATAGACTTTGTTAAAAAATATTAACCATCCTCAGCCTCAATCCCAAGGCCTCAAACACCTTCAAAGGTGGAGAGAGCTAGCGGGGAATGAGGATGGGAAGATGAAGAAGAGACATTCATAGGAGAAAGAAATAGTTCCTCACTTATCATCACTCTTCTTGCTTAGCATACATAATGGCATAGTAATCAAGATGGAGAAGATCGCAAGCTTAAGCATTGGAGCATGGCTCTTGGTTGGATTTGCATTCCATAGCCAAGAGTGTTGGTGTAGGCTCTCAACTTCTCTACAATCTCGGAGAAGGAGATGGAGCCCTTGCACTTTGCAACTCACACAATGAGTGAAAGAGAGAGAGAGAGAGAGAGAGAGAGAGAGAGAGAGAGAGAGAGAGAGAGAGAGAGAGAGAGAGAGAGAGAGAGAGTATACCCCCCAAGCTAGCCCCCTCCTTGCTTTGGTCGACCCCCTCTTCTAGCACTAGTTTGCACTTGATTGGACCTCCTCAAGCTTGGCCAATTAGATGCTTAGTGCATATAAAGCAAGAAGGGTAGCCTTGGGACAAGTGTCCTCCTTTCCCCTTTGAGAGAGAGGACTTGATAAATACATAAATAATTAATTAAATTAACTAAATTATCATTGGACCCCTTGGGAGGTCAACCAATATGCTTTAGGAACATTATGAGGGCAACATGAAGAGGAGCTTGACAAGTGTCATGTTACCATATACATGGTAGTGATGTGTGTGAACACACTAGGACCGCCGGGCTATTTTTCCCCTCTTTAGGAGGTTGTTTTCCCCCATGCATTGTACATACGCCATCACTCTAGGGCTATCTATCTTTCCATTGCACACTAAGTAACACACTCTCTATTGTGTGCCTTGAGCTTCCTTCGTCTTCTCCAAGGTGTGTACGTTTCCCTGCAACCCTAATTCCAACAATTGGTATCAGAGCAGGTTGCATCCTCCCGGGCTTAGTCGCCAGCTGCTCCAACACACACCTGCTCACTTTCTCCGAATACAGTGAGATTTGGTGAGCGTTCGCAGGTCGATAAATATTTTGGGAGATCTCGTAGAGCTTAGACTGCTCAGATTTTTTATTCGGGCTCATTTCGGCCTCCGTTTCCACTACAAGCATTACTGCACAGGCTATTTTATCATTTTGTGCAAAATTTTTGTCAGTGTCTTTTTTGCATAACAAGTGCCTTACAGTCTTCTACGATTTGTGCTATATAGCACGTGTTGTTCCCGCTCCGTTCTCTTCTTTTCGGGCAGTTTTCATATCAGGTGCAACATTTACCATGGCTGACAACAACACAGATGTGTTCAAGATGTTTGTTGCTGAGGACAGGTTGGATGGGGACAATTACCCTATGTGGGCTTATATGATGCAACATGTTCTTGTGTCAAAGGGCGTATGGAATATTGTGCAGGGCATTGATGTACGTCTTGGTTTCGAGGATGTATGCGATGTTGAGGATGTTGCAGGTCTTGCTGCAAGGATTGCTGCTATTAGAATTGTTTTGCCTAGAGGAGAACAAGCTCGTTGGGATGTAAAGGATGCGTAGGCTCATGCATTGATTGCGTTTTCTGTGAAGCACACCATTGCTCCTCACATCCGTTTAGCAAAATCTGCAAAACACGCTTGGTATATTTTGGCTGGTCTTTATGTAAGTCGCAATGAGGCTAAAATTGCTTTGCTGCGTAAAGAGCTGGAGTCCAAGATTATGCACGAGGAAGATGATATGGACACTTTCCTTGCTAGTGTCAAGGATATCAATGACCATTGCTTCTCACATCCGTTTAGCAAAATCTACAAAACAGGCTTGGGATATTTTGGCTAGTCTTTATGCAAGTCGCAATGAGGCTAAAATTGCTTTGATGCGTAAAGAGCTGGAGTCCAAGATTATGCATGAGGAAGATGATATGGACACTTTCCTTGCTAGTGTCAAGGATATCAATGAGCAACTTATTTCTGTAGGTGAAGTCATTTCAGACAGTTCCCTTGTGCAGACTGTTCTTGATGCCTTACCACATTCTTACTAGACTTTTGCTAGTACTTGGAGACTTATGACCCAAGGAAATCCAGAAGTTGTCAAGTTTTCATTGATGTTGCAAGAGTCACTTTCCAGAAAAAACAGGACTAGACAGCATGCAGTTGAACAACCTTTTATTGCTTCTCAAAGAAAGGGTGGTAACAACAATGAAACCACTTCTTATGGTTTTGCTGCAAGTGGCAAAACTTATGTTCCCAATGCTGCTGCTGGTAGCACATCGTCTGGCAATTCTGGTGATAAGGGCAAAAAGAAGATGCGTTGCCATTATTGTAAAGCTAATGATCACTTGATCAAGTCCTGTCCTAAGTTGAAGGCCAAAGAGGCTAAGAAGAAAGAGGGTGGTTCCACTGCAAATGCTGGTTCTACTACAAATGCAGCCATTGTTGAGTCTTCTGTGAAAGGAGACTGTGTTGCTGATGTTGATGCAAAATGGGCGTTTAGCGCAGAGTGCACTTACAATCCTGCTGTCCATGATGCATGCTTGTCAGTTGCTGCAGATTCACATGTGTGGTATTTCGACAGTGGTGCTACAAAGCACATTACCTCACATCGTGAATTGTTTACCTCTCTCGAGTCTATCCCTCATGGGAATTCAGTCACTTGTGCCAACACTACCTCTTTTCCGGTTCAGGGAGTTGGAAAGATTGTGCTTACGGCTGCTAATGGCAGTTCTTTCACACTTGTTGATGCACTCTATGTACCTAGGATCGAGAAAAATCTTTTGTCAGTATCTGCACTTGCTAGACTCAGACTTGTAGTCAAATTTGTGGATGACAGATGTACAGTTCATGATCTTAGCTTTGGTGATGAAATCGTTGCATCTAGGCTTTTGTGTTGTGGGCTGTATAAGCTCACTTTGTATAACAAGTGTGGACAAAATTTTGCAAATGCAGTTGCAGATTCAAGGGCTATTTTAGATGCAAAACTTTGGCATGCACGTTTTGATCATCTGAATTTTGCCAATTTGCTGTGTTTGCAGAAATCTAATATGGTTGCTTCTTTGCTGCCTCTTGAAGCACATGTAAAACATGTTTGTGAAGGCTGTATTTTGGGTAAGATGCAGCGTTCTAAGTTTCTAAAGGATGGTTCAATTCGGGCCACATGCAGGTTGCAGCTTGTGCATAGTGATATTTGTGGGCCCATGCAAACTCCGTCCTTGGGCAATTACCTTTACTTCGTGACTTTCATTGATGATTACTCCAGGAATGCATGGGTATTTCCTCTTAAAGCGAAGTCCGAAGTTTTTATGTGCTTCAAACAATTTTTGGCTATGGCTGAAAATGTATCGAAATGTACTATGGGCACCCTCCGTTCCGATCGAGGGGGGAGTATATGTCTCATGAATTTAATGCATTTCTGGCTAGTCGTGAGATAAAACACCAAGGTACAGTGCCTTATACACCTCAGCAAAATGGTGTTGCTGAGAGGAAAAACAGGTCACTTACGGAAATGGCACGATGTATGGTCAAAAGTCAAGCTTTGCCGCATTCTTTTTGGCTTGAGGCCATCATGTGTGCCACTTATGTACTAAACAGGTCTCCTACAAAATCTTTGCAGTCTATTACTCCATATGAAGCATGGCATGATAGAAAGACTTCTATTGAGCACATGCGTGTTTTTGGCTGTTTGGCATATGCTTTGGTGCCACAAACACAACGCAAAAAATTGGATGACAAGGCTATCAAATGTATTTTTGTTGGTTATAGTGTCGAAAGAAAAGGTTACAAATTGTATCATCCGCAAACAAAGCGTATTCTGGTTTCACGGGATGTAGTGTTTGTGGAAAATTCTGTTCAGCCGTTGCTGTCATGTACTAGAGGCAATAATGTAAGCTCACTGGACATTTATGACACTTTGTTGCCTCTTTTCAGTGGTGAAAGTTCAAATGTAAGTTCCAATGAGGCAAATGTACAGCCTATGGGGGTTTTTGAAAATGTTACAGATCAACCTATTACTGATGCAGATGTACATGATGTACTTTGATGAGGAAAGGGCTGAAAATGAGCAGGCTAGAGGTATGCCAAAATGGCTGGTGCATACATTGCGTGACAGTAAATTGGATGCACCTTTGGCTAGTCGTACTCGTTCAGGCTCTTGCTATGATCTTATGCATCAGATTGTTATGCTTTGGCTGTGTAGCTTACATGATGTTGAGGAGCCTCTGTCTTTTGATGAAGCACAGAATTCCAAAAATTGGATGGCTGCCATGCAATCCGAATACGATGCACTTATAGAAAATGACACATGGACTTTATGTGATTTGCCTCCCGGCAAAAAGGCCATTGGTATGAAGTGGGTTTACAAGTTGAAACGCAAGCCGGATGGTGAGATCGATTTCCATAAGGCTCGACTTGTTGCAAAGGGTTATGCAAAGCAAAAAGGCATAGATTATGAAGAGACTTTTGCTCCCACTTGTTGTATGACTACTGTGCATTTTCTATGTGCATTGGCAGCTCATTTTGGTTGGGATGTACATCAATTAGACATTGTTACTGCTTTCTTGAATGGTGACATATTTAAGGAAGTTTATGTAACACAGCCTCACGGTTTTGTCATAGAAGGACAAGAGGACAAAGTGTGCAGATGTAAGAAGGCTTTGTATGGGTTGAAGAAATGTCCTCGTGCTTGGTATGAGAAAGCTGACACTCATTTGGTCAAACGAGGCTTTCATAACAGCCCAACAGAAAGCACATTGTATGTAAAGCGTGAGGGTGATGTACTTCTCATTGTGGTTCTTTATGTCGATGATTTGCTGATCACTGGACCAAATGAGAGACATATTGCTGAATTTAAGATTGATTTGAATGCTACTTTCAAGAGGAAAGATTTGGGGCTGTTGCATCATTACTTGGGTATACAATTTAAGCAATGTGATGGTGGTATTGCCTTGTGTCAGAAAAGTTACATAGAGACATTGCTATGTAAGTTTGGACTTGAGGATTGCAAACCTATTGTCACTTCCATGGAAACACGTTTGAAGTTGAGTCTACATGATGTTGGCGATCTTGCTGATGTCACTCTTTACCAAACTGTTGTTGGCTGCCTCATTTATGTATGCAACACGAGGCAAGATATTTAGTTTGGAGTCTCACAGGTCAGCAGATTTATGCATAGCCCAGGGTCTAAGCATTGGCAGGTTGTCAAGAGGATTTTTCGCTACCTTAATGGCACTTTACATCTTGGCTTGTTTTATCCCAAGGGGGGATCATTGCTGCCAGACTTACATGCTTTTTCGGACTCAGATTGGGCTGGTTGTTTTGACATACGAGTGTCCACAACTGGTTTTTGTTTCATGCTTGGCAGTTCATGTATATCATGGTTGAGAAAGAAGCAACCTATTGTGGCCACTTCAAGTTGTGAGGCTGAGTACAGGGTAGTCTTCACAGCTACGGTTGAGTGTGTATGGCTCAGACGCCTTATGACTGATTTGGGTGTTGGACAGGACACTGCCAACACTATCTACACTGACAGTCAGAGCGCATTGGTACTTGCGAGGAACCCAGT
The DNA here is from genome assembly GCF_014529385.1 of Adiantum capillus-veneris. NCBI lineage: Eukaryota > Viridiplantae > Streptophyta > Polypodiopsida > Polypodiales > Pteridaceae > Adiantum > Adiantum capillus-veneris. Next base: position 107,616,154 of record NC_140938.1, on the reverse strand, counting down.
TTTTCATGCTCGCACAAAGCACATTAAGGTGCATTACCACTATGTCAGGAAGAGGCCCTCAACAAGAGAGATCAGCTTGGCTTATGTGCCAACACAGGACAACCTTGCAGATCTTTTCACAAAGGCATTGTCTTGTGAGAAGCTCGAAGCTTTCTGCAAAGCTTTGGGCTTACTCCCCTTTGTGGACTGATCATGTCCTTAGGGCATGGCACTTCCCTTTACTCATGTCAGCTCTCATTCACCGCATCACTCTAGGGGGAGTTTGTTACCATATACATGTGGTAGTGACGTGTGTGAACACACTAGGACCGCCGCAATATTTTTTTCCTCTTTAGGAGGTTTTTTTCCCTTGTGCATTGTATATACGCCCATCACTCTAGGGCTATCTATCTTTCCATTGCACACTAAGTAACACACTCTCTATTGTGTGCCTTGAGCTTCCTTCATCTTCTCCAAGCTGTGTACGTTTCCCTACAACCCTAATTCCAATATGTCCTAGTTGCTTTCTTTGTACCAAGCTTGCCTTGTGTGAGGGTGTGTGTGTTCTCTCTCTAGCTTCTACAAAGAGGGCTCACCCCCTCATGAGTAGTGATATGCTTTGAATTTATGAACACCTTAACCCCTCAAGCACCTTAGTCATGGAGCACCTTAGCACTTTAGTCAACAAGCACGAGAAGAACCTCAAGCTTGGTCAGGGTTCCCACCTCAAGCATATCCCTAGCTTGACTAAGGTCAAAGGACTTTTAACACTAACCTTTGGAGGTCTTTAATGAAGCTAATGCTAAGGTATTTAAGCTCCATTAGCTAGCCTTTCTCTTTGACAGCTCATCTCTCATTTGGATCTCCTTTAACCTTGGCCCCATGTTGAGATAGATCCATAAGCACAAGTCTATATTCTAACCCTTGTTCCCATTTATTCTCCCACATTAAATGGTCAGTTTAATATGAGAAAATCATTTGAGTTGGTTAGATATTAGATTTTATGACATTACTTCTCTCTTGAAATCATAGTCGTCCTCGACTATGAGGATAAAGCCTTAGTCATTAGTCAATGTTTCTTAGCGGGTAGAGGATCCCTTTTTACCCTATGAAATCATTCTAAGATGGATGACTAATCCATTTGGTGCTTGTGAGACGTAGCTGTCGCAAGCATGTCTACTCTTTAGTCCATTTCATTCTCCCAAGTAGAGTGACAAATTCTACTTAGTGTTTGAGAGACGTCGTCATCACAAATATGATTCTAAGCATGCATACTACTCAAATTTGTGCACAATAAAAAGAGAATTAGTCTTATAAGACAAAAACATTGATCATTAAAAAGAAACATGCACATTTGCTTACTCTAATGTAGCATTGTAAGCATTGACAAGGTTCATATTATCCTTAAGTTGTATTCCTTGCATCGATCTAGCTTCTTCAAAAGGATAACTTTTGAACTTAATAAGATACCGTCGGATAATTTTACCATGTTGTGGTATCTTGTCTTCATGCCAAAGGATAGCTTCGAGTTGTAGCACCTCTTCTTGGTCTTCGATTTCAGAAGGGTCCTCGATAATTGGCTCACTTGGTGGCTCTCCTTTGTAGGGCTTAAGTAGGCTTCAAGATTTGAAAAGAACCATAGTATCTTTTTGCTAGTTTAACATAGTACTTTTGATGGTCTGTAGGATTTTTGCCCGTCGTTTGCCTCAATCAAGCCTTGGAAAACTTAAGTAAGACCCAATCATTTTCTTTGAACGTTAAGGCCCTTCTGTGCTTGTCAGCAGCAGCTTTTTGCCTTTGTTGAGAGATGGATATAGACCTCCTTAATCTTCTGAAAAGATTCTTGTAGGTCATGGCTATACTCATCGGCAGCAAAGATCTTCCCATATACTTTAAGTAGCAAGGGACTTTTAGGTTTTCCCTCAATGATTTCAGAAGGTGCTTTTTCGGTAGAAGTATGGATAGTATTACTGTACACATACTCTACAAGGGGTAGGTACTTTTTCCATTGTGAGTGTTGATCTACTTTTGTAACATAAGTCTTTAGTAGATCAACAATTGTAAGATTGACTATCTCACTTTGGCCATCCGTTTGTGGGTGATAGGCCGAAGAGAAATTCAATTTTGTACGTAAATTTTCAAAGAGACCTTTCCAAAAATTACTGGTCATTCTAGGATATGACACGATGGATGTTGGCAATCCATGGTGCTTGAAAACCTGGGATATGAAGAGGGTTGCCATTTGGTGTGCCTTAATAGTCTTTTTGACATGAATAAAGTGTGCTTGCTTGCTAAACCTATTGACTATTGTCCATATGCTCGTATTTCCATGGATAGACTTGGGTAATCCAAAGATAAAATCTATGGATATACTTTCTCATGATGAATTTGGGATTGGCAATGGATGGAGTAATCTAGGTTGCTTCCCTCTATCATACTTAGTCTTTTGGCATACCACACATTTGAAACATACTCTTGTATGTCCACTTTTATGGTAGGCTAATAGAAGTATGTCTCTATTCCTTGAAGAGTAGGTTGAATACTTGCCCCGCATAGGGGGGAGCATGGGATTCATACATGAATTTCTCACGAAGGGAGTGGATAACACATAGCCAATTGCCATGGAGAAGATAACCATCCTGCAAGGTGAATGGTTCTTCTTTCTTCCCCAAAGCAAGGGCTGACATTATGTCTTTAAAGTCAAGGTCAATAGCATACTCATCTATCATAGAAGATAGATCATTGTGAGTTTCTATAGACATTGCATTAACTTTTGGTTGTCGTGAAAGTGCATTGGCCACTTGATTGTGCTTACCAACAATGTGAGCAATATGAAAATAAAATTGCGTAAGAAAATTTGCCCACCTCATTTGTTTCTCCGAAAGCTTGGTTTGTGTCATGAAGTACTTGAGACTTTGGTGGTTGGTTCACAAAATAAATGGAGTCCCCAATAGATAGTTCTTCCATGTGTCTAGGGCATGTAGAACAACTAAAATCCCTTCTTCGTATATACCCAACACTCCTTCATCGGCATTGAGCCTTCGGCTCTCATATGCTATGGCATACCCTTCTTGAAGCAAGATTGCTCCAAGGCAATCACCACAAGCATCACATTGGACCTCGAATGTCTTTGAGAGATCTGGAAGCATAAGGACTATTTGGGAGGTAAGCTTCTCTTTGAGTTTGTCAAAAGCATTTTGCTCCTTAGCAGTCCATGAGTATTTAACGTTCTTTTTTGTTAAGTCATGTAATGGTCTTGCTATTTGAGAGAATTTTCTATGAAGCGTCTATAATATGCATACATACCAAGCTCATGTAGATTCCTTGGGTTAGGCCATGCTTTTATTACCTCCAACTTTGATGGATCCATATGGATACCATCTTGAGAGATAATATGACCTAAAGTATTGAATCTCTTGAAGGAAAAATTTGCTTTTCTTTTGATTGATAAAAAGTTTGTTTTCCCTCAATGCTTGAAAAATCACCAGGAGATGTTGCTTGTGTTCCTCGAAGGACTTGGAGTAGATGATGATATCATCAAGTGAATTTGCAGTAGGTTCTAAAGATTTTCTCCATTAAACAGTTGAACGTGGCTGGTGCATTAGTCAAGCCAAAAGGCATGACTAGGTATTCATAAAGACCAAACGTTGTACGAAGCGCGGTCTTTTAGATATCTACATTCACTATCCTTATTTGATGATAGCCACTTTTAAGGTCAATCCTATTGAAGTAGGTAGAGCCTTGTAGTTTATCAATCAGATCTTCTACCCGAGGTATGGGAAATCTGTTTTTGATAGTGATATGGCTTAGTGCTTGATAGTCCACACATATGCGGTTTGTACCATCTTTCTTTGCACTAAAAGAAATGGAGAACAAAAGGGAGAGGAGCTAGACCTCACCGTCCCTTTGTCTACCAATCCTTGTAATTGCCTCACGATCTCCTCTTGTTGAGCTTGGAAAACTTGATAAGGAGGTTGTTAGGCGGTGAGCTTCCTGGTAGGAGCTCAATTCAATGTTCATCATTCCCTTGTTTTTAAGGTAAGTCCATAGGGATATCATCGATGAACACATCTTGGAATCCATTTAGAAAATTAGACAAGTCTAACTCTTCTTGATTTCTACCATTTACATTTGATGAAACATTGGGACCTTTTAGGGACTCTTTGACAAAAATCATGTATGCAAAAACTGAGCTTTTCATTGATTTATCAAAAGTAGGAGGATTTACAAGTGGTATAGTACAACCAGAATCACTAGCATCTATATACATGCTCTTTCCCTTGTAGGTGAAGTAGATTCTCCTTTCAGGTAACTTCATGTTGGCAACCATGTGGTTGAACCATGGTGCCCCTATGATAGCATCCTCATGTTGCAGAGGAGAGTTGAAAAAGTATTCTTTGTTGATGTAGCTTTGGACATGAAGCCTCAACTTCCCAATCAAGGAAGTAACGGAGGCTTGTTGTCCCTTGAAAGTTGTATTGGGAGTTACGATATCTCCCATCTCAAAAGCTTGAATGCCCAAGTTGGTGGCCAACTCTATTGATATGAAGTTGTGAGTAGAGCCAGGGTCAAACAAGATGAAGGCACCATGCTCCCTTACCTTTCCCCAAGCATAGGAGAGAGGTGATCCTTTGTAATGAGCATCCTCTTTTGGAGCTTCGATAGTGGAAGCTCTAGGAGTCTCATTGTAGGCATTTCTCTTGGGGCAAGAACGATAGCCACGTCCTTTCTCCCCACACTTAAAACATTTGTGGTCCTTGCAAAAAGCTTCAAGATCTTCAGGAGAGAGTTTATTTTTACCTTTGTAAAATCCCTTCTCCTTGGACCGATTGTTGTTGTTGTTGTTGGAGTTGTCTTGGAAGGAATTTTGGGCATTGGTTTTCCCCTTTGCATCAATTTTATCTTTGCTTTACATGTGCTTGACATTCCTTCTAGCCCCTTGTTGGAAATTGATGCGCGAAGCAACCATAGTGTGGTGGATTACTTCAGTGATAGAACCAGGCTGATGGGAGTTGGTGTAATCGGCCATCTCTTTAGGTAATCCCGCACAGAATTGTTGCTTTTGCTCGACGAAGTGTATCTTTTTAAAGACAGTAGCCTTGATATTTAAATCCCAAAACTTGTCCCCATATTTGTAGATAGACTCATGAGAGAGAAGCTTCAAACTCTGCCATTCAGTAAGCACTTTGTCCTTTGCATCACTTGCAAGGAATTGCTTCATGATGAAAACTCGTAGAGTTTTCCATGTCTTTGGGGCTTCATTGTTGACACGAAGGCTAGCCCACCATTGAAGAGCAGATTTTTGGAAGTGCATAGCTGCATGGTGTAGCTTGGAGAACTCTGTGAAGCCCTCGTTTCCAAAAGCCACATCAAATTGTTGATGAAGGCCAGTACTTTGTTGGGAGCACCAAAGGTGTCATCATAGGTGCGAAAAGAGATACTCTTTCCTCCCTCTTTGAAATTGTTGATATTTTAAGACCTTCGCCATGCAGGGTAAGATTTGCAATGTCCTCCCCTCTTGTATTCTCTAGGAGAATAGCTATTGATTTTGTCGGAAGAGGAGGAAGGTGAAGAACAAGAAGGAGAGGGTGACCTCTTTCTTACCCTTTTCTTCCTTTGTTTCCTCTCTTCACTTTTGGATTGACGAGGAGAAGTATTGTGGGTTGACCGTTTCCTCTCGGGAGAAGTTGGTGATCGTCTGCCATCTTCGTGGAGACACATCATCAAAGGAACTTAGGGATTTGATTCTTTCTCGTTCTTTGGATTCCTCCCCTCTTATGGGAGAGAGTCTTCTTTTGGGGGTCTCATCAAGAGGCCTCCTAAGCTCTCTCTCCTCTTGAAGAGGAAAGAAAATTCCATAAGCATGAAGTTGTTGAGAAACTTTGGCTTGCAAAGCAGGGCTAGCCATAGCTTGCTGCAGCCTAGTAACAAGGTAATTAACAAACATGGGGGCATCATCATTAGCACCTTCATGTGCAAAATCAAATTTTTCAATGCTCATTCTACTCCCTTGGTTATGGCCAGCCATGCTAATTATACTTATGTATAGAATTACTTTGTGCTTTGGTATCCTCAAAAACCTTAGTCGCTACTCTTCTTTACCTTTGAAAATCAATTCTTAAGCAACCACACCCGTGGTTTAGACACTGTTGATTGTTAAGACTAGTGGAGAGGGTCTAACATTGCTCATTTGATTATGGTTCCTATTGAGCTTGCTCGTAGCTCAATAATAATTAAGCCAAAGGCAAGCCCCGAGAGGCTACATTATTAAGACTATAGTTCCCAATGGTGTACCTCGAACTAAGTCCTTCTCAACCTAGATAATAGATCCCTGTCTCACTTACCCTATTGCAATAAACAGACCCAACCTTTCATGGACAACTTAAGGTTCTCTCTTCTTAAGCAAGAAAAGAGAAACCAATTCATCTAATACCAATGTAATGGAAGTGGCCTATGAACTTTGAGAAGAGCGGATTTAGGAGAATTAGATGTGAGCATTTTTGTGAGACTAATTTGAGAACATAGAGGGTGAACTTAATTAGCAATAGCAACATAACCATAATACTTATTGCCGCCACCAAAGGTAGCGTCGTTTAACTAGTTAACGTAATAGGCCACAAACAAAGAGTCAAGACCATATTAACTTAAATGAGCATTAACAGTTGCATAGAACCTAGGTCTATTCCTTCATGCTAGGAACATAAGAACTTAGGTTACATGTGCCATGACAACATTTGCGGCATGCAGTTTTGCTTCCCCCAACTTGCTCTTGGGAGATGGAAATTGTAAAATGTATGAATTTCAGGGACATATACAAATACTATGAAAAATCTAAAGCTCTGTTCAAGCCCAAGTGCTTCACATTGTAAGGGATATTGGGAGAGTGATTAGAGCTTATAAATGAGTAGAGGTGAGGTTATTGCCTAATATTAGTAAGATACTAGGAAACAATTTAAGACACATCGGCTTTGAAAACACAAAAATGATATACAAACTTGTACTTGAGGGTGAAGATCAAAGATCTTGATAGTCAAGCATGTGGTGAGCGGTATGTGCTAAGTACAAGACAAAATGAGTGTGGGCCCAACCTCAAGCCAAAGAATCAGATGGGCATATAGATGAACATGTTGAAGGTGGGCACATAAAGCGGTATAATGCCCTACTTGCAGGCTCTATTGTTAGTAATGTTGGGTAGTAGTGTTGAGAGAGAGATCACCCATGTCGCAAGCACATGGCGTCCCAATGCTAAATCTTAGCACCTCATTGATGAGTTGGTCATGGTGCATGGAATCACCCTTTCCTTTCACGAATTGTGCAAAGAGGACCTCTTCCTCGTGTCGCATCGTGGAAAGAGGACCTCTTCCTCATGCAACATGGAATCACCCTTTCCTCTCGTGGATTGTGCAAAGAGGACATCTAACGTTAGTGTTCAAAATCCATCAAATGAACTTGATCCTCTGTGTACCAGTGTTGATTAGGTTAAAGGCAACATGCCCATGTCAGTCCTTGATTCATTATAATCATCCTTCAGCCAATGCTTTTTGTTGCTCTATGCATTATCATCCATATTATTTGCTTCACAACTTCTAATTTCCCTTCCTTTTTCCCCTTCACCATACCCTTGTGCAACCATTTCTCTTGTTGCCTGCTTCCACCTTGACCGTTTCAGGGAGCAACACACTCAAATTCTCACACCTCTATCCAACCATCTTATTGGTACAATGTCTTAGTGGTTGGAGGAGTGTAGGTTATTGTTGTACACCTTGCTTGATTAGTAGAATGTGCCACCTCACCACCATACATTGAGAATTTTGCAAGGACGGAGTGTCTCTCAGTCAAAGGGATCCTAGATCATCACATTGGTGCACTAATTGCATGCCAAAACTGGAGCAGCGCTGCTACTTGCTATCGATAGGTGTCATGAACCTATCTCACTGTCCAGATAATAGTGAGATCAAGGCTAGCTATGGTTTCCAAAATACCCTCTTATGATAAACAATTGGAGCAATAGAATGTGACATTAATACAAGACGTGTTGCAATTGAATGTGGTGTGGGGGGCTGACCAAGCATTGTCCCCTCACACTATCTCTCAATTGCCCATTAACCCTTTTTGGTCTTCTCGCTCCTCTAGCAATGCAAGGAGGTTATCCTTGGGTTGTTGCAAATTATAAACCCTGCCATGCTGAGGACTGCCTCAGATTTCTTGAGTATGCTAACAAAAAATGGGTGCAGATGGTTGTGGGGAGGGTGAAAATGCAAGAAACATGGCAAGGAATTCCCACCTTCATCATCAAATTGCTAACCTAAATTCTATTGCACAACATGAGGAACTAGCTGCTAAAATGGCAAACCGAATTTGGGGCAAGTCTTGCAAAAGACATGAAAGACATACTCATGGTGGAGAAGGCCATGGTGATGGTGCTTCCATGGCTCTACCCAAGACATGGGGAAAGATTGGAAAGACTGGAGATGTTTCGCTTGCAAGCAAGTGGGGTCCTTGTGGGGTCAAGTCAGAGGTTGGAAGTGGGCGTCTACCAATTGAGTCCTAAGAATGGCATGCACGTTGTTGAAGCATTGAGAGGTCCCCCAACTTGCCGACACCAAAGTCAAGATGGGTTCCTTGACATGTCTCTAGGTCTATTAAAAGTTCTAGTCTCTAAGTAAGAAGGGTCCAGGGAATAGACCTTTGCCATTGGCAATGGCTTCGACTATAGCCCTAGAAGAAGACCTAGTCCTGCCCCACAACGGAAACGGAACATCTTAAAAGTCCAAAACTGTTTTGGCACTATAACTTCCACTAATTAGGCTAAGGTATCCTCAACCATTGTTTTTCCCCCCCAACAGATGTGAGGGTATAGCCGCTGATCGAGTCCTCTTCCAATTGAAGAAGTTTTCTAAACGTATTTAGTGCGCGGGGATGGATAGTTACCTGACTAATCAGGTCCACTTGTCCTTGATTGACAACCTTAGTCAATCCCCACTTACCACCTCGAACTCACACATGCTTCTTTGTTATTTAATTACTACCAGCTTATTTTAACAATTAAAATATCGATTTTCTTTTCATTTTTCCACCATAGTAATTCGCTAAAACAAGTCTTGAAAATTAGTATTAAAAAAAAATCTTTTATCATACAAACATCTTTAAACTTAAGACAGGGTATGGTCAACCAAAAAAATCTACCATAATAACCATGACCAATACTCTTCTTGTCTCAAGACTACCTAAGGGTGAAAAACAACACCCATTCCTTATTCATACTTCGGGATGAATATATCACCAAAAGATCGGGGTGCCCATACACCAAACCAGCTGCCCATACAACCGGGCGGCTCCCCTAAGATAAGAAACGGTATCCTAAATTATGTAGAAACATCAAAACAGGACGGAGTAGAGACTCATCGTTCATCGGGGTAACTGACTTATCCGTGGTTGAAAAGCCGTCATTATTCATCAATTCATACCAAGGAGTCAGAGGTGTCTTGAGACTAGCTGTCTTAAGTATGATCAATCGTATCTTTCATAAATCAACCAGCCTTAATCCAAACAATATTTTCCTACTTTACAAACGAGTGCACGTTGGATTCTTGGAAGATGCGTTCCCTTTTTCAACCAATTTCATCTTTCATAAATCCTTACCCGCTCTTTTATGTATGCAATGTTATTACTTAAAGAAGAACTTGAATTATTCAAAACCTATATTATAATGAAGACCCACTTGGGACTGGTCGGGTATTTATTGCAGTATTGGGGCCCAAATGATTTCATCTATAGGCCTACTACTATGCTCGACCTTGTGGTTGTGAGATGCTTTGGCCGTTATTGAAACATTATCCTCCTCATCAGACTGAGGGTTTGCCTGGGTCCTCTTTGGAGCCATGACTTCTATCGTTATAAGGACATCTAGTTATTAGGTAAATTATCAAAACTCTGTTTATTGCCATTCTATAACGTATTTCCGTTTCTTAGCATAATTGCTTAGATCATGGAGTACTTTAGTTGTTTATAGAAGATTCCTATTTTTTTAAATATCATTTTTGAAACTCCTTAGACCTTAGTTTAGCCTAAGGAACTTTCTAATTAACTTATGAATTTTTTTCGATTTCTTTTTCTTTAAATTGTAGTTGAAAAGGATAAATTCTTTGTAGAATTTTTTTTTCATCAATCATATAACTAAGATGTTTTTATCCTAGATTCCTTCTAGATTTTTGGGGTTCCCTTATCTTATTTATTAATCTTTTTTCTAATTTTCTCCTCTTTATTAAGCTTAAAAATGGCTTATTCTTGGCTTAACATTTATCATATTCATTATCTCCTAAAGATATAATTATCTCAACTTTCTAAGAGTGTTTTTTATATCCAATAATTTCCTTAAAAGCTATTAGCTGTACTTACTATTTATCCTAATTAAATTTACCTCTAAAATAAGATTTTTGAGCTATTATAATTACTTAAACTAGTTAAGTAATTTGTGGTATAATTATCTCCACTTGCTAATGATACTTTCTACCTCTGATAATTACCATGTAATTATCTAAGCTAATTAGCTAATTTTCCTATTTAATTTATAGAAAAAATTAGATATTTTGAGTTTAATTAGATAGGTAAAGTAATTTTCTATTTATGTGATAATTATCTTGGGGTTTTACTTAATTTTTTAACTATAATAACTACTATGTAGTTATCTAAGCTAATCAACTAATTTTCCCCTTTCATTTACAACTAAAATCAAACAAATGTAGCTTAACTAAATAGATAAACTAATTTTTTGTTGATGATCTAATAAATTGGGGCTATCTAATGATGTTTTCTAAGTTTGAAAATTACCATGTAATTATCTAAGCTGATTAACTAATTTCTTGCTTTAATTTAAAGCTAAAATTAGATAATTTTAGTTTAATTAAATAAATAGATTAATTTTTTATTCATGAGCTAATAAGTTGAGCTTTTTAATGATGCTTTCTAACTTTGATAATTACCATGTAATTATCTAAGCTACTTAACTAATTTTCCCCTTTAATTTATAGCTAAAATCATATAATTTTAGCTTAATTAAAGAGGTAAAATAATTTTTTGTTATAGCTAATTATCTCGGCTTGTAAGTGACATTTTCTAACTCTAGTAATTACCATGTAATTATCTAAGTTAATAAACTAATCTCCTCCTTTAATTTATAACTAAAATGAGATAATTTTAGTTAATTAAATATATTAATCTATTTTTTTATCATAATATAATTATTGCATTTTTCTAAAAATATCTCTAACAATGTTTTTTAACTCTGACAATTATCTTGTGATTTATTAAGTTAGCTTGCTAAGTTTTCCATTAATTTTAATGTTAAAATAGCTAATTTTTACCGAATTAATTACAAAAATTATTCAAAGCTTCTTAATAGTATAATGAAGCTTTGATAATTACCTTATGATTATTTAAGTTCAAATGATAGATTTTTTAAAAATTAAGGCCCAAATTGATTAATCTCAACCCTAATATGGTTTACTTATTAATTAGGTTAATAATCATAATCACAATTTGAATAATGAACAATGTATCAGCATTAAGCGAGTAATTTACAATAGAGAGAGGGTTAATTTTTTGAATTAGTTAGATTAATTAAGAAATTAAGTACAAATTAGTATAATTTTTACTAATTAACAGGGGTTAATGCTAATTACCTTTGTTAATCAGCTGGAGTTTTTTCTCTCTAGTGATTTTTGGACAGAGTCTCTCTATGCAAGAGAGATGTTGCTAGGTCTTTGAGTCTGCCTTAAAATGTGAAGCCTAGGGGATCTATTTATAGAATCCTGATAAGCAAGTCTCAATTTAGCAACCCCGGGCAGCCCCTCATCTCTAGGAAGCACCCTCTACTTCTATTTTAGCCTGTAGTAGCAGGTTCATAATGTCACCTCAACACCTGCCCAACTTGGTTGGTCAATTTTGATATTTTGGGTGTATTTTCTACTTTTTCTGTAAATATATGGTAATCATTTGTTAGGCCATGTGACTAAATATCTCCTAGGCCATGTGCTTTAATAATTACAAAGTCTTCAATTACTTTTTGAATTAAATTAGTCATGAAAACTTCCAGAGGGAATAGCAGGTAGGTTTTTGTCCGAATTGAGTTCTGAACATTTTTGGCTATAATATTGTCACGCTTAAGATTTCCAAAACACCAATTTTAGCTACTTTTGAGATAGTGGTTTACTAGTTTCTATGTCTAGGGTTCTCAAATAAAGCGTAGGGTTCATTTTTCCGCTTCTAGAAAGGTGGAAACCTTACAAACATCGCCATCCCATCATCTTTCCACCCTTTCCCTTTCCCTCTCTCGGATGAGCGGAGACTCTTGTCACTCGATGACCCTGTTCTCTCTCTTCTCTCTCTCTCTCTCTCTCCCCCCTCCCCCCCCTCCCCCCCCCCCAAGGTTCCAACATGTGCCTCGCATGCCGTGCACAGTGAGGTCCCTGCCACCAGAGCTCAAATCCCCACACCCTCATGCCATCCACTGTCCATGTAGTTGCTCCACTTCTGGTACCCTACCCTTTAGCTTCTCTCCATCCGCAGGTCCTCCTTGCCACCAATGCAGCCCTTGAGGTAGACATGTCCCTCTGTATTCACCTCCCCTCACCTGCTCGGGGTCCACCTTCTTTTTGCACCATTGTCCACCACCTAATACCTCCCCTCCCTGCACAAGGAGCAACTCCCAACAATCAAGGTTATAGCTACCTATCAATTGCTGACAAATCAATAATGGATGGCCAACATTAGGAATGTTAGGAAATAAGACGTAGCTAAATAGATAATTGAGTAGATTACTTAATGGAGAGAGACAAATTTATATACACGAGATTATAGTGTAGAGAGAGAGAGAGAGTACACACGATATACGTGGTTCACCCAATGTGGGCTACGTCCACGGGAAAGCAGCCACTCAATGGCTTTGGTACTTCAAAACAAGAAGTAGTTTACAAAGGGATTATACCCTTAATGGAGCTCCCGCCTTGCTTCACTCTCACTACCTCACACTCACCTTGTTGCATCAACTTCACACTATGAAATGTGTGTAGAAATGGCCTCCTTTTATAGGCCAAAAGGGCTGCCCTCTCTTATGAGAGACAGCCATGTGTAGCCGCCCTTGTGCGAATAAGTCCAAATCGGACCCTCCAATCCGCCCATGTGTGGCCGCCCTTGAGAAGACAAGTCCGCTTTTGAATTCGGCCACCGGCCATTGACTTCCGACCACTGGCCACCGGCCATTGACTTCCGACCACCGGCCATTGGCCATTGACTACCGGCCACCGGCCAACCGACCGGTTGTTTTCCGACCACTTTCCGACCGCCGTCCGGCCATAATATTCCGGCCTTTAAAGTTGCCCCTGATTCTTGTCCCTGAAAATTTTGGTTTCCGGTGAGTGATTTTCCTTCACGCACGATGGCTTCTCCTCATAATGGGGGCCTTACAAATGTGCGCTTTTACCACAGAAAATTACAAGGGTAAATCAGGCTCCATACTTAACAAGGAACACGCAACTCAAGGCATAACCATATGCCCACCAGCTACATGAGTAAGAGAAATCATCTCTCCACTCTCCTTGCCATTATTCCCAATCCATGTAGTGGCTCAACTGCCAAGAAACGAGGAGATCACATTGAGTGGGTGTCACCATTGTTTGAACCCTCTCTCATCCTAGTAATTTCCGGCTGTCTCTATGAACTAGTTACTGATTTTTCTCAATTTTGAAAGTAAATAAATCAAAACCATAGTTTTAGCCAGAAAAATAGAAAGCAACTCTAAGCCATTTCCCTTTGTTTGGGGGGGGGGGGGGGGGGGGGAGAGAGAGAGAGAGAGAGAGAGAGAGTGTGGTGGGTGGTGGGGGTTTAAGAGGTCTAAGAATGTGCATAATGCTTTGCATCCTTTGTTTAGCTTTCTAAAACACGCCTTGGGAAGAAGTAAGCTAGGTTTAGAGTTGAATTTTTCATTATTTTGAGCATGTTCACAAGCTATATGGGCCACCCAGGAATATTGGTATCGAATCAGTCTTGGATGGTTGTAGGATTTGAAGCCCCCTATTCTTTCAAACTACAGGCACTAGGAAATAGTACCCTTCCCTATAGAAGGGCACAATTTCATTTTGCCCTTCTAATGAGGGAGTAACCCAAAAATTACAAGTCAATTTTTGTACCGAAGCAACATGATTGTTGACGAATATACAAAGGCTTTGCATGTGGTAAGCAATATTGGTTGAATTTCTATTTACAAGCCTTTGTGCGGGTCAAAACATTATCCACAACACTTGAGAACATGCATCTTTACTATAGATAAAGAGGGAAGGATTTCGAGCCCCCCGCCATGTGGCGGCTTCTCTTGCATCCGACTGAGGGGATTTGAGAGATAGATAGATAGATAGATAGTTCTATTATCGTCCTGGGAGGTCAAATATGACCTATGGGACCAAATGAACATGTCACGTGGTGTGAGTGGAGTTCATAAGTGACTCTCGATGCTCAAAAATGGCTGAAATGAGCGTCGCAATAGAGAGTCCACATCGTGGTTGGGAGAGGAAGGTATGTAGGGAGAGCTCATGGCTGAATATATGGGGAAAAGAGGACCTAATGTGGTCAAAAGCTGAGCACTCAAGTAGTGTGTGGTACTCACTCTCTCGCACTTGACGAGGGCATAAGGTGCAAAGTCGATGACACTCCTCGCCAGTGCCCCAACGTCCTGTCTCGCAGCGTAGAGAATGGGAGCTAAGACGAATGGAGGCAGAGAGAGAGAGAGAGAGAGAGAGAGAGAGAGAGAGAGAGAGAGAGAGAGAGAGAGAGAGAGAGAGAGAGAGAGAGAGAATTCGGCTGGCATAGGGAGGGAGGGAGAGAGGAATTAATGGCTATGGCTAGCCATTGAGTTAATGGGGTGAGAGGCCTTCAAATTTGAAGTCTGCCTCTTAATTTATTTTGCACTAGTTGCTTCAAGTCTTGGGAGAGCAAGGGAGAGAGAGACAGGGATCAGAGAGAGAGGGCTCCAGTGAGCTACACCACAGTCGATACATACATACATACCTACATATATATATGTGTGTGTGTGTATGTGTGTGGAGAGAGAGAGAGAGAGAGAGAGAGAGAGAGAGAGAGAGAGAGAGAGAGAGATTCTAGCAAGTTGCTTCAAGTCTCCTACACCAGAGTCCTCTGAGAGAGATGGAGAATTACTGAGCTCTGCGCCAACCTCCACAAACATGTCCTTTTGCACCTCCATCAGCTTTGCTAGGTGTGCGTATTGTCCCCACACGTGCATACCATTGTCATGCTGCCTTGCGGGATCATGTTGCATGTTGCCTACTATCATGTTGTTTGCCCTGCGCCAGAGAGAGAGAGAGAGAGAGAGAGAGAGAGAGAGATGGCCATGCATGTGTTGGAATGTTCCCTACAGCTCATGGAGCCTCTGGAACCTCCATAAGCTCTATTGTGTGTATATCAGCCGTGCACGTGCATGCCTCTTTCATGTTGCTCATGTTGCACCTCATGTGAGATGACTGAGTGTGATATGGTGGTGATCAATCCATTGAGGTGGGTAGTCAAAGGGAGTGAGGTAGAGGGATTTGTTGTGAGCTAACAACAACGTGAACGATGATGAGTTGGTGAGGCTAGAGGTAGGGTGAAGATCAGCCATTGTAAGGGTGACAAAAATTAAAGGCAACGAGGGTAACATCGAGGCTGATTGACCAAGGCAACAACAATGCCACCTGAATTAGGCACTGGTGGAGGCACACAAATGAACCAAAGTGGCTTGGCTCAAGGCGATAGGCTAGTGATGTGCACAAGTCTCCTCAAGGATGTAGGTGGCTATGATGGGCTATGATGAGTTGGTGAGGCTAGAGGCAGGGTGAAGAGTGACCAAGGCAACAACAATGCCACCTGAATTAGGCACTGGTGGAGGCACACACATGAACTAGAGTGGATTGTCTCAAGGTGATAGGCAAGTGATGTGCACAAGTCTCCTCAAGGATGTAGGTGGCTATGATGGGCTATGGGCTATGGGCAGGAGGCAAGTAGGCACTTGCAAGATGAAGATGGACGATGTGGGGGAGCAGAGAATGATTTGTGTGCATTGATAGCTTACTACAGAGGTAGCAAAGGTGAAGGAGGGAATGAAGTTATGGCGTGTCAGCGGTGGTGTAGTAGAGGCAGGAGACAAGGTGGTATGATGTAGGTGGAAGGCGAGTAGGAAGCAAGAATGCGACAGAGATGGAGCAAAGTTAAGAGTGTTGATGGCATGCTCACAATTTTCTTACAGATTGGAAGGCACTGCAAAGATTGCCCCAACATCTCATGGAGGGAGTTGCATGCTACCAACAAGGGGGGGGGGGGGGGGGGGGGGGGGGGGGAGAGAGAAAGAGAGAGAGAGCTTTATGCTCCCAAGTTTTAACAAGAAGTACAACATTGGCTTTGCTTGTTAGTTCATCTATGCCAACCCCCACATTGCATGGGTATCTATTGCAATTGCAAAAGCATAGTTTCAATTGTAACTCGTCTTCCTATTTGCTCGACGGACGCGTCTTCTCCTTCGGCATGGTTTTTTTAGAGAGAGAGAGAGAGAGAGAGAGAGAGAGAGAGAGAGAGAGGGGGGGGGGGGGGGGGATAGTTAGATAGAGGGAAGAGAGACATGGATAGGTTATGGCTTTTTAGGTTGTTTAAATGTTAGATTATGGTTTAAGTTTTGGTTTTAAATTTTAGATTAGTTTTAGTTTTGGAGGGAGATAGAGAGATAGGGTTAGAGAGAAACGGAGTAAATGTTAGATTATAGTTTTATTTTTGGTTTTATATGTTAGATTAGTTTTAGTTTTGGAGAGAGATAAGGTTAGAGAGAGAAATGAAGCGATAGAGGGATAGAGAGAGAAATAGGGAAATAAGGGGTGGTAGAGATAGAGAGACAATATATACATGTGTGTATATATAATAATCCTCTCTCTCTCTCTAGATAAATGGGATAAATGGGGTTTTGATTGATTAAGTTTAGTTGAGGTTCAATATATATATATATATATATATATATATCCCTCTCATTTCCGTTTTGCTCTTTCTCTTTTTTCGATTTCTCTAACTCTCTCTATCTATTTCTTTAACTAATTTTAATTTTGAGATAAATTGAACTTCAACTAAAATTAATCCTCTCTCTCTCTCTAGATAAATGGGATAAATGGATCCTCTCTCTCTCTCTCTCTCTCTCTAGATGAATGGGATAAATGGGGTTTTGATTGATTAATTTTAGTTGGAGTTCTAAAATTAATCAATCAAAACCCCATTTATCCCATTTATCTAGAGAGAGAGAGGTACATAAGAGAGAAAAAGATAGAAAGAGGGAGAAATAGATAGAGAGAAAAACTTGTATAATCATTCCTAATCTTATAGTAGTGGAGCAAGTTGCCACTTTTGAAGGAGATTCTTTGGAGGTGATCTTCTCTACCCTAGAGAGAGACCAAATCAACAATGTACAAAATGCCAAGCGTGTTTACGAGGTGGAAATGGACCTCAAAGAGGCAGACTGTAGATGGACTAGGTACCATCCATATGGTATGCTCCAACATTCAAGCCTCATGTAAGAGAGCGAGGCACCACGTGTTTCCTACAGAGAGAGCATTCACAGGTTGAGCCATTTACAAGATGAGCAACGGGTTTATCTTCACAGCTAATTTTTAGAGTGGTGGTGGTGGGGGTATGTAATCCCCCCCCCCCCCCCCCCCCCCCCCCCCCCCCCCCCCCCCCCCCCCCCCCCCCCCCCCCCCCCCCCCCCCCCCCCCCCATTATATACTTAGTAAGATAATATGAGATATATATAGATATAGAAGTGTATCAAAATTACCATGTGGGTTGGCAATCTTCTCCCTCTAGCTTCCTCCCTCTCTCATAGTTCCCATCATCAAAGAGAGATGGACAATATAGTTGGAAAATCCTCTCTTCCTTACACAACTTTGATCATACTCTCTTCTTAATTCACCACATGCTAACCTCGTATTTATATAGTGAGTACTTATAAGGGTTCTTTTTGGACAAATGGCTATTCCCACAAAGGTATTGTCTCCAAGGCATGAAAGACGTTGGCACAATAAAAAAGAGCTGGTGCATGGAAAGGAGGAAAGCAGGGCCATGGATATCTACAAGGGAGTGTTGAGGTGCAAAATTAGGTGTGAAGATCTAATGCAGCCGAAGATATCTAGAGGTGTATATTTTTTATGGTTTTGTAGGCCAAAAAATCATATTTTGGGGCTGATCGGGGTGGGTACTTCAAGCTCTCAAAAGTGTAGAATTAAGGTTGTATACCGTGCCCTTCAGGGTGCTCTCCAAGCTAGTCCAAATGACTCACCAATTGAAGCTATAATGGTCAAGATATTGCACTTGGAAGAAAAAAGTGGTTTGTAGATCCCCATGGAGTGGAACAAGTGTAGCAATGGCTCAAAGAATATGTGTGACAATAGGATTGAAGTGCTCGATATGTGGTCCATGTTGGTCTTTTCTGGGGCGCCTAGCCATGGCGCCCCCTTCCCCTTCCTCACGCGCTCGCTACGTGGGCACTACTCGGGCATCAATGGGTGGTAGGCAGGGCGGCAACATTGTTCGCCGATGGTAGTGGTGTTGACTTGTGGGCCTTCAGGGATTGTTCCCCATGGGTTCCAAGGGTGCCCCTCCCTTTTGTTGAGGAGAAGTCCCCACCCCTCTAGCAATTTCACTAGTGCTAAGGGGGGGTCATATGAGAGAGAAGAAGAAGTTCCATATCGAGTGCCATCCAAGTGACCATGAACATGCAATAGTCACTAAAAGAAACATCGATGATGAAGAAGGATACTAAAAATATAAACCCCCTTTGATAAATAGGGATTTGGCAACCATTGCGAGGGCTTTTTCCTACACTTGGAGGAGAAGCCTTTTATGTAAGAAGGAGGATTGTTTAAGTTTTTATGAGCAAGGTCAAACTATTGTTGCCAATTATTGGTGTTGTTTTTCCCCTTCCCCCTCTTCTTTTATGCTGCCCTCTTGTGCTTGTGGGTTCAGTTGAGTGTGTGTGCCCCTCCTAGCTGTTAGTGTTGTGCAAGGGGGGGGGGGGGGGGGGGGAGAGAGAGAGAGAGAGAGAGAGAGAGAGAGAGAGAGAGACCTCTTGTGTGTAGTGGAAATAAGGACGGATTGCATTGGTCAGCATGTGATAAGTGGTGATATTTTTGAGTGTGCATGTATTGGGTTGTGTATGGATAAGAGTTCTCTAGTCGGGGTGATTTTTTGAAGGTGTTTATAAGAGGATAGGGGTATGGTGAATACCCTGAGCTATATAGGGGTATTTGTGTGTGTTTTGGGCGTGTTCTCCGTTCCTCTTCTCCATCTTTTGGTGCCTCCTCTAAAGAGGAGCAAGCTGCTTGCCACAAGAGGGGGGTTTTGAAGATGCTAGATAGATAGATTTTAAAGACCAGGTGTTGTTGAAGAGACATGGTCATGTTTCTTAGTTTTCATTGTTCTCTAGTCGGTGTGATTTTTTGTAGGTGTTTATAAGAGGATAGGGGTATTGTGAATACCCTGAGCTATATAGGGGTATTTGTGTGTGTTTTGGGCATGTTCTCTGTTCCCCTTTTCCATATTTTGGTGCCTCCTCTAAAGATGAACAAGCTGCTTGCCACAAGAGGGGGGTTTTGAAGATGCTAGATAGATAGATTTTGAAGAGCAGGTGTTGTTGAAGTGATATGGTCAGGTTTCTTAGTTTTCACTGGGGTTGAAGATGCAAAAACATGGCTACATGATTATTATCTATTTCTCTTAGAGAGTAGACTATCAAGAGAAGAAGGTATGGTTCAAGTTTTTCCACTCTTGGTTTGCGGTAAAGCAAAGATATGGTACAAATGGGTTGCGTAACAAAGAGAAGGTGAGTTGGAAAATTTAAAAAGTGGATTATCGATGCAGATTAGTGGCAGATATGAATTTAAATGAGTGTAAGTTGGGGAGTCTTAAGAAAAATTTAGAAGGTGATTTTTGAGTAATCGAGAGGGATTTTGAAGCCCTTTGGAAGCAACTTATTAAGGTAATGGGTCCAAAATTGCATATTTTGTTAAGATTGAGTAAGTTTATGAATTACCTGCATGAGGATGTTTGTCACAAAGTCAAAGTAGATGGATGTGTGACATATACAAAAGCGGTGAGTTTTGCAAGAGATAGGACCAACAATATTTTGAAGAAGTGTTAGATGAAGTAGGGGTTGTCATATGTTCACTATGGCCACCTACATCAAGCCTATCATTTATAGGAAGGGGTGTTTGGCTTCAAGTCAACGGTTGGACATCCTCAAGCTGATGGCCAAATAGAGAGAACCAATCAGATTATTAAAGACATGTTACGAGCTTATTGCATGCATGAGCAAAGTGAGTGGATCAAATAATTATACTTGGTTAAAGTTGCATATAAATCTTCATTTCAATGTTCAATTGGGATTTCTTCCTTTCAAGCATTGTATGGATAAAAATGCCTTACTCCAATTAAGTGGATAGACCCACTCATAAGAGTTAAAGCATCCAAAGACATGTTGGATGAGATGATACGACTCTTTAAATATGGAGATATGGTATTTTTGAGAGTGAAGCCTAAATATAGATCTTTGTCTATGGGTAAGTGCAAGATTTTGTGGACATTTTTTCATCACATAAAGAATCAATGACCAAGTTTCCTGATTATTGTTACCACCTCATATCACGCTACATGACATTTTCCATGTTAGCTTGCTTAAGAAGTATGTACCCCAACCCAAATAACATTTTTAATGATTTTGATTTTTTTACTTCAACTGATGGTACTTTTGAAATACATCATGAAACCATTCTTCAAAGTACAAACAAACCTCTTTGTAGACCATCACGGAGCACCCTGTCAAAGTGTCAATGTATCCTGAGAAGGATGCTACTTGGAAACATGATGATGTTTTAAGGCATACTTATTTAAACTCTATCTTGAGGCGAGGACACCTCAAATTTTTAGTGTGTGGAAGGTTGTAAGATCCCCAACTTTTGGGTCTCTTTGAAAAATAAGAAAATTAGCTCTACAATGTGCATTACTTGAATTTTTGGTTTTAAATGCTTGTTGCGCAATATTGGGAGGTTTTAAAGTGGAAAGAAAGTTCGTTTTCATGTTCTGGTAGGTCAGACGAATGCTTGATTCACTTTTGAAAAAAATTGCATTTTTAGTATTTTCTTATTTTTGTGCTTTTTGATGGTTTTTTTTGTGAAAAGTGGGGCCAGATCCTTAATCTACGAGTTCCGTGGAAGTTAGGATTCAATTTTGTTAAAATCTTTTTTTTTTAGCACTTTCGTGCTTTTTGATGAAAAGCGGGTCTGCTTTTTGATTAAAATGGCCAGGTAAAATCATGGTTCAATTTTAGATTTTTTTTTTTTTTGATACTGTTTTCAGCTTTTTATGTTTTTCGACGTTTTTCAAAAAGCAATGTGATTTTAATATTTTTTAAACCCAAAAATGTTATTTATCATTATATGGGTGAAAAATGGACAGGCGCAAGAGAAACGGATGAAACAAAATTTCTAACAAAAATATTTTTATAAAAAGTGACATCATAAATACAGTTGGGCGATACGATGAATGTCATGATTACATCGAGGCATCATGGTGTGGTCTAGTTTACTCACGGTCTCATGTGTTGCCTAGATGCTCTTTACATACTAAATTATTGCAGGAAAATTGGATGGGTTTGTGGCCAGAGTTGACTTCCAAGCTATGACATGCCTCTAGCAAAAATCCTAAAAAGCAGGACCTAATTCTGGTAGAAGAGGGGATGTTTAGATTTGACTTGGGGGCACACAATCTAGACATACATCAATGCCCTATGCAGCATTCCAAACGCCCTTTGACACAAGAACATGTTGCATCATGTAAGCCCACATTGGGTAATTGTCCCCATCCAATTTATCCTCAACAGGAAACATCTTGAAAACATTTTTGTTGTCGTCAGCCATGGCAAGTGCTTGCACTTGATGTAAAAACCACCGTAAAAGAGGAGAAACGAAGTGGGACTAACATGTGCTATATAGCACAACCCAAAGAAGACTGTAAGAGACTTGTTCTGCAAAAAATTGCACCGACAATAATTCTGCACAAAAGGAAAAAATTACCTGCGCAATACTTCTTGTAGTGGAAATGGAGACCGAAGTATGCTCGAATGGAAAATTTGAGCAAAGCTCTATGAGCTCTCTCGAAGTATTAGTTGACTTGTTGACGCTCACCAAAGCTCACCCAAATCGGAGAAAGTGAGCAAGCGTGTGCTGGCAATGCTGGCAACTATGCCTGGGAGGATGCAACTTGATCTTATACCAATCGTTGGAAATATGGTTGTAGGGAAACACACACAACTTGGAGAAGATGAAGAAGCTCAAGGCACACAATAGAGAGTGTATTGCTTAGTGCACAAATGAAAGATAAGTTAACCCTAGAATGTTGGGCTTATATATAATGCACAGGGGGGGAAAACCTCCTACTGAGGGGAAAAATGCCCCAGTGGTCCTAAGTGCATTCACACACATTACTACCATATATGTATGGTAACAAGACACCATTACTAGTGGTTGTAAAATTAAACTAGTTGGCAGCCAACTGACAGTTTCCATGTGGAATGCCTGATTTGAAATTCAAAAAGGACTGCAAATTCCTCAAAACTCAATGGTATCCTCCCAAATTTTGATGCAAGACTCCACAGTGGATAGGATGCATCCCATATTTGCCTGGAAGATATTTGTCTATTAGAGCACACAAAGGCTTTGTAGTAGGGTTGAAAACATGGAAGGACTTACAATCGAATAGAGAATGAATGACCGCCATTTAACTTACTAACTCTTATAACCTTTCTCTTGGTTGTATTTTTGAGCCGGTGTGTAGGTTGGAAGAAGTGAAGTCACTGATGTCGGAGGGTGGTATTTTTCATAGCAAACAACTTCCTCTTTAGGACTGGGCCTGAAAAGTTTAGAATAGCTTCAACAAAATCCCCAATTTTGATGAAGATCTAAGGAAAAGACTTAACAGGAGATGGGAGGTTGAATGGAGGTCAAAATAATGGATCTACTAATTCAAATGTGTGTGGAGTTTTTCTATCCACGTCAAACATAGTTTTCTAGCTTGGCTCATAATCCACCAAGGAATTTGGACATGTGAAAGAGCTCTCTAGGCTAAAGTAGGTGATGCAATGGCAATGAAGATTTGTATCATATATTTATGAGCTGTTAGCACAATTCTTGTAAGCTTATAATCTTGTAGTTTTGTTGTAAATATTTTCATCCTCAACAGTTTACACCGAGCCAACACACATATCCCTTAAAGGATGAATTTTTATGCATAAAGAGAAGTTTAACCAGTGACTAAATATAATCTCAAAATACCATTTTGAAAGTGTTTAATCGTGCATAAATGATGTACTATGAGCACATCTCACCCCCCTTGCACATAGAGCTAGTTTTGACCTAGAAGGGTGGACCACTTCGTAATCTCTCTCTCATTCTAATCAATCTAGAAGCTATTTCCATTTCATTGAGTACATACATTTTAATCTATTGGCTCCTAATGTGTTATAAAGCTCTCACTATGATGAATGCCTTGTTGGTCTATCCACCACAGGCATTACAAGTGGTATCAAAGATTTGGCACTATCAACATTTCCTAATCTACTTCTTGATCAGCCTATGATTGTGGGATATGTTTATGGTGTTAGTCCATTGATCCACTACCATGCGCACATTCCTCAACTATACAGGGTTTGTGTCGGTCACCTTCTTGCTTCAATAAAAAAAGTATAGGTCAACACAGAGAATGACAAAAGAGTTCACAAAAACCCAACATTGTGTTCACTTACCTCTCGATGTCCTTCCCCAACAAATATAAACCAACCGAGTCTTGGTTGACTGCTTTCATACAAGTCATCTTCCACAAATAAGGTTACAACACCATGGTACGTGGTGGAAGATGGGAACATCATGCATCTCCAAAGCGCTTTGATCTTCTTCAAGCTCTTGTCCTTGGTATGGAGTGATCCATGCCGATGAAGGGTAATATTTACCGCTACATAGAATTTGTTGCAATGTGCTCAAAAAATCATTGCCGAAAGGATGCCACATTTGGAACCTCCAATACATTAATGTGAGATAAGCAAATCCGGTTTTTTTGTGTCGTCAACTTCATACAAGCTGTATAGTTCCATTTCTTTGTTTATCTCATTCACAATTTTGTTATGTTCCACTTTCTGAAAGTGAGGTTCCCCATCGTCCTTCATGCAATACCTGACCATCCCTTCTAATGTGTGTTATTTTTTATGTCTCAATGCTCAACAAAGTACATTTCCTCCAACCATCACCACCTACAAGTACTCGGACTCCGCCCTCGCTGCCTCGAGGTGCTCTTCCCACTTGCATGAGCTCGAGATCTGCCCTCTCTGCTACCCCGTTGCCACCACTTGCAAGCGCTCAGGCTAACCCCTCTTTGCCTCGAGTTGCTCTCCACCACCTACATGCACTCGGGTTCCGCCCTCTCTACTACCTCGTCGCTTTTTGAACCAGTATGCGTGCTCCGCACACACACATACAGCCGGGTACTATCTATCAATGTAGCCTCATGGCGAGCTAGTTTGAAAGCTTTTTCCATCTCGATCGATGCGAGCATGGTTTGCGGATTCCGTGGCAAATTATGGCTTGTCAGCCATTACCCACTCCAGTCCTAAGAAGTGTAGGATCAAGGTGGATTGTTAAGACTAGTATTCATGGCGTTATCATGGCAATGACAAAGTTAATTACACAATAGAGATAAAGTAGAATGTAGGTACAAAACTAGATTGATTGATTCAACTAGAAATGGTGTACAAAGGGAATCTCATCTGGCATCACTGATGACATCATAGAAAAGCTCCAAATGAGCCCATCCAACTTACAAACTCATGGGTGACCTTTCAAGCCACTTTAGGAGTCCATTAACTAACTCTAGGTGAGTCCACACCGTCTAGTAATGACCCCCATGGATACCCACACCCTTGAGTACCTTTTCCACATGCCAATGTGAGGTGTGCGCTTTGTCCTAGAGTACAAGAGTATGAGTCAAGGAGAGGAAAGGTGGAATTATCCCACATGCAATGGCGCAAGGCTTTAGAGCTACTTAAAGCTCATTTCATGAATGAATAAACATAAGTCTATTTTGCATTACATCTCTCTTGTTTATGGTGAGCTTGTGACGGCTTAGCAAATACTCAAGATCGTGTTTATGAGTCCAAGTTAATTGATTTTGGAACCTAACTCGCTTGAGTGATAATCTAGCCAACACACACTCACTTGTGTGCATGATGTTTCTCTTTCATCCACCCTAGCTAGCATGATCCAATTCCCATCAAGTGGTATCAGAGCCATGGGTATGCTAAGCTAGGTTTGCTATTATGCATTTGCATGTTTTTACAATTAGCATTCCTTAATCATTATTAACTATCCGTTAGGCTTTCTCTTCTAGAATATCGCATGCCTAATTATTATTACATTGGCTAGCATGAGCATGTTCTTGAGCTAAAGACTCTTGGGCCACTACTCACTGGCTAATTGGAAGCTTAATTAGCATTAGAATTCATTTATTTGTCATTAAGAACTTGCATTTTGCATTCAATAGCTACTCTTGATTTTAGCAAAATTGACATTTGCAATTGGTGTGTCTGCGTAGCCCAAGCCCATACACAAATATTTTGAGCTAGACTTCATCAATTCATGCTTTGAAAAAACTTCAAGCTTAACAAGCTCCATTCTCTATTTTTTATGCACATTTGAAGCTCAGAAAAGAGTGTGTGTGTGTGTGTGTGTGTGTGTGTCTAAAAGAGCATTCAATGCTCACCATACACTTGTGGAAAAAAGGGTTTCAAACATCCCCAAGGTCAACTTAACCACGTGGGAAAAACCCCTTCTTTGGGAGGAGTTCAAAGTCAAAGGCCAAACTCAAATCAAACCAAGCGCTCACACAAAAAGGCGATGCCCGGCCATCTGGCCGCGCCTGCCGGATGTTCTATCCACGCTACCTGACTGTGCTTGCCCGCTTTTGCTCCCGCCACGAACGACACCCCAATCACCCTCGTCATCCGGTCACGGACCTCATTGTGGCGCCAAATTCTCTTTGAAGCCCATTTTGGGTCTGCCCCTCTTGGGCCCCCCTTTCCACGCCTCTAGAGGAATACAAGGACTTCCTTTTTTCTCTTGGCCCCCCTTCCCGCGGCTCGGCCTAACCTTGTGCCCTTTTGGAGAATCTTCCCATCAAGTACTAACTTGTTCCCCCCCCCCCCCCCCCCAGTCAGCTGGGAACTTTTAAGCTCCACATCAAGCATTCAAAAAGGCCTTCTCCAAGAGTTGTTTCAAAAGCTTTCAAAAGCTTCAAAGGGAACTTCAACAAGTTTTCAAAGGCTATCAAAGCTCCAAGCAAGGGTCTAAGATTCTCACTCCAAGGCAAAGCATCACCAATCAAAGCAAAGGGCAATACCTCTTTGTGAAGAGGAGCTTCACGAAAGGGAATTCTCTCTCTCTCTCTCTCTCTCTCTCAATTAAAACTTCAAGATCTTGCAGCCAAGCACAATAACTTGCAAATAAATTTTATATCATCTCCTAAGGGGTATTTGTGCTCATGTAAAGAGGAAGACATTGTCTAGGAAAGTCTCCTAAGCTCAGACCCCTCTATTAGTGGAATGGAAGAGAAAGGACTTAGGAAATTTAACTAGGAGGGTTTTCACGCTTGGCAGACCAAGCTGAAAGGTTACTTAATGAAAAGGTGCAATGGGGAATCGTCAAGCCAACCATCGCTGATCCGTCATCCATTGATGGAGCATACATACAGACACGAGCTATGAGCGCACAAAATCAAGCTAAGGATGAGCAGGCATTAAGAATCATAATCAGTGCACTACATGACAATTATGTACACTTTATTGATGATTGTGAAACCTCATCAGCTGCATGGGAAGCACTAGAAAAAAAACTTTGGAGCTAGGAAAAAGAAAAGCAAAGTGAGATTAAAGAAAGATCTACACAAATTACAAATGGAACATAATGAAGATATTGCAAGCTTGATCAATAACCTCAAAAGCATGACCACACAACTAGCTTATGTAAACATTGCAGTACCAGAGGAGGACAAAATCAGATCATGACCATCATTGAGGAGAAGTATCCAACACCAGATTTTCAAGATGTCATCAACTCTTTAATGTTCGAGGAGAAGAAGCAAGGGAGGAGTGCTACTTCATGGGGAGAAGCTTTTGCAGTTGGCTCTAGTAACAAAACTTGTTTCAAGTGTGGCAAACAAGGGCACATAGAAAAGGATTGTCTAGCATCAAAGACTTGCACACACACACACACACACACACACACACACACACACACACACACACACACACACACACACACACACACAGAGAGAGAGAGAGAGAGAGAGAGAGAGAGAGAGAGAGAGAGAGAGAGAGAGAGAGAGAGCACAAGCAGGACTGAGATCCGCTAGCTTGCATGTCCACCCCTTCAATTTCCCTTGCCAGCACTAGTACCCCCTCCTTTCCTTGTCATCGGCCCCTCCCGCTCGTATCAAGAACAATCTGTGCTTTTGTGTCTACCAAAAGCACCTCCAAGCAAAACGTGTCTCTCCAACAACCCTATCGCATCATGAATTCTTCCCCTTTGCATGACCGATGGGTAGACTGCATTTCTCATTGCACACGAGAGAGAGAGAGAGAGAGAGAGAGAGAGAGAGAGAGAGAGAGAGAGAGAGTGCTATTACTTCTCATTTTTCAATGAAAGGAGAGAGAGAATTTAGGAAGATTCCCCTTTCTTTTATTTTTTGAAATGGGTTTTTCTACTTGCTCATCTTCAATTCAATTAGTTGGAATCTTAGTAGATGCCTTCGTTGAGCCTTTCCTCCCATCACTACTTGAAGGTAAAATGTCCACACTAGGAATGGACCTCATATACAATTGAGTATTACTTTCCAGCCACCTTGTTAGCCATCAGTTCTGCTTTCTTTTGTTATCTTCCAAGTAGATCCTTTATTTTTTTTTAAGCACTCTATCTCATGTTGCTTACCCCAAGAGTTGTCGTGTGCACTCGCGGGCCAGCTGCCCCATACTGCCAGTTGAGTGCACTTTGTCTTAACTATTCATCACGCCATTGAGGACAATTGTAGCCCAGCCTCGCAACTCTCCTCAATCCCGTACACCTCGTGGCTACGTCACCTGTAATGCATATGGTGGATAGACCAACGAGGCATTCATCATAGTGAGAGATTCAGAACAAATTAGGAGCAAATATGTTTAAAGGAATGTACTCAATAAAATGGAAATAGGCTTGATAGAATAATTAGAATGAGAGAGAGATTACAAAGTGAGCCAAGTGGCCTTACGTAGGCTCAATGGTGGAAAGTGGAAATTAAGGCAAGAGGGATATGCACCACAAATATGAAGGGGTAAGCATTATGTGTGTTGGGTGCAACGGCTAAGGTGGGTGCCATCAAAGAGGATCCACAATACCGTGAGGGAGCGTACAGGGGAGAGAGAGAGAGAGAGAGAGAGAGAGAGAGAGAGAGAGAGAGAGAGAGAGAGAGAGATGGAGATTCAACACAATAGTAAGAAAAGCCACGCTATATCATAAACCTTACGTATAAAAGAGCCTTGCCATGCAAACTGAAACTTTCCTACATGCTTCATAAGAGCATGTTTCCACGAGCAGGGCTTGAAACCCAAACCCCCCCCCAGCCCGAACTACATACATCACTCTCGTGATACCTTGAGTTTTTGGTGTACTCAACAACCGTGAGTTTTAGTTCTCTCACAACCAAGGATGTTGGTGTATCCATAATGTGTGCTACTGTTAGGCTATCATCAAATGGAGTTTTTGGTTCACTGCCAAACCTTGGTTTAAGGTGTACCCAATAACCTCACGAGAAGTGCGACAAAAATAGGAATAAAACAAAAAACTGGTAGTTTAGGAGGTCTTACCACTCATGTATGTGTGGCAGTGTCTAACATGTATTAATTTTATCATGGCATGACTGACAACATATAAGGTAAAAGAGGCTTTGACTGGAAAAACATAATTGTGTTGACAAAGGACAAATTTTGAATAAAAGTATGACATTGAAACAAAAAATAGTTTTGAAACTTTGTATATGTTGATGGATTTGGTTGTAGCAAACTTTTGGTTTGGGTAAATTTTTGGAAAGAGACATTCTCTGTACCTGTAGTAGATGTGTGTGAGTGTGTTGTAAACTTTCCTTGGCATTTTGAGCATGTCCATGCATCATCTTGATTGCAACCGCGAGCCATAACCTTGAAATTATCTTGTCATTGACAAGACGACCAAAGTTTGCCAAAAGCATCACGCTGCATAGATGTGGTGTTTAGAAAAACTCTAAATAAGTGCTTGCAAACCCACAAAATTGCAAACCTCAACGAGCTAGTGAATCCGCTTCCAAGGGTGGCGTTTTGAAAGGCTATGTTGAAAAAGTTTGCTATCGTTACCACCCCTAGCACTACTATCAGCTACGTTTTAATATGCTGCACAAAAACTGCCTCACTTGTTGACTTCTGCATTCTAAAACTCTCTGTCTACCACGTTCTACACCGTAGTGACCTTGTCGTCGGACGAGCAGCGTTCTGAGACGCTATGTGCCAGAGAGAGCTTCAATGCGTAGCGCGTTCTGATATACAACGTTTGTTCTATTGCACCTATGGGCTCTTCAACAGCATTTTAGAACGCTAACCTGCTAGCACCTCCTTGCTTTGGCCCACCTGGGTTCTGATACCACTGTTGGGTGCAGTGGCTAAGGTGGGTGCCAGCGAAGAGGATCCATGGTACCTTGAGGGAGTGTGCAACAAAGATTGAACGAGTGTGTGTGTGTGTGTGTGTGTGTGTGAGAGAGAGAGAGAGAGAGAAAGAGAGATTTGACACAACAACAAGAAAAGCAACGCTATATTATTAATTTTTGAAACCTTACATATAAAAGAGCCTTGCCATGCAAACTGAAACTTTCCTGCATGCTTCATAAGAGCATGTTTCCATGAGCAGGGCTTGAAACCCAACAATGTGGGCTACAACATGTCGCTTGTGTTTTTAAAGTGTAGTATGTGTGCAAGAAATGAGAAGCATATGTTAGGGATCCTTATGTAGGAGGTTGTATCCATGCACATAGGGGTGCATGCAATTACGCTTGGCTTTAGGGATTGTTCGTGCAGCGAGTGTAAGCTAAAAGGATTACCTCACAAAACGTCCTCATAAGCTTATACAAAATGCATGGATTCTTATCAACAATGAGTCTATTATGGGTTATTTATGGTAACTACATATGGCTCATAAGATGAATCTAATGTAAGAGGTAGGTCTTACCACCAAACTTTGGGTTTGGGGTAGTTTCTAAATTCATTACAATACATCCTCGTAAAAAACCGTGTTGACATCCCCTTCTTCTTCTTCTTTTTCCATGACATGTGCTTTGCCTTTGGAATCTCTAGGATTATTTGCATTATCTTTGAAGAAACATCGGTTGGGTGCATGTCCCTTCTTGTTGCAATGAGGGCACACATTAATGCGGAAGCAATCTTGTGATTTGATTTGTGGTTGCTTTTGACACATTGTGAAAAACCTTTACCACTTACACTAAATGGATTACTTTGAGACCTTGTGTAAGTGCCAATTCTTTTTTCTTCCTCCTAGAAGTGAATTGATTACATCTTTGAGTTCGAGAATGGGGTCTTTCTCCTTGAGGATAGTTACAATGTTATCAAAGCTACTTGGTAGGGCTTTGAGAAGGATGGTAATTTTATCCTATTTGGAACTTGTACCTCGGCATAGACAAATTGAGTTGAGATACTCTTAAGTTTGTTGAGAAGGCTAGCGACATCATTTTGATCTTGCATTGTGAGACCATAAAGTTGCATTTTGAGGCTCATATTGGAGTGCTTACCTTGAGCATAGAAGAGATGCTCTAGGGTTTAGTGTGCATGTAGCATCATCAATGTGGTGCATGAAGTTATCTTTGAGTGCAACGATGAATATTCCAAGAGCTTGTTTGTCTTTGGCTTGTTGTTGGGCATTCAAGGTTTGTGTCGAGGCTTCCCACGAGCCAGATGACGGTTTTACAATGCTCCATAGGTTTTTTTCATGAGCAACACTCCTTTCACTTTTGTTTAACATGTGTGAACATCAACGTCGTTAAACTTATAGACATTTTTTGTGGAGATTTTGTGTGTAGGGCAGTCTTACCAAACAATTTGGCAGTGTTTAAACCCTTTGATAATTTGGAGTGCGAAATGAAATCTATTAGTGCCTTGAATTTGTGAATGGTGGTAGGGAGTGGGAACGAGCCTTGGGTAATGTTGGGCTTGGAATTTTTCAAAGGCTATGGTAGTGTGTGTGGGAACCAGTTCACGTTAAAAATTTACTACCTTTGACAAAACGAGTGATAGACCGACCACGAGTTACTATGTCGGGGCGGGTTGCGGGTCATGTTGACGAGCAGAAGTAAGCAATAGATTGTTGATGTGCGGCCAACAGGTGACAGAGCAAGGCAACGTGGTGACAATGGTGCAAAATGACAAGGGCAACCGAGGATGCTGATGTTGGATGACAACGAGCGGGAGCGGTTGATGTGGCAGCATGCAGGCTTATGAGGCTTAAGCGCTAAAGCACCCAGGTCAAGCCTTGTTTATAAGTGACACGCCCAAAGTAGAGGGATCGACGGTGGGGGTTTCATCCACCATTGATCACATTTATATGGGATAAAAAAAACGGCTCCCCACCTTCAACACTCGCGTCTCGATCCCCCGACCTGCCCCTACACGCTCCCACACCAATCCAGCTCGCCTAACGCGATTCGTTGAAAGCAATGTGATTCTGGTGCTATATAAATCTTGCCTCCCCCCCTGCTGCGTTGATCCAATGGCCCCAATCGCTCGACCGTTGAAAAAGCTCCCTTGTGGTCGATCGTTTTACTTGGACCCCGTGTTACTCATAAACGAGGCAGGGCAAGCCAGTCTTATTTATGGCAGGGAGTTGGCACGAGGCAGGTTGGTGAGGATGTCAACTTGCTGATGAACAACAATCGATGATGTCAGCAGCATGCTTAGAGGGCACACAACTTAGGGGGCACACACCACATAGGAGCTTGTCGAAAAGATCACAATGAGTCCTCTCTCTACACACAAGTGGTGCAAGCAAAAGAGGTATGGGGAGGAAGTAATTAAAGAAGTGAAAAAAAAAACACTGAAATGTGAATGCAAGTAATCCTAATTAATGGTGCACAATAAAAAGAGCCTATTAGAGACTAAAGGCACTAATCACTTGCTTAATCAAACTCATGCAGCAACTAATAGCACAGACATCGAAGAGGACGAGAGGCCACCACAGATAGGCGATGAGTGCATGCCTTTGGTGCACCGAACTGAAACAATCACTATTGCATCGTACTGTACCGTGTAGGTTTGATAGTGAGTTTTTTACGTTTCGGTAGTTAATTTTCATGGTAATTGTGCATGAATTGCAGACAATGGCAGTCAGCTAGTTGATTTGGACGAGAATCAGATAGAGGACTCATCGAATAGCATGGGTGATGTAGGGTTCGAAAGACTAGGGGAAATCATTATACAAATTTGGAAGGAGTTGCATGTGTCTAGTAGCGATGGAAACGAAACGTTCAAATCACATGTTTTTGGTTTAGCAAAGTCTTTGCGTAAGTCTGTAAATGAGTACCAAGTTAGTGTAACAAATGTGCAAATTTGTGAACTAGAACAACAAATAGCAACTCTGAGGAAGTTTACTTTAGAGACGAAGAGCCAAGTGAATAAGCTAAATGCACTTATCATAAGGTTTTCAAACAATATGGCAAGAATAGGCTTGTAAGTTGCATGATGTAGTTTGTGAATATGTTTTGTTTAATGTAGGTGTGAAAAACGTTGTGAAGTTGTGGTATTCTCCAAGTGAGAATGCTGTCCTTCAATGTATTTTTTTCCCTTGAGTGTATGTCCATAAGTATATACCTGAGAATCTTGTCTTTTAATCAGCAAGCAGGCATTGCTTAAACCATAACCCCTGCTAAATCCATGACACTGGCAACCCTTCTCCGGCAGAAGAACTTGCAAGCTGTGCTAACCCTAAAGCCCCCATGGCTTCTTCAAGTGCGGTTCGTGTCGGTCCCTCGAATCAGAGCCAAGCCCGATCGTGAGCTTGATGAGGTCACAGATAGGGACAAGATTCTGAGACCTTTCTTCAGAATTATGGACGTCATGTCAGGCCAAAAAGGCCTTGCTGTCAAGCTCCGCTACCTTGAGCGGATAGGATGGCAGTTTGGCATCAAGAATAAAACGCTTACTCTCACAGGTTTCCTGAAGAGGTACCCCAACATTTTCCATGTCTACAAAAACCCGGAAGATGGGAGGATGTGGTGTAAATGCACCCCAGAATTTGCAGCCCTTATCGATGAAGACCGGCAATTATTCAGAGATATGGAACCGCAATCTGTGCAGACATTGCGTAGATTGCTGATGATGGCAGCCGTTGGTCGAATTTGTGTGGACAAGCTGCAAGATGTGAGAAGGATTTTTGGCTTTCCCAAAGACCTTGTTGATAGATTCATACCTGAGTATCCGCGGTTCTTCAAGCTTGCTCATTTTGGTTTGCACACATATGTGGAGCTTGTCGAATGGGATGACGATTTAGCTGTGTCGGAGTTTGAGAAGAGAGCCAAGCGAGATGCGATGAACAAAGGCATGGGGGACATAGAGGTCCGAGGAAAGCCTTTACCTTTCAAGATTCGTCTGTCGCCTGGCATGGCATTGAGGAAGAAGAACCTTGAGGTTCTGGAAAGCTGGCAAAAGCTTCCATACATCTCGCCGTATGAAGACTGGACATTGGTGACTAAAGGAACCCCTATTTCAGAAAAGCGATTGGCGGCCCTCATGCATGAGTTTCTGAGTCTCACTATTGAGAAAAAGGCTCGGCTGAAAGTAATCCAGCCATTTAGAGAGGAATTTGGGCTTTCTCAGAAAGTCTATCACCTTTTCGAACGTTTTCCAGGCATCTTCTATACAAGCCAACGAGGTGCTGTCAAAACCATTATGTTAAGGGAAGCATATAAAGGTTCTGAGCTCCATGAAGACCACCCTCTCCTTCATTTTAAAAAAAAGTTTGTGGAGATGGTGAATGCAGGCCCCCGTTTACGAGGATCCAAGGTAGAAGGGGAGCATATTGAAGGTCAGGCGAATGAAACAGAGGATGCGGGTTTATGTGAGAGCAGTAGTGATGGTGAAGGAATGAGTGACACTGATGCTGCAGAAGAAACGGAAAATGAATGTAGGGATATGGACGATTGTAATGATGATAGCAATGAAGGAGATGTAGAGACCTTTTCATGTAAGACATCGGCCTAAATTGATCAGCTAATGTATCATCTTGGCTCCGCAGCCACTGTTATCGAGCCTCGAAGAGTTCACGGATCGTAGCCTCTCTTGATTACTGAAAGATATGGTTGAAGGAACATTACCCTGGCCATGAAACAAAGCACCGCTTTGTGAGCATTGCCTCAGCTTTGTGCACCATGTCAATGATGAATAACAATGTCATCGAATCATAGTGTCTACATTAGGCTTCCGAAGCCCAGTATATTGCATTCATGACATGGTCATGACGGGTTTGAAATGAGAGTGGAGATGGTTGCATTTTTGCAAGAAATGTCACACTTTGAGAGACGCAATTTGTACAACGAAATGTGACAAAACACAGCTTGCACCACTTGGATGAGCATGATACAGAAAAAGCTGGATGCGCATTATACAGAAAATGTTGTTCTGTATGGAATGAACATGTGCAGACAGGGCTATGATAGGCAAGCTAATGGAATGATACTGGTCTTGAATCTACCTGCAATCGACATGGATGGAGAACCATTTTGTTTGTGTATCAAACGTAGAGCATTGGAAGATTAACTTTAGCAGTTCAGCATTGGTATGTTGTGTTGCAGAGTCCTTCCTATGCCTTGAAGATGCTTATATGGAGTCTGCAATTGCTTTTCAAATGGGAGATGTCGGTGCTTGAAGCTTTGTGATATAATGATGACATGTTCATCTGCCATTTTTTAGAACGCCCACCAAACTGGTGCTTGAAATGTGTGGCCCTGACTGTTTATCAGGGTAACAGTAAAAGGACTCATTGTTGCTGATTTGCAGTTAAACTTCTGATGACCAAATTCAAGGTTTTTGGAATTCATTCAGCTTTTCATGTGCAGCTCTTATGCAGCTGAGCCATGTCAAGTACTTGCTTTGAAACTCTTCTAGCTTGCTGTGTGGGAGATGGATTTAAGAAAATTGTGAAGACATAAGCAGATAGGTCTTAACTTACCTATTTTGGGTGAAGGTAAACAATCGTTTTTTTTTAATGTTTATATAGGTATCAGGTATTA
Organism: Adiantum capillus-veneris; assembly: GCF_014529385.1. NCBI lineage: Eukaryota > Viridiplantae > Streptophyta > Polypodiopsida > Polypodiales > Pteridaceae > Adiantum > Adiantum capillus-veneris. The sequence goes on along the minus strand of NC_140938.1, from coordinate 107,580,709 downwards.
GAACAGGACTTGATTGTATCATTATGTGCCAGTGTGTTGATGCAACACAAGTTACCGGCATGACATTTTGAACGATCTGGAAGGGAATTTGGTTATACAGATTGAGAAAATCATTTTTGGTCTTGATTGAGGTGGATAATAAAAACTACATTTCCTTGGGGGTGGTCTGCCTCAGCAATAGGAAGTTAGAGCGAGAAGGTGAGTGGTGCTGCCGACATGATATGGGGATGTTTGCTTTTGTTGGTTTTGTTTTTTCTTTTGCTGCCAACAACTGCTTTCAAAAGCAATGTGTAAAACTCTTAGATTCAGGGTTTGGAAGAAGCTAGGGATTGAGTATTTGATTAGGTGAAAAATAAGATCCTGTCAAGCATTTGTAAGTGCAGATGGGCTGGCAAATATATCTCATCCATAAACCTGTAAGTCTAGGATTAGGGCATTTTATTTTGTATAAGCAAAATGAGTTAAATTGATTGCATAAAAACATTGTGGAAGTTCATAATTTGTATGAACTATAATCATTAAATTAAATTTCAGGTTACACTATATATTGTTAGCCTATTATATTTTCAATTTTGAATTACTTTCATTAGTTGCTGTAGCATTTGTGCAATATTTGGATCTAGCCAATCATGGTCTAGTAAACATGAATTATCTCCAAGTATTGTGCTCATGCACACAATTTTGTTGAGTATTTCTTGTGTATGAATGCAAATTTCATGCAAATCACTAATTTGCTCGGGCAAGTAATTTCAAGTAGCCTGATTGACACTCAGGGAATCTTGCCAAAACTATAGAAACCTTTGTTTGAAGATTCAAAAAATGAGTTTGCCAAACAATATGAAGCAGCTTTCGTTCCATGATGAAGAAATTCATTATGAAATGGATGATGGGGATGCTCATATAACAGTGGAGAGACTTGGATTGCTTGTGTTGCACTTTGAAATGAAGTGACTACCTGGACACGAGTTTATTACTCGAGAGCAAGGCCTACAAGTGAGAAATGAGTTTGCACCCTCAACCCACTACATGGGTTGCATTTGAGACAAACCTTTCCTCTTTAGAATGACAAATATTGGATCTAAATGGGACACATCAAATGTATGTTTTGACATTTAACTAATACATCTCCAGGTATCGAGCTGTGAATCTTAAGCTAGAGAATTTGGATGCTTTTTAAAAGATGAGTGTTCATATAGAGATTAGATAAGGAGCACCCGTGAACTATGTGTCCCCTTAAAATTTTAGAAGGTACCATCAAAAGTGATAATATATTTGATGATTTTCTAGTAGAGAATTTTCACACCATCTAAAGCATTGGGACCATGGAGCACCGATGACATACCGGATAGGTGTGTGCAGCATACAACAACTTCATAGAGCTCGACGGTGGAGTCCACACAAGGTTTGAGGAGGCCTACATGGCAAGAAGGTGTGTAGCTTGACACACAACAAGTATGGGTCATGTCTGGCCAAGACAAGGCCTAATCCATTTATGCATGGGACTCCTATGGTTGGGGGGACAGTCTTATGAAGTGCTCCTATGTCAAAGAGAGATCTCATGTGAGCTCTTCCAGGAGGCTTACACTTTAGAATCTTACATTTGTATCAAAGAAGGTGGTGTTCTCACTTGTTGCTAAGGATCCACATGCTCACATCCTAAATTGAAGCCAATTGCTTGAAATTGGCACAAAAGTGGGTCGAGAGGACTAGACACTAATTTTTTAAAGGGCGGATGAAGTCACCTCCTCCACTGAAGATGAGTAGGCATTTGGAATGCCAAGAGATGCTAGCTTACAAAGAAGTCAAGTCACTTGTATATCTAAGTCACTTGTATATCTAAGTCACTTGGGTTATTGAAGTAAGACAAGGTCTGTAAACTTAAACCCTTGGTCAAAGCGTATAGGCTAGAACACCCCCATGAGACAATTAAAGATTGTTTAATAATAATTTAAGGGTAGCTATGGCTACCTAAGGGTATAATCATTGGTGGTGAGATGCCTCCATCATGTAACTATACACAAGTGAGGAACTCAAAGGGGATTGACTCAAATGGGTGGCTATCTAGTTGCCTCCTACATGCAAGTCTTTCTCGACGAACCAAGAAGTCAAGTTCAAGAAGTCATAACACTTGACAATGAAGGTTTATATGAGAACATATAATGTCCTTAAGGGAGGAAGAAAGTATAGAGATAACAATCAGTTATCTTTAAGGAAAAAAATAAGTGTAGACACTAATACTTTTAGAATGATAACCACTTAAGAGCTTGACTTACAAAGGAAAAGAAGTCACTCTACCTAGTGACACACTGCAAGGTGATAGATTTATAGAACCCCTTTACTTGTTGGTGAATAGGAGATTACCCAAATAGAACCTCTTTACTTGTTGGTGAATAGGAGATTACCTAAATAGAAATAGTATCATATGACAATGGAAGTTATTAGCTTCGGAACAAGTATTTGGTAGAAGGCCAAGCCAATAATAAATGAACATCTTAAGCAAATGTTCTGAATTTTGGGATCTCATTTGGCTGATGGTTTAAAGATCTCTAAAGATAGGTAAATGACAATCACCTAAGTGGGGATATCATTTGGTCCAACCGAATAGTATGGGATGCTTGCTTTATGTATTTTAGGCACTAAGGTGCAGCACGTAAATGTTGTCAGGAACTTAAAAGATTAGAGGTTTCCATTCAAGGTGTGACAGGAGTTCTTAACAGGGAACTCAAAGAAGAAATAAGGAATAAACTCATGATGTAACACGGAGTTCTTAAAGTGAGAACTCTCAAAGAAAAGAAATAAAAGCTTCCGAAGTTGAACTTAGTGAAAAAGAGTTTTTTACCTTATGGTGTAATGGAAATAACCTATGAACTTTGAGAATAGCGCAACTAAGAGAATTAGAGTGAGCATTTTTGTAAGACTGCTTGGAGAACATAGAGAGTGAACTTAATTAGCGATAGCAACATAACCATAATACTTAATTAACTTGGCATGAACAATCCTTTTGCAAGAGAGAGAGTTCAGAGAACTTGACAACAGTTGAGGACTGGATTTGTGTGGAGCCGGTCCTCCCTCCAATAGGCTTTTGTATTATAGATTCTTCCATCAAGAGAGACTTGGTACAATACAATCTTTGTGTTCCTTGTGACCTAGGTGATGCAATGAATATGGAAAGCTTCATGCATCGCGATTATAACATAAACTTTGTAAAAGAATTAACCATCCCCGGCCTCAGTCTCAAGGCCTCAAACACCTTCAAAGGTGGAGAGAGCTACTGGGGAATGAGGGTAGGGAAGAGGAAGAAGAGGCATTCAACATGAGAAAGAAATAGTTTCTCACTTATTATCACTCTTCTTGCTTAGCATAGCATAATAGCATAGTAATGAAGGTGAAGAAGATGTCAAGCTTAAGCATTGAAGCATGGCTCTTGGTTGGATTTGCATTCCATAGCAAGAGTGTTGGTGTAGGCTCTCAACTTCTCAACAAGCTTGGAGAAGGAGATGAAGCTCTTGCACTTTGCACTTCACACAATGAGAGAGAGAGAGAGAGAGAGAGAGAGAGAGAGTGGGAGAGTATATGGATGCCCAAATCAGCCCCCCCTCTCATGTTTGGTCTCTCTTTCTCTCTCTCTCTCTCTCTCTCTCGTATTATTTAATTATATCATTTGGACAAGTGTTCTCTTTTCCCTCTTTGAGAGAAATAGCTTGCTTATTTATTTAAATGCATCTAAATTCTCATTGGACCCCTTTAAAGCCTATCCAAGAGGATTCAAGCACATCATGATGGCAAAATGGGGAGGATGTTGACATGTGTCTTTTATGCAGCTTCTTAAGAGATCATGTTTGAATTGAGCACTTCAATCAGCTTAGCCATTTAAGCATGATAATCGTTTATGCCTCTTGAGATCATGTTTGAATTGAACACTTCAAGCACCTTAGTCATTTAAGCATGACAAGCACTTCAAGCTTGGGCAAGGTTCCCACAAACACCGTAAGTACCTTAGTCAGCAAGTACAACAAGCACCCCAAGCTTGGGTAGGGATCCCACCTCAAGGTCAGCCCCAGCTTGCTTAAGGTCCTAGGTCTAAGGACTTTTTAACACTAACCTTTGGAGGTCTTTAATGAAGCTTACCCTAAGGTCTTTAAGATCCATTAGATAGCATTGCTCTTTGATATACCATCTCTCATTTGGACCCTTTTACATTGGCCCCGTGCTGAGATAGATCCATAAGTACATGTCTATATCCTAACCCTTGTTCCCGTTTATTCTCCCATATTAAATGATCAGTTTAATATGAGAAAATCATTTGGGTTGGCTAGATATTATCGTTTTTGACATTACCTCTCTCTTGAAATCGTAGTCGTCCTCGACTATGAGGTAGTCTACGTTTCTTAGCGGGTAGAGGATCCCATTTTACCCTACGACATCATTCCAGAATGGATGACTAGTCCCTTTGGTGCTTGGGAGACTTAGCTGCCGCAAGCATGTCTGCTCTTTAGTCCACATCATACTCCCAAAGTAGAGTGACAAATTCTACTTGATGTTTGAGTGACGTCGTCATCACAAACATGATTCTAAGCATGCATACAATTTAAATTTGTGCACAAAAGAGGATTAGTCTTATTAGACAAAAACATTGATCATTTAAAAGAAACATGTACATTTGCTTACTCTAATGTAGCATTGTAAGCATTGACAAGGCTCATACTATCCTTAATTTGTATTCCTTGCATCCATCTAGCATCTTCAAAAGGATAATTTTTGAACTTAATAAGATACCATCAGATAATCTTACCATGTCGTAGTACCTTGTCTTCATGCCAAAGGATAGCTTTGGGTTGTAGCACCTTTTCTTGGTCTACGATTTTTGGAGGGTCTTCAATAATTGGTTCTCTTGGTGGCTCTCCTTTAGGGGTTTAAGTAGGCTCACATGAAAAGCATTGTGTATGAGCCAATGATTGGGCAGCTCAAGTTGATAAGCCATGTCATTGATTGGTTTCAAGATTTGAAAAGGACCATAGTATCTTTTTGCTAGTTTAGCATAATACTTTTAATGGCCCGTAGGATTTTTGCCCATCATTTGCCTCAATCGAGCCTTGGGAAACTTAAGTAAGACCCAATCATTTTCGTTGAATGTTAAGGCCCTTCTGTGTCAGCAACAGTTTTTTACCTTTGTTGAGAGATGGATCTTTTGAAAGATTCTTGTAGGTCACGGCTATACTCATCAGCAACAACGAAGATCTTCCCTCTAGGATCTACAAAGGTGCTTTTCCCGTATGAGTATGGATAGAATTATTGTATGCATACTCTAAAATAGGTAAGTACTTCTCCCATTGTGAGCGTTGATCTACTTCTGTAACATAAGTCTTTAGTAAATCGAGTATCGTAAGATTGGCTATCTCACTTTGGCCATCCGTTTGTGGGTGATAGGCCAAAGAGAAATTCAATTTTGTACCTAAATTTTCAAAGAGACCTTTCCAAAAATTATTGGTCATTCTAGAATCTCTATCTCACACGATGGATGTTGACAATCCATGGTGTTTGAAAATATGAGATATGAAGAGAGTTTCCATTAGGTGTGCCTTAATAGTATTTTTGAAAGGAATAAAGTGTGCTTGCTTGCTAAACCTGTCAACTATTCTCCATATGCCCGTATTCCCATGGATAGACTTAGATAATCCAAAGATAAACTCCATGGATATACTCTCCCATGGTGAATTAGGGATTGGCAATGGCTGGAGTAATCCAGGTTGCTTCCCTCTATCATACTTGGTGTTTTGGCATACCGCACATTTTGAAATATATTCTTGTATGTCCACTTTCATGTTAGGCCAATAGAAGTACGTCTCTACTCCTCAAAAAGTAGGTTGAATGCCTCTATGCCCCGCACATGGGATTCATACATAACTTTCTCACAAAGGGAGTGAGTAACACATAGCCTGTTTCCATGGAGAAGATAACCATCCTGCAAGGTGAATGGTTCTTCTTTCTTTCCCAAAGCAAGGACTGACATTATTTCTCTAAAGTCAGGGTCAGTAGCATACTCATCTTTCATAGAAGATAGATCATTGTGAGTTGCTATAGACACTGCATTGACTCTTGGTCGTCGTGAAAGTGCATCGGCCACTTGATCGTGCTTACCAGCAATGTGAGCAATATGAAAATAAAATTGCAAATAATTTGCCCACCTCATTTGTTTGTTGAAAAGCTTGGTTTGCATCAAGAAGTACTTGAGACTTTGGTGGTCTGCTTGAAAAATAAATGGAGTCCCCAAAAGATAGTGCTTCCATGTGTTTAGGACATGTAAAACAGTTAAAAGCTCTTTTTCGTATATTCCCAAGACCCGTTCATCAACATTGAGCCTTTAGCTCTCATATGCTATGTCATGCCCTTCTTGAAGCAAAACTGCTCCAAGGCAATCACCACAAGCATCACATTGGACCTCAAATTCTTTGAGAGACCAGAAAGCATAAGGACTAGTTGGGAGGTAAGCTTCTCTTTGAGCTTGCCAAAAGCATTTTTCTCTCTAGCAGTCCATGAGTACTTAATGTTCTTCTTTGTTAATTTATGTAATGGTCCTGCTATTTGAGAGAATTTGGCTATGAAGAGTCTATAGTATGCACACATACCAATAAAGCTTCTTAGCTCATGTAGATTCCTTGGATTAAGCCATGCTTTTATTACCTCCAACTTTGATGGATCCATTTAGATACCATCCTGAGAGATAATATGACCTAAGTATTGAATCTCTTGAAGGAAAAATTTGCTCTTCTTTTGATTGATAAAAAGCTTGTTCTCTCTCAAAGCTTGAAAAATTGGAGATGTTTCTTATGCTCCTCCAAGCACTTGGAGTAGATGATGATATCATCAAAGAACACTCTAGTGAATTTGCGATAGGGTCTAAAGATTTTCTCCATTAAATGATTGAACGTGGCTGGAGCATTTGTCAAAACAAAAGGCAAACAAGATATTCATAAATACCAAATATTGTACGGAACGCGGTCTTTACGATATCTTCATTCACTATTCTTATTTGATGATAGCCACTTTTAAGGTCAATCCTACTGAAGTAGGTCAAACCTTGTAACTTATCAAACAGATCTACCCGCGGAACGGGAAATCTATTTTTGATAGTGAGATGGTTTAGTGCTCGATAGTCCACACACATGCAGTATGTACCATCTTTCTTTTGCACTAAAAGGACTCGAGAACAAAAAGAAGAGGAGCTAGGCCTCACTGTCCCTTTGTATACCAGTTCACACACTTGCCTCGTCATCTCCTCTTGTTGAGCTTGAGAAAACTCTATAAGGAGGCTTGTTAGGCGATGAGCTTCCTGGTAGGAGCTCAATTCGATGGTCACCATCCCCTCATTTTGGAGGTAAGTCCATAGGGATATCATCGATAAAAACGTCTTGGAATCCATTTAGAAAAGTAGACAAGTATAACTCTTCTTGATTCCTACCATTTTCATTTGATAAAACATTAGCGCAAAAGCAGGTGAATTTACAAGTGGTATAGTACGAGTGAACTCACTAGCATCTATATACATGCTCTTTTTCTTGTAGGTGAATTTACAAGTGGTATAGTACGAATGGACTCACTAGCATCTATATACATGCTCTTTTTCTTGTAGGTGAAGTAGATTCTCCTTTCAGGGAACTTCATGTTGGCAGCCATGAGGTTGAACCATGGTGCCCTTAGGATAACATCCTTATGTTGGAGAGGAGAGATAAAAAAGTCTTCTTTGTCGACGTAGCTTTGGACATGAAGCCTCACCTTCCCAATCAAGGGAGTAATGGAGGCTTGCTATCCCTTGAAAGCTTCATCGATAGTTATAATATCTCCCATTTCAAAAGCTTGAATGCCCAAGTTAGTGGCCAACTCTGTTGATATGAATTTGTGAGTAGAGCCAAGGCCAAACAAGATGAAGGAATCATGCTCCCTTACCTTTCCCCAAGCATAGGAGAGAGGTGATCCTTTGCAATGAGCATCCTCTTTTGGAGCTTCGATAGTTGAATCTCTAGGGGTCTCATTATGGGCATTTCTTTTGGGCAAGAAAGGTAGCCATGTCCTTGCTCCCCACACTTGAAGCATTTGTGTTCCTTACAAAAAGCTTCTAGCTCTTCAGGAGAGAGTTTATTTTTACCTCTGTAAACTCCCTTCTCCTTGGATCGATTGTCGTTGTTGTTGTTGTTGGAATTGCCTTGGGAAGGATTTTGGGCATTGTTTTTCCCCTTTGCGTCACTTTTGTCTTTGCTTTTCATGGGCTTGGCATTCCTTCTAGCCCCTTGTTAAAAATGGATGCACGAAGCAACCACACTGTGGTGGATTACTTCGGTGATAGAACCGGGCCCTTGACAGTTGACATACTCGGCCATTTCTTTATGTAATCCCGCACATAATTGTTGCTTTTGCTCGGTGAATTCTATCTTTTCAAAGACAGTAGCCTTGAGATGTAAATTCCCAAAACTTGTCCACATATTTGTGGATAGACTCGTTGGAGAGCAGCTTCAAGCTCCGCCACTCGGTAAGCACTTTTTCCTTTGCATCGCTTGCAAGGAATTGCTTCATGATGATGGGGCCTTGCTATTGCCACGAACGCTAGCCCACCATTGGCGAGCAGACTTTTGGAAGTGCATAGCTACATGATGTAGCTTAGAGGACTCTGCGAAGCCCTCGTCTCCAAAGGCCACATCAAATTGCTTGATGAAGGCCAATACTTTGTCGGTGGCACCAAAGATGCCCTCATAGGTGAGAAAAGAGATACTCTTTCCTCCCTCTTTGAATTTCTTGAGCTTTTGGGACCTTCGCCATGCAGGGTAAGTTTTGCGATGTCCTATCCTCTTGTATTTTCTAGGAGATAGTTGTTGCTTTCATCGAAAGAGGAGGAAGGTGAAGCAGAAGGAGAAGAGGGTGACCTTTTTCTTGCCTTTTTATTCCCTTTTTTACTCTCTCCCTTTCGGAGTAACAAGGAGAAGGACTATGGGTTAACCGTTTCCTCTTGGGAGGAGTTGATGACCGTCTAGACCTCTGTCTTCGTGGATCCACATCTTCAAAGGAACTTAGGGATTCACTTTTTTCTCATTCTTTGGATTCATTCTCTCTTATGGGAGAGAGTCTTCTTTCGGGAGTCTCATCAAGAGACCTCCTAAGCTCTCTCTCCTCTTGGAGAGGAAGGGAAATCCCATAAGTAGGAAGTTGTTAACTTCGGCTTGCAAAGCAGGGTTGCCCATAGCTTGCTGCAACCTAGTAACAAGATAATTAACAATCATGGGGGCATTATCATTAGCACCCTTTATGTGCAAAATCAAATCTATCAATATTGACTCTACTCTATTGGTTATTGTCAGCCATGCTAATTAAACTTATGTATAGAATTACTTTGTGCTTTGGTGCCCTCAAAAACCTTAGCCGCTACTCTTCTTTACCTTTGAAAATTAGTTCTCAAGCAGCCACACCCGTGGTTTAGACATTGTTGATTGCAAATACTAGTGGAGAGGGTCTAAATCGCTCGATTCTTGCTCAGGGGGTTCACCATTTAGTGTAGGTTCGCTGGGTATTAAAAAAACCCCTCTTTTAACATGTCTGAATGAATAAAATGACCCCTTTATTTTAGGAAAATTTTCCAATATTGAATAGAAAAACCCCTTATTTTAATGTATCTCTGTTATATTGCCTAATTTTTTTGTATTTTAAAACCCCTCCTTTTGAACTCACGTTATACATTAATATGATTACATAGTGCACCCCCCGAAGGTTCCTGTTGACCTTGCTCGTAGCTCAATAATGGTTAAGCCAAAGGCAAGCCTCAAGAGACTCCATTATTAAGACTATAGTTCCCAACGGTGTACCTCAAACTAAATCCTTGTCAACCAAGATAATAAATCCATGTTCCACTTACCCTAAAGGACTTTTTAACACTAACCTTTGGAGGTCTTTAATGAAGCTAACCCGAAGGTCCTTAAGCTCCCTTAGGTAGCATTGCTCTTTGACAGACCATCTCTCATTTGGACCCTTTTACCTTGGCCCCGTGTTGAGATGGATTCATAAGCACATGTCTATATCCTAACCCTTGTTCCTATATATTCTCGCACATTAAATGATCAATTTAATATGAGAAAATCATTTGGGTTCGTTAGATATTAGATTTTATGACATATGGTTTTCTCTCCTTAGGGGTTCAAGGATGTTTATGAGGACATAAAATTTGAGGACTTAAACTTTGTTTCAGAGTGAGGACGTAAACTTTGTTTCAGAGGGAGGTAATGTCACGTCATCTAAAGCATTGGGACATAGATGTCATATGTAGATAGATGTGTAGAGCAGACCACGATTGTATTAAGCTTGAGGATGGAGGGTTTTGAGGAGGCCTACATGGCCAACTACGAAGAGGAAGCTCCATCCTAGAGTTATGCATGAGCCTCCATGTAAAGCAAGCACCTTCAGAGATAGGAAGCCAAACATGGATGACATCTTCTGTTGAGGCATGGGCACTACTTTCTCGGACTTCGCATATGCCCACAAGAGCGACCTTCATGTCATCCATCCATCATGTTTTGGATTGGCCCTCACAAACTGAGGCTCCTGATTCATCCCGTTATAGCAAAACACAGTCAAGCCTGTTTTACAAGTGGAACCCCTCGTCTTCTACCTACACCCTCCAAGCTTGGGGATGGCCTGCCTTGTGATGAACTAGAAAACCCTTCGTTCAACAAAGCATCCTTGCCTTGAAGGTAATCCTTGTGCTAGTTGCTCAGTTCCCTTTGGAGCTTACATTTTTCAATTTTCATCATGATAGAGTGAAGTGTGTTTACATTTTACCAGATGGTAGCACCTATGTTAGTTTTTTCAAGCTCTATCTTGCAACAATGTGCAAGTGGCCTGCACTTTTGCAAGCACATTTTTCATTCTCTTGCAAATGTGCTGTCCAAAGAAGAGAGAGGGGGATGGGATGCCAAAGTTTTGGTTTATCTTTGGGAGAGAAAAAGAGCTCTACTCTACGTACACTCAACCGACCAAGTAGCTACAATTTGTAATCAAGTTTTTTAATGATTGGGTAATCTGTTTTCAATTCCAAACTTACATTGTATTCCTCTTTGCTTGCTCTTTTAATCAAGTGTAAGAATTTGAGTTTTATTGTGGTTTTCAACTACACATCTACAGGCCTATTCTTCAAATTTGAGTGCTTATATCACTGTTTTTTGACGTTTTGACCATAGGAGAGTGTTATTAGACTTTAGGGCAACCTATATGGATTATTTTGTTGCAATTTTCATGACTTGTTAAAGGTGGTGCTGGTCTACTTGGATGACATTCTAATCCACACAACTTCATGGGAGGAACATCAACAGGTTTTGCATGAAGCTTTGAGCCGGATATAGAAGTTCAATCTGCAATGCAACTTTGCAAATGTAAATGGGGAGCCACTTCCCTCAAGTTCTTAGGTTTCCTCATATCTACAAACGGCATCTAGATTGACCCTTCCAAGGTCCAAGCTATTTAGTCATACCCACCACCCACGAATGTCAAGAATCTTTAAAGTTTTTTAGGGATGGCAACTTTCTCACTACGGTTTGTACCTAGCCTAGCTCAAATAACTGCACCATTAAGGCACTTCCTGAAGAAAGGGACACCTTATATTTGGAATCAGGCATGTCAAGACAGCTTTTTGAAACTTAAAGAATCCATTAAAAAATCAGCCATATTGTCCCACCCTAATTTCAACAAGCCTTTCTTACTGCAGACAGATGCCTCTAATGCAAGATTAGGTGTTGCACTTTTACAACAACATTCAGCTGGCCATTGGCGTCCAATCTCTTTTGTTAGTAGAGCTCTAACAAACCCTGAAGCCAACTATTCGACCATTGAGAAGGAATTTTTGGTTGTCATATGGACATTCGCCAAGTTCCACCCATATATCCATGGTACGCAATTAACAGTAGAGACGGACTTCCAACCTATCATCCCCCTCTTACAAAAATCCATCCTCCTGGTCACCTACTTTGGTGGGTCCTTGCACTTCAAGAATATCACTTCCAAATCAGGTATAGAAAGGGTTCCACAAATTTCTTGGCTGACGGCCTCTCTCACTCCGAGATACAACAAACCTAGCTATCCTCATCAGAAGCCCCACTCCAAACAGAGCAATTACCTCTCCTCTAGAGCAGGCAGACCTGAGGTTCAAAAGATCATCCACAATTTAAGGAGCTCTAGCCCCCATTCTCACAAACGCCATACATATTAGTGGATAATCTAGTATATTATGTCAAACGAGGTCAACAACCTAGAATCTATGTCCCAAAAACCCTCCAACAACATTACACACAATACTACCATGCCCACCCCCTCTCCAGTCACTTGGGTTTCCATAAGGTTTTGGAAAAACTACATGTAGCCCACTACTAGCCAAAGATGCGGCAAAGCATTTCAAATCAGCTACAAGAGTGTACTGTTTGTCAAGCCATAAAACCACCCAACCAAAAGGTCGGTCACTTATCCCCACTTTCAGTCGATGCACCGTTCAAATTGATTGGCTGGGATCTCATGGGACCGTTTCCAACATCACTCAATGGCAATCACTACGTGTTGGTCACAGAATACCTCACCCAGTGGTGTGAGGTCGAAGCTCTTCCTGATAGCACAGCTTTTTCGATAGCCAATGCTCTCTTGCATAAGATCATCTTCCATGATGGTTGCCCTCAACACATACTATTTGACCAAGGGTTCAGTTCAAAAGTGAAGTGATGCAAATTCTCACCAAACACCTCGGCATCGAACAACGTTTCACATCCCCTTATCACCCACAAACAAATGGCCTCACCAAGTGCATGAATCACACCATCAAGCGGATGTTGGCTGCTTACATAGATCCTCTTCATCAGACATGGGATCAAATTTCGCCTTATGCGGCCCATGCTTACAACATGTCAATCCAAGCCTCAACAAAGATCAACCAGATTTGGACTCTTTATGGCCGAGACTCCGTTTTCCACGAGATCCCAGCATCCCAACCTCTCAACAGAAAAAGAAAGATGTCATCGATTGGTAGGCATACCTATCCACAACCCTCCCTCTTTTGCGAAGTTCCATTAAGCACAACTTGTCATGATAATAATAAGAATAATTATATTAACTTTATAATATAGTTATTAGAAGGACAGATATCAATATTGTATAAGAAGGCACGCCATCATAAATGAAACGACACAATTTAACCTACACGACTCTCTTCTCTGTTTTGTCTTCTCTCTTCGTCTCTGTGTACATTCTACTACATGCTATCATCACAACAGACTTAGGGGAGCCAGCAAGCGACGGGCAATATTAAGGCGCAATACCTCCAAGTCAAGAGAGTGAGCATGCTCATAGAAAACAAAAATAAAAGCTTCAAATGCAATTCTGATTTTGTAAGAAGAGCAGTCTCTCGCTGAAAACCTCCTGGCGCAGAAATACGACAGCCCTCCTCTTGGTGCGGAAAAAAGAACATCCCAGCCTTTGGCGCAAAACATGAAATCTCCCATCCTTGGCGCTGAATTTCATGATGCAAGTTTAGCGATATCTTTACATTTCTGCACTTTAATCTTGCTATTAAACCATTATAACACTTAACATTAAAGTTTGATTCCTGGTTTTGTAAACATGGCTCAAACCAGCGGCACCTCCTGGGGCGTCCACTAGGGAATTTGTAAGATAGCACGTGCCAACAAAATAAGGGATTTATAATTAGGTACATTTACAAAAAATGTACTTACATAAAGGGATTTTTAATGAAAAAGTGAAAATTTTCATACATAAGGGTTATTTTTTTTTTTAAATGCATACATAAGGGGTACATATAATACTTGAAAATATATAGGTAAGGGATTATTTAAAGACCTCCTGCTCTCACGTGCTATATTTAATTTTTACATAGTGGACTCCTCGGGCCGCAGGTACAAGGTGGCGAAACTCAATGACAAAAATTATCAGCCATGGCGTATGACCACGGAGATAATCATGGAGAAACAAGACCTCCTTAAAATGGTTGATGGGACAGAATTATGCCTTGCCCAAACTAGCCCCGCAACGGCCGCTAAAACCACAGCCATTAATGACTGGAAAAAATTAGACTCCACCGCACGCTTGGAGCTACTCCTTCACATGGAGGATCCCTTAAAGCAATCCGTGTGAACATTGACCACTGCATGTGAAATATGGCCCCGTCTCGTGGAGAGGTACGAACACAAGGATGTTGCGAGCCAAATTATGAACGTAAAAAACCTAGTGAATCTTACACTAACTGACGACCAAGATATCCCTAAATTTGTGGAGTCTTGGTGCCTCTTGCTCGATGAGACTATACGCTCAAGGGTTGATCTTTCTACAAGTGTCCAAGCAATGTTACTCTTGGCCGCTTTAACATCCACATGGCAACCTTTCATCACCACACACACCGCCGCTCATCTTTTTGTTCGTGCCCTCATTCCTATCATTCTCCAAGAGCACACCTTACGCAATACTATATCCAATACTCCTACCACATCCACCATGGCCGTTTTTGCAGGGCAACATCATCCATGCCAAGGTCAATACCACACCCGCCCCAACTATCAAGGTAGCCGGAATCCTAATTGTAATTCTACCTCACATCACTCTCACCCTCGCCCTTCATCATCACGTCCTTCCACCACTACATCAACTCCTACCCGCCCTGGCTTTCGCCTCAACAAACCATTTTGCAAAATATGCTCTAAATTAGGTCACCGTACTTCTGATTGTTGGCATAACACACGCGGTAACAACTGCTCCCGCAATAAGTCCCATTATGTCTCTGACCCTGATACACTCTCTGCTTCATCTAATAATCTAGCTCACTCTCTTCCTAACTTCGATTATGAGTCCGATGAAGCCACTCATCTTGCTTTAACGGCTACTCATGACTATGACATTAATAGCAATACCACATGGATTCTTGATACTCTAGCTCACTCTCTTCCTAACTTTGATTATGAGTCCGATGAAGCCACTCATCTTGCTTTCATGGCCACTCATGACTATGCCATTAATAGCAATACCACCTGCCACCTCACATTCAAAATCATGGCTTCATAATCATACGCTTGGTAATAATGAGTTTCATTCTGCAGAAGGTGTAGGCACAATTAATGTCGAGCTCTCTAATGGAAATACAATTTCCACAGATGATGTTGATTATGTGCCTTATCTTGCTAAAAACCTAATTTTTGTTAGCAAACTAACTTCTATAGGCATTGCCATTGAGTTTTTCCATGATCATTGTTTAATAAAGCATTCATTACCTAATGGTCGCACTTACGTGGTTTCATGTCCTAAGCTAGGACGCCTCTACCTTCTAGGGCGTTATCCAAGAGTACATGAAGTTCACTCGACTACACACCATGTGAACGATGATCACAACACACTACTATGGCATTATCACTTAGGTCATACCAATGTACGCACAATGCAACACATGGCAAGACACCATCTTGTAAAAACTTTTCCATTTTGTTCTCATAACACCATTAGTTTCTGTGAAGGATGCATTTATGGAAAATGTGCACAACAACCCTTTCCATACCACCATCCATGCACTACTACTGTATTACAACTTGTGCATACCGATTTGTGTGGGCCTCTCCAAAAGTCACTCACATCACACAAATATTTCATTACATCCATCTATAATTACACTTGTTTCACCATTATTTCATTTTTAAAAGAAAAATCAATGCATGTTGTTTTCACGCATTCAAATCATACCATTTACTCGTGGAAAATTAATTAAATACACGACTCAAAACACTTCAATCCGACAATGATTCTGAATTCAAAAACTCACTTTTCCATCATCACTTCACCAAAAATGTAGCGGCACTTTCGTCTAGCTATTGGCAAGAAGCTGTTACCACTACATGCTACCTTCAAAACCGTACACATCATCGTTCCATCAATGCCATTTCTTAAACATTATGGTTTGGTCGTGCACCCGGCCTATCTAACCTTCATGTTTTCGGATCCATGGTCTACACAGCTTATGTCCCTTTTGAACATTGCTCAAAATTACAAAGCCATGCAATAAAGGCTTTATTTGTGGGATATGGTGAGCCTCATGGAGTCAAAGGTTATCACTTATATGATACCTCATGCCATCAATTCTTTTTTTCTCACTCACTTATTTTTGATGAAGCACCACTCCTATCCACAAGTCCCACACTCACTCCTTCCATTCACACCCCTCAAATTCACACTCATTCATCATTACATGACACACCCTCCACCTCTGTACACTATTGGGTCCCCTTCCATGATCCTTTTGTGCATGTCGGTGCTCTGCCACCTCCTGCCGTGCCACCTCCTCCTCTTCCACTTCCTATTGCCGCACCACCACCTCCTACCATTGTTGCTCATTCGATTACTCCTCTTCAACTTGCAATACAACAAACTCCCTTTTATCTTAACGTTTCTCGAAGGGCCTCTCGTACCCTTTATCATTCACCTAGCCGGTCCCCACCATCACCCAATCCTATTGCATCTCACACCCTACCCTCTACTTCAGTCCCTACCACATCCCTCCATTCTCCTTTACGCTCAGCCTACTTACGCCTTCGTGATTTAGATGCACCTCCACCCAACTCTTGAGGAGTCCACTATGTAAAAATTGCATATAACACGTGCGAACAAGAGGTATTTAAATAATCCCTTACCTATATATTTTCAAGTATTATATGTACTCCTTATGTATTCATTTTTGTAAAAAAACTAGCCCTTTTGTATGAAAATTTTCATTTTCTCAATTAAAAACCTTTTTACGTAAGTACAGTTTTTGTAAATGTACCTAATTATAAATCCCTCATGTTGTTTGTGCGTGCTATCTTACATATTTTCTAGTGGGGACGCCCCAGGACCAAACTCTCCTTCTACCTCCACATCCATCAATCCATGTCAGTCACCTAGTCCTCCTCATACCCAATCTCTCACTAAGCTAAATGATGCTACATCTCGCCTTGATGCACTTCTTGCAGAGTACTTTTCTTCTATATGTCCCACTGCACTAGCTCTATCTGTTATTGATTCTAGTGATGTTGATGCTTTTGTCTCTGGTGATGATGAGACACAACCTACTATTCTAATGCTCTTCGTGGTCCAAAAGCCTCTCATTAGCATGATGCGATGCAATCCGAGCTTGATTCATTATCAGCAAATAATACCTGGTCACTTGTTCCTCTCCCTCCTGGTTGTAAAGCCGTAACATGCAAATAGGTCTTATGATGCAAGTATAACCCTGATGGCTCCATTGCCCGCTACAAAGCCCCGCCTAGTTGTTGTGCGTGGTTTTATCCAAGAACCTGGCTTAGATTACAATGAGACTTTTTCATCTATTTTAGGTATGAATTCTCTACGTGTTCTACTTACTTTGGCGACTTTACTTTAACTTGGAGTTGCATCACCTTGATGTCATCACCGCTTTCCTTCATGGTGATCTTATGGAGGATATCTTCATGCTACAACCAGTTGGTTACGAGTCTGCAGCTTTGTTCGACTTTGTATGCAAGATGCATAGGTCCCTCTATGGTTTTAAAAAATCTTCTCGCCAGTGGTACCAAAAATTTAATGCTTTTCTCCTCTCTCGAGGATTTACACGTGTAAAAACAGAACCTAACATATATACAAGGCACATCAACTCCCAAATCTTAATAGTTGCATTAATGTTGATGAAATTTCCTTACTAGGTTCCAGTCCTAAAATTATTACTCATGCTAAATCTGAAAAACAATCTGCTTTTAAAATCACAGATTTAGGTCCACTCACATATTTTCTAGGTGTTCAAGTATATCGTGATCTGACAGGAGCTGAATATGTAGCTGTAGCCCTAGCAACTAAAGAAGGCATGTGGCTATAAATGTTGATAGAGGAACTACAAATGATTCCAAGGCCATCTTTTAAAATCTATTGTGATAATATTTATTGTATTTACTTAGCAAGTAACTATAAGCACTCTGAAAGAACTAAGCATGTGAATATGAAGTTTCATTTTATTAGGGAACTTGTAGAAGCAAAGAAGGTGACGCTTGAAGATACTCCAACAACTACGATGTGGGAGGATTTCCTGACAAAGCCTCTACCAACAGACAAGTGTGATCTTTGCAACACAAAGATTGGCCTATTTGGGCTTTCACAAAGTTAATCTAATCAAGGGGAGATGTCGTGATAATAATAAGAATAATTATATTAACTTTATAATATCGTTATTAGAAGAACATATATCAATCTTGTATAAGAAGGCACCATCATAAATGAATTGACATAATTTGAATCTACGTAACTCTCTTCTCTATGTTGTCTTCTCTCTTTGTCTCTGTGTACATTCTACTACACAACTATAGTGTACACAAGCCTGCCAAAAGTGCCTGTAGGATGAGCTCCGCATTCATTAGGAGTATAAGGAAGGTGACTTGGTAAGTGTTTACTATCCAGTTCGTCGACCAGGATTGAGTAAATCACTCCTACATCACTGGATAGGCCCATACCACATACTTCAACAGATCCACAAGAACACGTATTGAGTTCAGAGACAAAGCAATAGAACAATTACATTTGCACATGTGTCACGCATCAAGCCCTATTTCCCTAATTCCTTCTCAATCAACTCCACTTCTCAAGGGAGGAGGCGTGATACTCCGCACCATTCAACACTTGTCTAATCAACTTAGGATTCCTACGTCACTACCCTCCCAACACACAGACCAAGGAGACCCAATCTTTTGGAAATGATGCAAATGCTAATTCTTATTTGTATGCAAGAATACTACCCATGCTCAATTCCAAATACTTGGGGATAGGTTTTCTCAAGTTCCACAATATGCATACCTTAACATCCAAGTTGGACCTTATGCAGCACTGCAATTTTGGAATGAATAGCACCCTGCCCAGCATAGCAGCAATGGAGTCAACATGATCTTGAATCCATAAAGGAAAGTCGTGATCCACACTGGATAGAAGTCCATAAATTCTTTTTTCAGGCAGAACTCGGGCATCCAAGGCATAGCATAAGCAAAATAGTAAGCTTCTCATATGCCTCCTTTCATGACCAAGTCCTCAACAATTTTCCCAGAAGCAGTGCCTGCCACATAGAAGCCTTTTCAACTACGGTGAATTGGCAACTGCATTTTGATTGTTAGTTGTTGTTGCCGCCCACACTTCCATAAGCCATGTGTTGAAATTCGCCATCCCATAAAATATAACACTATTGAGTGAGAACATCACAACTTTATGCTCCAAATCCAGGCTTCTGGATTAAACTCAGCCTGCATCGCTTAGCCATCATCCACCTTGTTCTGACTTTGCGTGATCACCCCGAGTAGGATTTCTTCTGATAATGAACGAATGCCAAAAACAGAGGTCTTCAAAATCTTCTCCGGATTTGAGGTATTCAAATCAATCATTCTTTTTCTCCCTTTTGTAGTGACTACAAATTTTGTTCCCCATCTACCGGGACTTGGTGTCCCCATGCCACCAAGATCCCCTAACATCGTCACATCCGGGTCCATGTCAGTGAGGAACACCCCCCAAGGGGAAAATAACCATGCTCATGAAGTAGCACTTTGAAGATAAACCCAAGGATAATACACAAAAAGTGAGTACAAAAGTGCATTGAATTTGCCTAAGTTAAGGTCCTCAAACAAAAACACAACTTATCAAGATAATCAGTACGCCGAAGACTCCAACATTGAAAGCACAAAAAAGAAACTCTTAAGGTAAAAAGGATAAGTGTGCTTATGATGGCTCGTGGAGGAGACAGAGTATGGCCACTGTGCAAAGGCCCAACAAGAAGATCACCTCCCCTCACCCCACCCCCACCGCAGACTCCTTCAAAGAGACATCATAAGTGTGCTTATGATGGCTCATGGAGGAGACAGAGGATGGGCACTGCGCAAAGGCCCAACAAGAAGATCACCTCTCCTCACCCCACCCCCACCCCAGGCTCCTTCAAAGAGCCTGTTGAAGAGCCTGGCCAAGTCGCTCTTACACACCTCGCTTCTCCACTTAGCCCAAACAGTGTGAGAGCTAACCCTTGCCTCTAGAAAGCTAAAACTCCACCACAAAGCAGACAAAGCACATCTCGTAGAGCAGCAAGCCTAACACACCAAGCCATCGCACACTTTAGGTCATTGCCATTGCTACTGACTCTCCGTGAAGCTCACTCCTCGCACTCTCGACCAATTTAAAAATTACAGTAAGAAATTGCACTTTGACAAATAAAAATGTGATTTAACAACTTTGACAAGTAAAAATGTAATAACAACATTTTGAGAAGGGAAAATGTAATAACTATTTCAACAAATGAAAGTAAAGTTATTCAAGGCTTATATATGACAAAGGAAACTTAGGGTTTTTGAGGGAGCTTCAGGTCATGCCCTTGCAGCTTGCGAGGTGCAAATGGGTAGGGAGTCTCAGGTTGGCCTATGATAGGGTAGGGGCATGGCATGTTTTGCTGGTACATGCGCACTTTTTGGTGGTGCTAGGAAGATTGGGTGCCTCTTGGGAGAAAGAGCCTGGCAGCTCCGACCAAGGAAAAAGGTCCAAAGAGACCTCTCCTAGCCCTTGGTGGGCTGCAAACGGCAGTCGTGTCTGGTTTGTGCTTGCACGTTGTTGGAAAAGTGTTGCTATCCTTGGAGGGGTGGATTGGTGATGGCAGCATCACTCCACATGGTGGCTTCCCTGGGCAACTAGACTTTAGAGATCATGGGTGCTAAGCTCACCACCCCAACCTCAAATGTTAGATGGAAACTTTGGCTTTCCGAAGCAGTGTTCTTGCATACGGTTCCAAGATGGTATGTCTCCTCTTGTGGTCGGGTCGCGTCAATTTCATCAATAGATGATTGGTGCAGGAGTTGCGGTGGGGATGGGTAGCAAACATCTTTGGCAAGGTGGCCTCCTTCACCCACCCTCCTTCTCTTTCTATCTATTTTTTGCCTATATTGGTCTGTAGCTTTTAGGAATATGATAGATGGTCTTTCTATTGTACAGATGGGTAAGGGGCCCTTGTGAATACCTCGTGAACTTGTGGACTCCTCTTGTGCTTAGGGCATGATCTTTGACTCAAAAAGCTTTGTTATTTTTTGGTTTTTCCTAGATATAATCAAGCTCACTAATTGTAGGCATTGCCAAAAAAAACAAGGTGAAAGCTCACTATGGCCTACATAAAGCTATTGAGAGGGCTTTAATAATTATAAGAGAGTTCTTTGCGAGAGAGAAAATGAGAAAGTGACACTAGCATTTAAAAAGATTTGTTGTTACTCAATAAAGTACTAGTGTGTAACCCTTGCGTTGTTGCAATCAAAGAAAAATCACTTTTATTTTCATAGGGCTATCTTCTCTTCCAAGTGGACCACTATCAATACTCTCTTCCTATATGTATAGTCCATTGCATTGCTAAATTGATGCATAACACCTCTTCATAGATTCTAACAAACATGAATATATGCAAGATGTTGTAAAACATTCTTTGATACCAAGATTGGAAGCTTCTTATAGACATTATATTTTAATGAGGTGATAGCCCTTGTTCAACAAAATTAGGAGTGTTGTACTTCTATTCGTGTAGAGAGAGAGAGAGAGAGAGAGAGAGAGAGAGAGAGAGAGAGAGAGAGAGAGAGAGAGAGAGAGCTCCTTTTAGTCTATCTTGGTCTAATAATGCTACCAAGTTTGATTATACAGATCAAATAAGGTAGCATGGTTTGTAGAGGTGAAAGCTAAGATAAGTCATGTAATCATAAGACTTTGTTGAAAATGGAGTGGTTTCTAGAATTGGTTTCAACAATGGTAACACAATTGAATGCAATGTCTCTGCTCCACTCTCTTACTTGCTTCTATCCTTGCATCTCTCTTGTGAGAAAAACATGGTATTAATACATTCCATAACCTCCTATATATTAGGAAGGATGTCTTTCCCTAGGTCTACCTAGGATTGGAAAAAGTGCTACCAAGTTCAAATGTACAAACTGGGTAAGTCATCAAGTTTTTACATATGAAGGTCCCTAACTACTACACTATGTAATCATAACAAAATTCATGTCTAAAAGTGGACTTGTGAAAATATGAGGGCTCATAGTTTCCAATGTACCAAGAGAGATTCAAGTTGCAAAAAGATGAGTTGGCTTCATTTAATATAAACCATGTGATTTACCCTTCCATGTATGTTTTTCTCAAGATGCCTCACTTGCTTGCATCTTTATCTATATTCTATGTATAAGCATGGTAATAGTGTACATCATCACAGGCAGCTTAGTACGATAAGGTGCACAATTTGTTTATGTACGCTTTAATGCCATTTGTACCTTAAAATGTAATAGAAATGAAAGAAAAATAAAATTTATTAGTTGTTTATTTTTGCAAGAATTTTGGCCATTATGCTAAACTGAAGGATGTGGTGCAAAATTGAGACTGTGACCCAATGAAATCATGCATGTCATTGATCTCTCCCTCCAAATTACAAAAGTATGTTCCTCTTTGAGGGAGCAGACTATATTAGACCATTTATATGCTTGAGCCTATTTCTTTATGCACAATCTATACGATATCAACCATTTGGCTTAGCTCCTACTTCCTTAAATGTGAGATCGGAGACACATTATGTCCCTAGACAATTTGAGAGTATGAGCATCATACGCTGCCTTGAATGCTCAGTTTTTGATCATATCAAACTTGATTTTCTTACATTTTTGTCCAGACCATGGACCCCATTTTTCTTCTGAAACTTCATGGATTCAATTTGAGAATTGCCACCATTATATCCATAGTCTTCAAGCATGCTACATGTTGTATCTGGTCCCAATGGCATATTGTAGCCGAAGAGGGAGTAGATAATTACTCAAGTGATCATGATGACCATAATGAGCATGGGAATGGTAGAAATGGGATGGAGATTGGACTGAAGAGAGAAAGCCCTATGAGCCAAGAGAGCCAAGGAGAGTCCCGTTCCATCGATTTTTGATGGAGAATTGCATAATTTTGATGTCTTAAAAGATGATCATGATAACATAGATTTGTTTGTTGAGCATCATGAAAAGATTCAAGAAAGTAATTTATGCAACTCTAAAGTCAATGAATCCTTTGATGATCTTCGTGATGAAAAATTGAAGAAAAATCATGATGAAAATAAACCCTCAATTCTTAATGATGAAGAAGATGATGTCATCGATGCTGTTGTGAATTCTCTTGCACTAGGAGAATATTTTTGTGTTGCTCATGATGTTGAAATAGCAACTAGCCAAAATGATGTTCTTTTTTATGAAACAATCAAGCAACAAAATGTGGTGTGTGTGAAGCAACCTATTTCACAAACTGAGGGTATGCTAAATGAATGTTTTCTTGAGGCAATGTTGTGTAATGGAATATGTGTATTTATTCACACAATTGGTGCCTATATAAAGCATGATGGGGCATGTATGCTTATCCATGCTAGGAAAGGTGATGATGTTGTGATTTTGCGCAAACTAATGCTTATTTTTGTGCATGATGATGCAAATATTTTATGGCTTTTTCTCATTGTAAGCCTAGAAGGAGATCATGTTTGGTGTCTTGAAGTCCAAATTTCATCAAGGAATGAAGTTTCTCTTTGCACAAATAACATGGAGCTAATGTTTTTGGATGTCAATGTTGTTAAAAGCATAGCTTTACAAATTGAAGCCAAATCAGACAATGTTTTTGAAGAATCATGTGACAAAGCAAAGGAGTTTTCATTGATGAATTTTAATCCTTGTTTGCAAAACAATGAAGCTTATTTTGAAGTGATTGGCACAAAGATGGAATCTACTCAATGGAGTAGAGATTTTTGTTGGAATTAGGGTTGCAAAGAAATGCACACAGCTTGGAGAAGACGAAGGAAGCTCAAGCCACACAATAGAGTGTGTGTTACTTAGTATGCAATGGAAAGATTGATAGCCCTAGAGTGATGGGCGTATATATAATGCACGGGGGGAAAAACCTCCTAAAGAGGGAAAAATACCTCGGCGGTCCTAGTGTGTTCACACACATCACTACCACATGTATATGGTAACAAATCCCCCCTGGAGTGATGCGGTGAACGAGAGCTGGCACATGAGTAAAGGGAAGAGCCATGCCCTGAGGACATGATTAGTCCACAAAGGGGAGTAAGCCCAAAGCTTTGCGGAAAGCTTCAAGCTTCTCACGAGACAATGCCTTTGTGAAAATATCTGCAAGGTTGTCCTGTGTTGGCACATAAGCCAAGCTGATGTCTCCTGCTGAGAGCCTCTCCCTGACATAGTGGTAATGCACCTCAATCTGCTTTGTGCGAGCATGAAAAACTGGGTTCCTCGCAACTGTCAATGCGCTCTAATTTTCAGTGTAGATACTGTTGGCAGTGTCCTGTCCAACAGCCAAATCAGCCATAAGGAGTCTGAGCCATACACACTCAACCATAGCTGTGAAGACTGCCATGTACTCAGCCTCACAACTCGAAGTGTCCACAGTAGGTTTCTTCTTGATCAACCATGATATACATGAACTGCCAAGCATGAAACAAAAACCACTTGTGGACACTCGCGTGTCAAAACAACCAGCCCAATCTGAGTCCGAAAAAGCATGTAAGTCTGATGGCAATGATCCCCCCTTGGGATAAAACAAGCCAAGGTGTAAAGTGCCACTAAGGTAGCGGAAAATCCTCTTGACATCCTGCCGATGCTTAGACCCTGGGCTATGCATAAATCTGCTGACCTGTGAGACTGCAAACTGAATATCCAGCCTCGTGTTGCATACATAAATGAGGCAGCCAACAGCAGTTTGGTAAAGAGTGACATCAACAGGATCGCCAGCATCATGTAGACTCAACTTCAAACCTGTTTCCATGGGAGTGGAAATAGGTTTGCAATCCTCAAGTCCAAACTTACATAGCAATGTCTCTATGTAACTTTTCTGACACAAGGCAATACCACCATCACACTGCTTAAACTGTATACCCAAGTAATGATGCAACAGCCCCAAATCTTTCATCTTGAAAGTGGCATTCAAATCAGCCTTAAATTCAAAAATATGTCTCTCATTTGGTCCAGTGATTAGCAAATCATCAACATAAAGAACCACAATGAGAAGTACATCACCCTCACGCTTTACATACAATGTGCTTTCTGTTGGACTGTTACGAAAACCTTGTTTGACCAAATGAGTGTCAGATTTCTCATACCAAGCATGAGGAGATTGCTTCAACCCATACAAAGCCTTCTTACATCTGCACACTTTGTCCTCTTGTCCTTTTATGACAAAACCGCGAGGCTGCGTTACATAAACTTCCTCAAATATGTCACCATTCAAGAAAGCAGTAACAATGTATGATTGATGTATATCCCAACCAAAATGAGCTGCCAATGCACATAGAAAACACATAGTAGTCATACGACAAGTGGGAACAAAAGTCTCTTCATAATCTATGCCTTTTTGCTATGCATAACCCTTTGCAACAAGTCGAGCCTTATGGTGATCGATCTCACCATCCGGCTTGCGTTTCAACTTGTAAACCCACTTCGTACCAATGGCCTTTTTGCCAGGAGGCAAATCACATAAAGTCCATGTGTCATTTTCTATAAGTGCATCATATTTTGATTGCATGGCAGCCATCCAATTTTCAGAATTATGTGCTTCATCAAAAGACAGAGGCTCCTCAACATCATGTGAGCTAGACACAACCAAAGCATAACAATCTGATGCATAAGATGCATGGCGAGAGCCTGAACGAGTACGACTAGACAAAGGTGCATCCAATTTACTGTCACGCAAAGTGTGCCCCAGCCATTTTGGCATACCTCTAGCCTGCTCATTTTCAGCCCTTTCCTCATCAAGTACATCATGTACATCTGCATCAGTAATAGGTTGATCTATAACATTTTCAGAAACCCCCATAGGCTGTACATTTGCCTCATTGGAACTTATATTTGTATTTCCACCACTGAAAAGAGGCAACAAAGTGTCATAAATGTCCTGTGAGCTTACATTACTGTCTCTAGTACATGACAGCAAGGGCTGAACAAAATCTTCCACAAACACTACATCCTGCGAAACCAGAATAAATTTTGTTTGCGGATGACACAACCTGTAACCTTTGCTTTCAGCACTATAACCAACAAAAATACATTTGACAGCCTTATCATCCAATTTTCTGCGCTGCACTTGTGGCACCAAAGCATATGCCAAACAGCCAAAAACACGCATGTGCTCAATAGAAGGCTTTATATCATGCCATGGTTCATATGGAGTAATAGACTGCAAAGCTTTCGTAGGACACTTGTTAAGTACATAAGTGGCACACATGATGGCCTCAAGCCAAAAAGAATGCGGCAAAGCTTGACTTTTGACCATACATCGAGCCATTTTCGTAAGTGACCTGTTTTTCCTCTTAGCAACACCATTTTGTTGAGGTGTATAAGGCACTGTACATTGGTGTTTTATCCCACGACTAGCAAAAATGCATTAAATTCATGAGACATATACTCCCCCCCTTGATCGGAACGGAGGGTTCCCATAGTACATTTCGAGAAATTTTCAACCATAGCCAGAAATTGTTTGAAGCACATAAAAACTTCGGACTTTGCTTTAAGCGGAAATACCCATGCATGCCTGGAGTAATCATCAATGAAAGTCACGAAGTATAGGTAATTGCCTAAGGATGGAGTTTGCATGGGCCCACAAACATCACTATGCAAGCACAAGCTGCAACCTGCATGTGGCACGAATTGAACCATCCTTTGGAAACTTAGAACGTTGCATCTTACCCAAAATACAGCCTTCACAAACATGTTTGACAGGTGCTTCAAGAGGCGGCAAAGAAGCAACCATATTAGATTTCTGCAAACGCAGCAAGCTGGCAAAATTCAGATGACCAAAACGTGCATGCCAAAGTTTTGCATCTGAAATAGCCCTTGAATCTGCAACAGCATTTGCAAAATTTTGTCCACACTTGTCATACAAAGTGAGCTTATACAGCCCACGACACAAAAGGCCAGATGCAACAATTTCATCACCAAAACTGAGATCATGAACTGTACATCTGTCATCCACAAATTTGACTACAAGTCCAAGTCTAGCAAGTGCAGATACAGACAAGAGATTCTTCTTGATCCCAGGTACATAAAGTGCATCAACAAGTGTGAAAGAACTGCCATTAGCAGTAGTAAGCACAATCTTTCCAACTCCCTAAATTGGATAAGAGGCATTGTTGGCACAAGTGACTGAATTCCCATGAGGGATAGACTCGAGAGAGGTAAACAATTCACGATGTGAGGTAATGTGCTTTGTAGCACCACTGTCGAAATACCACACATGTGGCATCAACATCAGCATTATAGTCTCCTTTCACAGAAGACTCAACAATGGCTACATTTGTAGTGGAACCACCCTCTTTCTTCTTAGCCTCTTTGGCCTTCAACTTAGGACTCGACTTGATCAAGTGATCATTAGCTTTACAATAATGGCAACGCATATTCTTTTTGCCCTTATCACCAGAATTTCCAGACGAATTGCTTCCAGCAGAAGTATTAGGAACAGAATTTTTGCCACTCGCAGCAGAACCATAAGAAGTGGCTACATTACTGTTACCACCCTTTCTTTGAGAAGCAATAAAAGCATGTTCAAATGCACTCTGCCTAGTCCTGTTTTTTCTAGAAAATGACTCTTGCAACAGCAATGTGCATAATGCATCAAACTTGACAACTTCAGGATTTCCTTGGGTCATCAGTCTCCAAGTACTAGCAAAAGTCTGGTAGGAATCTAGTAAGGCATCAAGAACAGTCTGCACAAGGGAACTGTCTGAAATGACTTCACCTGCAGAAATAAGTTGCTCATTGATATCCTTCACACTAGCAAGGAAAGTGTCCATATCATCTTCCTCATGCATAATCTTCGACTCTAGCTCTTTACACAACAAAGCAATTTTACCCTCATTGCGGCTTGCATAAAGACCTGCTAGATATCCCATGCCTGTTTTGCAGATTTTGCTGAACGGATGTGAGGAACAATAGTGCGCTTCACAGACAACGCAATCAATTCATGAGCCTGCGCATCCTTTACCTCCCAACGAGCTTATTCTGTCGTAGGTAAAACAACTCTAACAGCAGCAATCCTTGCAGCAAGACCTGCAACATCCTCAACATCGCCTACATCCTCAGAACCAGGACGTACATCAATGCCCTGCACAATGTTCCAGACGCCCTTTGACACAAGAACATGTTGCATCATATAAGCCCACATAGGGTAGTTGTCCCCATCCAACATGTCCTCAGCAGCAAACATCTTGAGCACATCTGTGTTGTTGTTATCAGCCATGGTAAATGCTGCACCTGATGTGAAAACTGCCCGAAAATAGAGAAACGGACCGGGAACAACACATGATTTATAGCAAACCGTAGAAGACTATAAGGCACCTGTTATGCAGAAAACGCCACTGACAGAAATTCTGCACACAATGACGAAATAGCCTGTGCAGTACTGCCTGTAGTGGAAACGGAGGCCGAAATGAGCCCAAATCAAAAATTTGAGCAGACCATGCTCTACGAGCTTACTCGAAATGTTTGTCGACCTGCGAAGGCTCACCAAAGCTCATTGAAATCGGAGAAAGTGAGCAGGCGTGTACTGGAGCAGCTGGCGACTAAGCCCAGGAGGACGCAACCTGCTCTGATACCAATTGTTAGAATTAGGGTTGCAGAGAAATGCACACAGCTTGGAGAAGACGAAGGAAGCTCAAGGCACACAATAGAGAGTGTATTACTTAGTATGCAATGAAAAGATTGATAGCCCTAGAGTGATGGGCGTATATATAATGCACGGGGGAAAAAACCTCCTAAAGAGGGAAAAAATGCCCCAGCGGTCCTAGTGTGTTCACACACATCACTACCACATGTATATGGTAACAATTTTCTCATTACTTTATGGTTCTACAAGTTTGTTTTGTATGAGCTCTCATGGATGTTAATTTACTTGATGGGTTCCCAGCTCTGGCATGTTGCCAATAATGGTGCACTTGTATTCACATTTTTTTTGGTAAGAAGGCACGCTATACCCGGTTTGGTGATTGTAATGCTTTAGGAAGTGTATTTGTGCATCTTGGATTAAGTTCCAGGCACTGTCCTTTGCATTTTCTAAATGCTTGGGGGGGAAAGGGCGGTGTTTCATGGATTATTGTGGTGTATATGTGTACCTTGGAGTAGACTCTAGGCACTGCACTTTACATCATGTGATTTTTTCGATCAAGGGAATTGTGGGATTCGAGTCAGAGTTTTGTGCCAAAAATCTTACCATTGGGCTGTGCCAGGCGTTGAACCATAAATGTGCACTATTCCCTAGGCTAACACTAAGGTCTAGGAGAATTAAAGGGTTGCCTAGGAGGAGGCACCAAAGGGCATGGAAAAGCTATAAATAAGTCTTCCATATTGCAATCTCAAGCATGAATGTGAACCAAGAAGTAGTTGTGTCTGTTTCTGTCTCTCTCTCTCTCTCTCCCTCTCTCTCGCGTCATCTTGCTCACGCCCTCTGTCTAACCTCCATCTCTCTCTTTCCCTCTAAACAACCATGAGGGAAACATGAGGAGGAGCTTTGACAAGTGTCCTATTTGCTTTCTTTGTACTAAGCTTGCCTTGTGTGAGGGTGTGTGTGTTCTCTCTCATCCCCCTAGCTTTAGGGCTCGCCCCCTCTCTTGTAGGGATGGGATTTGAGTTTGAACACCTTACCCTCAAGCACCATAGTAGTCAACAAGCATGGCAAAGAACCTCAAGCTTGGGTAGTGTTCCCACAAGCACCTCAAGCTCCCTAGTCGGCAAGCTCGACAAGCACCTCAAGCATCTTAGTCAGCAAGCACGACAAGCACCTCATGCACCTCAGTCATCAAGCACGACAAGCACCTTAGTCATCATGCACAACAAGCACCTCAAGCTTGGTCCGGGTTCCCACCTCTAGCTCAGCCCTAGCTTACCTAAGGTCAGAGGACTTTTAACACTAACTTTTGGAGGTCTTCAATGAAGCCAACTCTAAGGTCTTTTAAGCTCCATTGATTAGCCTTGTTCTTGGACATACCATCTCTCATTTGGACCTCTTTACCATTGGCCCTGTGTTGAGATAGATCTGTAAGCACATGTCTATATTCTAACCCTTGTTCCTATTTATTCTCCCACATTAAATGATCAGTTTAATATGAGAAAATCATTTGGGTTGGTTAGATATTAGAATTTATGACATTACCTCTCTCTTGAAATCATAGTCGTCCTTGACTATAAGGTAGTAGAGATAAAGCCTTAGTCATTAGTCAATCTTTCTTAGTGGGTAGAGGATCCCTTTTTACCCTACGACATCATTCCAAGATGGATGACTAATCCATTTGGTGCTTGGGAGACATAGCTGTTGCAAGCACGTCTACTCTTTAGTCCATTTCATTCTCAAAAAGTAGAGTGACAAATTCTACTTGGTGTTTGAGAGACGCCGTCATCACAAACATGATTCTAAGTATGCATACTAATTGAATTTGTGCAAAATAAAAAAAGAGAACTACTCTTGTAAGACAAAAACATTGGTTATTTAAAAGAATTTTGTACATTTTCTTACTCTATTGTAGCATTGTAAGCATTGACAAGGTTCATCCTATCCTTAAGTTGTATTCCTTGCATCCATTTAACATCTTCAAAAGGATAATTTTTGAACTTAATAAGATACCGTCTGATAATCTTACCATGTCGTAGTACCTTGTCTTCATGCCAAAGGATAGCTTCGGGTTGTAGCATCTCTTCTTGGTCTTCAATTTTGGGAGGGTCTTCAATAATTGGTTCACTTGGTGGATCTCCTTTGTAGGGCTTAGGTAGGCTCACATGAAAAGCATTGTGTATGAGCCAATGGTTGGGCAACTGGAGGTGATAAGCCATCTCATTGATTGGCTTCAAGATTTGAAAAGGACCATACTATCTTTTTCTAGTTTAGCATAATACTGTTGATGGCTCGTAGGATTTTTGCCCGTCGTTTGCCTTAATCAAGCCTTGGGAAACTTAAGTAAGACCCAATCATTTTCTTTGAATGTTAAGGCCCTTTTGTGCTTGCCATCAACACCTTTTTGACTTTGTTGAGAGATGGATATAGTCTCCTTAATCTTTTGAAAAGATTAACGAAAAGATGGATATAATCTCCTTAATCTTTTGAAAAGATTCTTGTAGGTCATGGCTATACTCATTGGCAACGAAGATATTTCCATGTACTTTGAGTAGCAAGGGACTTTTAGGTCTTCCCTCAATAATTTCGAAAGGTGCTTTTCCTGCAGAAGTATGGACATTATTATTGTGCGCACACCCTACAAGAGGTAAGTAATTTTCCCATTATGAGCGTTGATCTACTTCTGTAACATAGGTCTTTAGTAGATCAAGTATCGTAAGATTGGATATCTCACTTTGGCCATCCGTTTGTGGGTGATAGGCTGAAGATAAATTCAATCTTGTACCTAGATTTTTGAAGAGACCTTTCCAAAAATTAATGGTCATTCTAGGATCTCTGTCTGCCACGATGGATGTTGGCAATCCATGTTGTTTGAAAATATAAGATATGAAGAGAGTTGCCATCTGGTGTGCCTTAATAGTCTTTTTGACAAGAATAAAGCGTGCTTGCTTGCTAAACCTATCGACTATTGTCCATATGCCTGTATTCTCATGGATAGACTTGGGTAATCCAAAGATAAAATCCATGGATATACTCTCCCATGGTGAATTTGGGATAGGCAATGGCTAGAGTAATCTAAGTTGCTTCCCTCTAATATACTTGGTATTTTGGAATACCAGACATTTGAAACATACTCTTGTATGTATACTTTGATGGTAGGCCAATAAAATTACGTCTCTACTCCTTGGAGAGTAGGTTGAATGCCTCTATGTCCCACATAGGAAGGAGCATGAGATTCATACATAACTTTCTCATGAAGGAAGTGGGTAACACATAGCCTATTGTTGTGGAGAAGATAACCATCCTGCAAGGTAAATGGTTCCTCTTTCTTCCTCAAAGCAAGGACTGACATTATGTCTCTAAAGTAAGGGTCAGTAGCGTACTCATCTATCATAGAAGATAGATCATTGTGAGTTGCTATAGACACGTATTAAGTTTTGGTCATCGTGAAAGTGCATCGGCCACTTGATTGTGCTTACCAGCAATGTGAGCAATATGAAAATTAAATTGCAAAAGAAAATTTACCCACCTCATTTGTTTGTCGGAAAGCTTTGTTTGGGTCATGAAGTACTCGAGACTTTGATGATCTATTCGTAAAATGAATGGAGTCCCCAATAAATAGTGCTTCCATGTATCTAAGACATGTGAACAGCTAGAAGCTCTTTCTCATAAATGCCTAAGACCCGTTCATCTGTATTGAGCCTTCGGCTCTCATCTGTTATGGCATGCCCTTCTTGAAGCAAGACTGCTCCAAGGCAATCACCACAAGCATCACATTGGACCTCAAATGACTTTGAGAGATCTGGAAGCATGAGGACTGGTTGGGAGGTAAGCTTCTCTTTGAGCTTGTCAAAAGCATTTTTCTCTTTAGCAATCCATGAATACTTAACATTCTTCTTTGTTAAGTCATGCAATGGTCCTGCTATTTGAGAAAATTTTGATATGAAGCGTCTGTAGTATGCACACAACCAATAAATCTTCTTACCTCATGTAGGTTCCGTGGATTAGGCCATGTTTTTATTACCTCTAACTTTGATGGATCCATACGAATACCATCTTGAGAGATAATATGACCTAAGTATTGAATCTCTTGAAGGAAAAATTTGCTTTTCTTTTGGTTGAGAAAAAGCTTGTTCTCCCTCAATGCTTGAAAAATCACTTGGAGATGTTGTTTGTGTTCCTCCAATGACTTGGAGTAGATAATGATATCATCAAAAAACACTCCAGTGAATTTACGGTAGGGTATAAATATTTTCTCCATAAGACAATTGAATGTGGTTGGTGCATTAGTCAAGCCAAAAGGCATGACTAGATATTCATAATGGCCAAAAATTGTACGAAACACGATCTTTAGAATATCTTCATCCACTATCCTTATTTGATGATGGCCACTTTCAATCCTACTAAAGTAGGTAGAATCTTGTAGAACAGATCTTCTACCCGAGGCATAAGAAATCAGTTTTTGATAGTGATATGGTTTAGTGCTCAATAGTCCACACACATACGATATGTACCATCTTTCTTTTGCACTAAAAGGACTGAGAACAAAAGGGAGAGGAGCTAGGACTCACCATCCCTTTGTCAACCAATTTGTGTACTTGCCTTATGAAATCATCTTGTTGAGCTTGGGAAACTCAATAACGAGGCTTGTTAGGCGGTGAGTTTCCTGGTAAGAGCTCAATACGATGGTCATCATCCCCTCGTTTTGGAGGTAAGTCCATAGGGATATCATTGATGAACACATCTTGGAATCCTTTTAAGAAATTAGACAAGTCTAACTCTTCTTGATTCCTACCATTTACATTTGATGAAACATTAGGACCTTTTAGGGACTCTTTGACAAAAATCATGTACGCAGAAACTGAACTTTCATTGATTTAGCAAAAGCAAGAGGATTTGGTATAGTACGGCCGGACTCACTAGCATCTATATACATGCTCTTTCCCTGTAGGTGAAGTAGATTCTCCTTTCAGGGAACTTCATGTTGGCAGCCATGTGGTTGAACCATGGTACCCATAGGATAGTATCCTCATGTTGGAGAGGAGAGATAAAGAAGTCTTCTTTGTCGACATAGATTTGGACATGAAGCCTCAACTTCCCAATCAAGGGAATAATGGAGGCTTGCTGTCCGTTGAAAGCTGTATCGGCAGTAACATTATCTCCCATCTTGAAAGCTTGAATGCCCAACTTGGTGGCCAACTCCGTTAATATGAAGTTGTGAGTAGAGCCAGGGTCAAACAAGATGAAGGCATCATGCTCCCTTACCTTTCCCTAAGCATAGGAGAGAGGTGATCCTTTGCAACAATGAGCATCCTCTTTTGGAGCTTCAATAGTGGAAGCTCTAAGAGTCTCATTGCGAGCATTTCTCTTGGGGCAAGAACGATAGCCATGTCCTTGCTCCCCGCACTTAAAATATTTATGGTCCTTGTGAAAAGCTTCAAGCTCTTTAGGAGAGTTTTTTTTTACCTTTGTAAACTCCCTTCTCCTTGGAGTGATTGTTGTTGTTGGAATTGCCTTAGGAAGAATTTTGGGCATTGGTTTTCCCCTTTGCATCATTTTTGTCTTTGTTTTCCATTGGCTTGACTTTTTGTTTAGCCCCTTGTTAAAAATTGATGCACGAAGCAACCTGGATGTGGTAGATTACTTTGGTAATAGAACTAGGCCATTAAGAGGTTGACATACTCGGCCATCTCTTCAGGTAATCCCGCACAGAATTGTTGCTTTTTCTTGGCAAAGTCTATCTTTTGCAAGACAATAGCCTTGAGATGTAAATCCCAAAACTTGTCTACATATTTGTGGATAGACGCATGAGAGAGAAGTTCAAACTGCGACATTCGGTGAGCACTTTGTCCTTTGCATGGCTTGCAAGGAATTGCTTCATGATGGAAACTCGTAGAGTTTTCCATGTCTTTGGGGCTTCACCGTTGCCACGAAGGCTAGCCCAACATTGACGAGCCGATTTCTGGAAACTCGTAGATTTTTCCATGTCTTTGGAGCTTCACGTTGCCATGAAGGCTAGCCAATTGCTTCATGATGGAAATTTATAGAGTTATCCATGTCTTTGGGACTTCACCGTTGCCACGAAGGCTAGCCCACAATTGACGAGCCAATTTTTGGAAGTGCATAGCTACATGGCCTAGCTTGGAGGACTCCGTGAAGCCCTCATCTCCAAAGGCCACATCAAATTGGTGGATGAAGGCCAATACTTTGTCGGTAGCACCAAAGGTGCCATCATAGGTGAGAAAAGAGATACTCTTTCCTCCCTCTTTGAACTTCATGAGCTTTTGTGACCTTCACCATGCAGGGTAAGATTTGCGATGTCCTCCCCTCTTGTATTCACTAGGAGAATAGCCATAGCTTTTATTGGAAGAGGAGGAAGGTGAAAAAGAAGGAGAAGAGGGTGACCTCTTTCTTGACCTTTTCTTCCTTTGTTTCCACTCTTCCCTTTCAGAGTGATAAGGAGAAGGAATATGGGCTGATCGTTTCCTCTTGAAAGGAGTTGGTGATCATCTAGACTGCCGTCTTTGTGGAGCCACATCTTCAGAAGAACTTAAAGATTCATTTCTTTCTTGCTCTTTGGATTCCTCCTCTCATATGGGAGAGAGTCTTCTTTTGGGGGTATCTTCAAGAGGCCTCCTAAGATCTCTCTCCTCTTGGAGAGGAAGGGAAATCCCATAAGCGCGAAGTTGTTGAGTAACTTTGGCTTGCAAAGCAGGGCAGTTCATAGCTTGCTGCAACCTAGTAACAAGATAATCGACAAACATGGGGGCATTATCATTAGCACCTTCATGTGCAAAATAAAAGTTACAATGTTCAAAACCTTAGTTTCTACTCCTCTTAGCCTTTGAAAATCAACACTTAAGTATCTACACCCACCGCTCAAATTGGTTAGTTATAGGGAGTAGTGGAGTGGGTCTAATATTGCAAAGTTGCTAAGGGATAGCTCCTTTCAGACTTCTTATGGCTCAATAATGGTAAAGCCGTAATCAAGTCTAAAAAGACTCCTTTATTAAGACCAAATCTCCCAAGGTGTGCACCATATCCCACATATTGGGCTTAACAAAACCGATAATAGATCCCAGTCCCACTTACCCTAATATAATTAACAAAATCAACCATTAATAGGCTACTTAAGGACCTCTCTTCTTAAGCAAAAAAAAAGAAATCAAATGCTCTGATACCAATGTAATGGAAATGGCCTATAAAATTTGAGAGTAGCGGAATTAGGAAAATCAAAGAAAGCATTTTTGTGAGATTACTTTGTGAGTATAGAGGGTGAACTTAATTAATGGTAGCAACATAAACATGGTACTTAGTTAGCTTGGCATGAACTATACTTTTGCAAGAGAGAGAGTTTAGAGAACATGACAACACTTGAGGACCGGATTTATGTGAAGCCGGTATTATAGATTCTCCCATCAAGAGAGACTTGATACAATACAATATGTGTGTTCCTTGTGACATAGGTGATGCAATGAAGATGGAAAGTTTCATGCATCACGAGCTTAGCTTAAACTTTGCAAATAGCATTAACTATCCCAAGCCCTCACACACCTTCGAAGGTGGAGAGAGCTAGTGGGGAATGAGGGTAGGGAAGAGGAAGAAGAAACATTCCATAGGAGAAATAAATAGTTCCTCACTTATCATCACTATTCTTGATAGCATACATGATAGCATAGTAATGAACATGGAGAAGATGGCAAGCTTAAGCATTGAAGCATGGCTCTTGATTGGATTTGCATTCCATAGCCAAGAGTGTTTGTGTAGGCTCTCCACTTCTCTACTAGCTTGGAGAAGGAGATGGAGCTCTTGCACTTTGCACTTCACACAATGAGAGTGTGTGTGGGAGAGTATACCCCCCAAGCTAGTCCCCCTTCTTGCTTTGGTCGACTTCCCCCTTGTAGCTCATTGGACCCCTTCAGGCCTAGCCAATCACAAGCATGAGGCATATCAAGCAACAAGGGTAGTCTTGGGACAAGTGTCCCCCTTTTCCCTATGAGAGAGGACTTGATAAATGTAAAAATAATTAATTAAATTAACTAATTTATCATTGGACCCCTTGGGAGGTCAACCAATAAGCTTTAGGCACACCATGAGGGCAACTTGAGGAGGAGCTTGACAAGTGTCCTATTTGCTTTTTTTGTACCAAGCTTGTCTTGTGTGAGGGTGTGTGTGTTCTCTCTCATCCCCCTAGCTTTAGGGCTCGCCCCCTCTCTTGTAGGGATGGGATTTGACTCTGAACACTTACTCTCAAGCACCTTAGTCAGCAAGCATGACAAAGCACCTCAAGCTTGGGTAGTGTTCCCACAAGCACCTCAAGCTCCCTAGTCAGCAAGCACGATAAGCACCTCAAGCACCTTAGTAATCAAGCATGACAAGCACCTCAAGCACCTTAGTCATCAAGCACGACAAGCACCTCAAGCTTGGGCCGGGTTCCCATCTCAAGCTCCGCCCTAGCTTACCTAAGGTCAAAGGACTTTTAACACTAACCTTTGGAGGTCTTCAATGAAGCAAACCTAAGGTCCTTTAAGCTCCATTGCTTAGCTTTGTTCTTTGACAGAACATCTCTCATTTAGACCCCTTTACCATTGGCTCCGTGTTGAGATATATCTGTAAGCACATGTCTATATTCTAACCCTTGTTACTGTTTATTCTTCCACATTAAATGATCAATTTAATATGAGAAAATCATTTGGGTTGTTTAGATATTAGATTTTATGACACAAAGTATCCCTACACAAGGGGAGGCGAGCCCTAAAGCTAGGGGGATGAGAGAGAACACACACACACACACACGCACGCACACAAGGTAAGACCAAGCTCCAAGAGGCAGTAAGGACACATGTCAAGCCCCTAACCATGTTGCCATCATGGTGTGCCTAAAGCCTATTGGTTGGCCTCCCAAGGGATCCAATGATAAATTAGTTCATTTAATTAATTATTTTAGCATTTATCAAGTCCTTTCTGTCAAAGGGGAAAGAGGGACACTTGTCCCAAGCCTACCCTTGTTGCTTGATATGCCCATTGCATGTGATTGGCTAGGCCTGGAGGGGTCCAATGAGCTTCAAGCATGAGGTACAAGGGGGGGTCGACCAAAGCAAGAAGGGGGGTTTCTTGGGGGGTATACTCTCCCACACACACTCACACACACTCTCATCGTGTGAAGTGCAAAGTGCAAGAGCTCCATCTCCTTCTCCAAGCTAGTAGAGATTACATCAACACTCTTGGCTATGGAATGCAAATCCAACCAAGAGCCATGCTTCAATGCTTAAGCGTGCCATCTTCTCCATCTTCATTACTATGCTATTGTGTATGCTAGCAAGAAGAGTGATGATAAGTGAAGAACTACTTCTCTCTTTTATGGAATGTTTCTTCTTCCTCTTCCCTACCCTCATTCCCCGCTAGCTCTCTCTCCACCTTCGAAGGTGTTTGAGGCCTTGGGAGTGAGGCTTGGGATAGTTAATGCTTTTTGTAAAGTTTATGTTATGCTCTTGATGCATGAAGTTTTCCATCTTCATTGCATCACCTAGGTCACAAGGAACACAAAGATTGTATTGTACCAAGTCTCTCTTGATGGGAGAATCTATAATACAAATGCCTATTGGAGGGGGGACCGGCTCCACATAAATCCGGTCCTCAACTGATGTCAAGTTCTCTAAACTCTCTCTCTTGCAAAAGTATTGTTCATGCCAAGTTAACTAAGTACTATACTGCCAATTAAGTTCACCCTCTATGCTCTCAAAGTAGTCTCACAAAAATGTTCTCTCTAATTCTCTTTATTCCGCTATTCTCAAAGTTCATAGGCCATTTTCATTACATTGGTATCAAGAGAGAGGTAATGTCATAAAATCTAATATCTAACCAACCCAAATAATTTTCTATATTAAACTGATCATTTAATGTGAGAGAATAGACGGGAACAAGGGTTAGAATATAAACATGTGCTTTCGGGTCTATCTTGACAAATGGCCAATGATAAAGGGGCCCAAATGAGAGATAATCTGTCAAAGAGCAAGGTTAGCCAATGGAGCTTAAAGACCTTAGGGTTAGCTTCATTAAAGACTTCCAATGGCTAGCGTTAAAAGTCCTTTGACCTTAGGTAAGCTAGGGCTGTGCTTGAGGTGGAGACCCGGCCCAAGCTTGAGGTGCTTGTCGTGTTTGCTAACTAAGGTGCTTGAGGTGCTTGTCGTGATTGCTTACTAAGATTCTTGAGGTGCTTGTCGTGCTTGCTGACTAAGATGCTTGAGGTGCTTGTCGTGCTTGCCGACTAGGGAGCTTGAGGTGCTTGTGGGAACACTACCCAAGCATGAGGTGCTTTGTCGTGCTTGCTGACTAAGGTGCTTGTGTTCCACAAAGTCAAGTATCCTTACACAAGGGGGGCGAGCCCTAAAGCTAGGGGGATGAGAGAGAACACACACACACACACACACACACACACACACACACACACACACACACACACACACACACACACACACACACACAAAAGGTAAGCCCAAGCTCCAAGAGGGAGCAAGGACACATGTCAAGCCCCTACCCATGTTACCCTCATGGTGTGCCTAAAGACTATTGGTTGGCGTCCCAAGGGGTCCAATGATAAATTAGTTAACTTAATTAATTGTTTTAGCATTTATCAAGTCCTCTCTCTCAAAGGGGAAAGGGCGACACTTGTCCCAAGCCTACCCTTGTTGCTGGATATGTCCCTTGCATGTGATTGGCAAGGCCTGGAGGGGTCCAATGAGCTTCAAGCATGAGCTACAAGGGGGGGTCGACCAAAGCAAGAAGGGGGGCTGCTTGGGAGGTATACTCTCCCACACACATTCACACACACTCTCATTGTGTGAAGTGCAAAGTGCAAGAGCTCCATCTCCTTCTCCAAGCTAGTAGAGGAGTTGAGAGCCTACACCAACACTCTTGGCTATGGAATGCAAATCCAACCAAGAGCCATTCTTCAATGCTTAAGCTTGCCATCTTCTCCATCTTCATTACTATGCTATTATGTATGCTAGCAAGAAGAGTGATGATAAGTGAGGAACTACTTCTTTCTCCTATGGAATGTTTCTTCTTCCTCTTCCCTACCCTCATCCCCTGCTAGCTCTCTCCACCTTCGAAAATGTTTGAGGCCTTAATACTGAGGCTTGGGATAGTTAATGCTTTTTGTAAAGTTTATGTTATGCTCGTGATGCATGAAGTTTTCCATCTTCATTGCATCACCTAGGTCACAAGGAACACAAAGATTGTATTGTATCAAGACTCTCCTGATGGGAGAATCTATAATACAAATGCCTATTGGAGGGGGGACCAGCTCCACATAAATTCGGTCCTCAACTGTTGTCAAGTTCTCTAAACCCTCTCTCTTGCAAAAGTATTGTTCATGCCAAGTTAACTAAGTACTATGATTATGTTGCTACCGTCAATTAAGTTCACCCTCTGCTCTCAAAGTAGTCTCACAAAAATGTTCTCTCTAATTCTCTTTATTTCGATATTTTGAAAAATTTATAGGCCATTTTCACTGCAGTACAATTTTTCGTGCCCTTCCAAATACAAAATCGTAAAATCTACACATGATTTTGAAGCCAAATTCAGCACAAAAATGCATCAAGTCACATAGGTAAGAGTGCAACCTTGGAAATTTTGTCCCCAAACTCAATCTTTGAGACGAAAATCATTCTATAATACTTAGTACCATATGATGTATATTATTGATGCCCTTCATAGGCAACATTGTCTTTGGTTTGCCCTTCCAAAAGAAGTGCAACCCTTCACAGGCAAATCTTCGAAATTTTGCAACTTCTCTTGAAGGTCAAAAGTGGCCTTGCAAGGCTTTGCGACCTTAAAAAATGAACCTTGGGCTGCCTCTTGAGATAGCTTTCCAGGCCTTTAACATATCGCCTTCCTAGAGCTTCTTGAGACCTACCAAAGATGAGGTTCAACAGCTCATGATTTCCACTGTGTCCTTTGAAACTGGCCTTAATACGGGGGTTTTATCGTAGTTGTGGTGGGAGGAATCTTGGAGCCGCGTTGACTTTGAACTCAATATTCAATGGATGTGCCAACGTTTTCGACCTAATCACCTTGACCTGTTGGACGGCCATCCAACGCTCTGTCGATCAAGAAAACTGGCAGTCGAGTTAATCGTGCGTAATGATTTCGAGCAGTTTCCAACGAACGTAGTGGCCACGAGAAGTCGACGGCTATCCAGGCAGGTTCTTGTCTCCGTTTTATCAGAAAAACGACAAGGATTTGTAGTTTACTAGGCTCTTTATTAGCCACGATTTGACATGTAGGGAGAGAAAGCCAGTGACTGATGACCGAGTAGCAACAGGGCCACACGACCAGGTCCTTTGAGTGATAATGAGAGAGGTGCTACCTCCTCGTCACTATATGGCACGACTCTAGATACCGAGGGGATCTAGGGCCCAAATTTGGGCGGGCGAGGCGGCTGTAATCTGAGTCGTCAGATCATGCAGTGAATTGGGGGTGAACTAGGGGTGGGTGAACTAAGGGTGAACATTCCTGTGGCAATCGAGAGGTCCCGGGTTCGACCCACATCCCGCGAGGCGAGTGAACTAGAGGTGAACGAGGAAGGTGAACTAGGGGTGCCATTTTTGCACCTAGTTCACCCTTAGTTCACCGAGTCGATGGATGACTGAGATTGCAGCGCGATTCTCGCTTCTCTTTCCCACCATAGATCGATCCCCCCTGGCTAGAGCCTCGCCATATAGTGATGAGGGTGCTACCTAGCAAAATCTTGAGTGCATCTCAAAATCGAAATCGCAATCAGGAGCATAATCGCAAGGGCTGCCCACTTGTACCTATTGTAGGTAGGCCTAGTTTGTAGTTTGAACTTTGCACAATGCAAAAATTCAGAGTGAAGGAAGGGAATGATGAGCCAATGATGATGCACTTCAGATCTTTCGGCATAACATGGCAAAGGATACCATCAATCTTTTTGTCACTTTTATTTATTCTCTCTCTAGAGTTGAGCGAGGATCTCCGATCATCTCATCTTTTCTCCTCTTTTTTGCGAAGCGCGTTTCGATATGATAAGATCCTCTGCTCTCGATGCACACACGGAGTCTCTCTTCTCTCTCTCTCTCTCTCTCACACACACACACACACACACACACACACTATTGAGAGTGTCGCTCTCCCGCTCATTTATATTTTTACACGTACGTCCTCGCTGCAGCCACCATTCCTCCCCTCGTCAAAGAGGTGAACCTCTCTGCCTGTCTGGTGTACGTGTATCTCCTTGTGTGTGTGTGTTTGTGTGTGTGTGTGAGAGAGAGAGAGAGAGAGAGAGAGAGAGAGAGAGAGAAGCTTTTTGCTTGAATGTGAGCGCTCAACGTCCAGGTCTCTCTCTGTTCATTCTTGATCGAAAATGCATGCCTGTGGTGCGTGTCGCATGGTGCATGTGCATGAACATGCGTTTTCCTGCTTTAATTCAGACTTTTCTACGTCTTTTCTGTGGTTGTGCTTGGACGTATGCTTAAATATGGGAGTATGTTACGTGTGTGCTCAATTTCTTACTCCAGGATCTCTACACCATAACGAGTGCGTTATATTTGCAGAAACAGGAAGGAATGAAGAGGAGGTAGAGAGCAACCCGCTTAAACTCAATACCGAGTGATGACGTCTTTGTTCCAGTTGCACAATGTGCGGGTGATCGGAACAGGGGAGGAGGTGGTAGTGTTGGGCCATGGCTTTGGGACAGATCAATCTGTGTGGAAGCAAGTTATTCCACATCTTGTAGATGACTACAGGCTCGTGTTGTTCGACAACATGGGTGCCGGTACCACCGATCCTGACTATTTCAGCTTTGATCGGTACTCCACCCTCCACGGATATGCATATGATTTGTTGGCCATCCTTCAACAGCTCCAAGTCACCTCTTGCATCTACATTGGTCACTCGGTCATGGGAATGGTGGGTTGCTTGGCTTCCATTGAGCGTCCTGACCTCTTCTGCAAGCTGATTCTTGTGTCTGCTTCTCCCAGGTAGGATGCTCTTAAGTTTTACGAAGATTTTGAGGCTCTTTTTGTGTTAATTGTCTCTGATTCTGTTTACTATGGTATCCGTGAAACTTAGTTTTGCACTCAAAAACTTGCATTGCTGTGGTATATGTACACGTTCACACAAATGTTGCGGGTGTCAAGTTGCACATGACATAGTTACAGGGAATGGCCATTTTCAGGCTTTCATTCCCCGGTCCCATTCCAAATTCTCGTTCCGAATTCCCATTCCTTGTTTTAGACCTGCGTATCCGTAATAGGGAATGGCAATTCATGACCATTCCGTTCCATGTTCCGGTTTTCCATTCCTGGTAACCATGGCGCACGACAGCACTTGTATGTGTTATGCATTGAGGTAGGCACCTCAGCACTTCTTTGGGTGCTATTTGTGCGTATGTCATTGCTTGTATGTATGATACATTAGGATCCTAGGGTGTGCATGTGATGACTTTGCCATGGTGAGAAAGGCTATGGGACTGATAACTTCATTAGTTATGGTTAGAGGTGGAAATGTTGTCTTACATGTGAATGACAAAGATGCTGTTGTAATCCCCTCCACATGCTAGTAGTAGATACCGCTCTTGTTTTTGCAATGCTGTATGCGTTTACTCATTTTGTAACAAAGCGTGCCAAGAGTTTTACCTTAAGTATGCATAAGGAGAGGTGACTGGAAATGGTGGGATCTGAACCTAGCACGTCGGTGGCTTGACTTTGTGATTAGGAAATAGAATGATTAGGAAAGAAGAGCGAGTGGGCACTAGTTGTGCTGGTAAGGTGAACTCATGGTGACAGGAAGGTCTTTGCATCATATAAGATAGGCTCTCAAAATTAGGTTTGCCAAGCCTGTAATTACAAAGGTGGAACCCTGGTCTGAGGTTGAAATTGTAATGGTCTTACTGAAATGAGGACATCTAGAGTAACAAAACAAAAGCCGTTGGTGTTGGCTTAATTTGTAAATGCAATCCATGGTATTGAAGAGCTCTTTCAGTCAAAACTCATCATTGCAAAACGGTACTGGTAGGAAGACACATGTTGAATCCTAAGAATTGTGGGGTATTTTACACCATCTTTGCATGCCCCACATTCAAAATATTTTCACGTGCTTAAATATTGAAGTGTTTGTTATAGAGGGAAAACACATTGTACTTTTTATTGGGGGGCATTAGGCTTATTGGCATCCATGCATAGTTTGTGTGATAGTTTTAGCTGATAGTAAGTGGTAACGTTGAGCTTGAGACTTCCATTCTCAGACGCTCCACATAGACAGAGTATAAGAAGGCTGCCTGAGATGTGGGAAAAGGTAATCTAGTGGTGTTTGGTCAGAATGTGGAAATGGGTTAGCCATTATGCCAATTTTTTTGTTTGGGCAAAAAGCCATCTAGTCCATCTGTCAAGTCTCACAGACGTATGCAATAAA
This sequence comes from Adiantum capillus-veneris, assembly GCF_014529385.1. Classification (NCBI taxonomy): domain Eukaryota; kingdom Viridiplantae; phylum Streptophyta; class Polypodiopsida; order Polypodiales; family Pteridaceae; genus Adiantum; species Adiantum capillus-veneris. The sequence goes on along the minus strand of NC_140938.1, from coordinate 107,536,585 downwards.
AAAATGCTCTTTTTTGTGTCAAAGCTTCTGTGAGTGTGTGTTTGAGGTATTTTGTTGACTGCAGCCCTTTGTCTTTTGGCCAGACAAATGCAACCAAGCCTTTTTTTTCATGCTCATAGGAAACTAGGCTTTTTTCATGATCATTCACAGATTGTCACACATGGAGAGATTGTGATTCCAAGTGATAGCAAAAAATGTTCTCGAATATGTGAAATAGGTGACCATCATGGCCTCCATTTCAAGGGTTCCTTGTTTTGGATTGTCATGTTTGGTCAATGGAAAAGTGGAAGCTTAGTAGCCTTATATAGGAGTTGAAGTAGGAGTAGACTAGGTCGCTAGGACAGGACTCTTATAGAGGAACATCATGAACATATTTTGTACTCCCTTCCAAGGCCTAATCCAGGAATTTCCTTTATTTATTACACTGATGCCAGTCTTCAATATGCCGGAGTCTGCTTTGCATCTTCGAAGCCTTCACAGAAACTCAGTGCATAGATCTTTTGATGAGTGTGCGCTCATGTGCAGCATATGTGGTGTGTGTGTATCCAGTTTTACTTTTCCTATGGGGTGCTGATGATGTTCGTGGGGAAATAGGGCAGCTTCTACGTTGGTATATTTGCATTGTTGAATGGTGAAGTCTTGGTGCAACAGTATGTGAGAGTTGTCATAGGACATCTCTTGTAATGTTTACCACACTTTGGTGCAAGAGACTTGCCTAAAGAGTATTTGAAGTCTACTGTATCCAATAGTTTGAGGAAAGTGGCATCTTGGTAGATATTATGTTTTCTCAAACATAATGCAATTGGGATCTCGATGAGCTGCTGCAGGTTTTCCCCATGAATTTTCAAAATCTGACTTTGTTGTGAAGAGCTTATCCATGATCATATCAGGTTCATTTGTGGATCACTTTGGGCGCATTTGTGGCTTTGACTGGTACAAAATTGTTTCTAAGTAATGGGCAGGTTATGCTCAGAGGAGGTGTCCTGTCATTTTATAAATAGTGAGGCTTATGCTTCCCTTTGTATGTGGGTTGCCATGAGGTCTTCCAAATATTTTTTATAGGTTGAGGAATAGTGCAAGAAACCTCAAAGATCTATTTGACCGAATCTTGAACTCGAGACCTATTACCCAAGAGGGAAATGGGATAACCAATCTACTACACTTGGGGGCGATGGGTCTTCCTATTAATTAACTCTCATGCTAGGGTAATTCATTGATCACATGGAAAAGAAGGGTTTCCCCACAATAATGACTATTTTGATTATATGGTTATGCCTTTGGGTTCCTCAGGTACTTAAACGATGTGAATTACTTCGGGGGATTTGAGCAGGATGATCTGGACCAGCTCTTTGAAGCTATGCAGTCCAATTACAAAGCATGGGTTTCAGGTTTTGCACCCCTCGCTGTGGGAGATGACATGGACTCCTTTGCAGTTCAAGAGTTTAGCCGGACATTGTTCAGCGTGAGGCCAGACATCGCTTTTGGCGTAGCCAAGGTCATTTTTGAAAGTGATTTTAGAGGCATTTTACCTTATATCACAGCACCCTGCCATATCCTTCAAAGTACCAAGGATCTTGCAGTGCCTGTGGTGGTCTCTGACTATTTGCATCAAAATCTTGGGGCAAAGAGCATTGTTGAAGTTTTACAAACAGAGGGTCATTTGCCGCAACTCAGCTCTCCGAATGTCGTCATTCCTGCTTTGAAGCGGCATCTGGAGTTGGTCATTTGATCTCGGTGAATGGACTGATTTCTTGAGGTCTCATCATCGTTGAAGCCTAACTTGCAGGCGTTTCTGGTTTTCAGAGTATGTGAATATATTTTGTCTCTTTTCTGCCCCTTTTTTTTCCCCCCTCTGATCATTGGATCAAAAGGGCCTTTTTCCATCCATTCATGTATGCCAGATGGGATGGCTGATTGTTGTTTTTTGGCTGACAAGGGTACCCATTTTATTGTGGGTTGTCAGTTATCGTTGGGTTACATCCATGTCATCTTGTCTTTGGGTCTTGTATATTTTGGCAAAAGCTTAAGGTATTGGAAAGATGGGTTCTGTGCCTCACTGGTTTTTCCTTGTAAGTTTTAGTATCATATTTCTGTTTATCTAAAAGAGTGAAGCAGTTTTTTTGGCCTACATCATAAGGCCTTAGAACAGCATGGAACTCATGTGAGCAATTGTGACTATGGATAAAGCTTGTCTATTAGTGCCACATAGCAACTTATGATGGGAAACTTTCCTGCTTCCGGCATTCACTAAGCGATTAATGTAGGCCACCATGAGAAATATTTGACAGTTGGTTTCCTATTTCTATTTGGAGGAAAATTGAGTAGTGGCTCTTACACACACACACACACACACACACACACACACTCTTTCTCATCCTCTTGTGCAGGTCATTGTGACTCTTAACCTTGTAAATTTTGCTTCGGATTATGCTGATTTAGCAATTCAACGCAACATGCTCTTTGCATGTGATTTCATGTCTTAAAATAATTGCTCTCTTCACAAACTGTAAGATAAGAAGAATAAACATAAATTATAAACTATAAGATGAGAAAAATAAACATAAACAATTTCTTGAGCATCGAGAGTCGCTTATTAGTTCCACATGACATGTTTCATTTGGTCCCATGTTTGACCGTCGAGGACAATAATGAACCCCCTCCCCCCCCCCCCCCCCCCCCCCCCTCTCTCTCTCTCTCAAACTTGTAGAATGGTTCTTGGCAGTTGGCCCAGAAAGAAGAGGCCATAAATTAATGTGTCAAAAAAATAAGGGCAGCTCTTGATGAATGAGAGGGCAGCTCTTTTTAGATGTCACCCTCATCCTTGCCATGCAGAGAAGTTTGCATGTACCATTTTCAAGGGGAGAGGAATTGTAGATTTTGGGGGTTTGCTTACTCTAAGCCATAGAAGTGAGCTTCATGAAGTGTGTGCTCCAAGTAAAGCTAAAATGAGCCATTGCTACTCTCACGATGACATGCACAACTCTAAAAGTTCCACAGATACAAGCACGGATTCATGCTCTACAGCTATATGCTTTGAAAGTGATCAAGGTTCAATTTTAATTTCCCTTTCATGATGCCTTCATACCAAGTGTGGATGTTTGATGGGTGAGTCAAGAATACAATATGCTACTTCCTCTGCCAGGATGGGCAACAAAAGAGAGTTACTCAAGTGCGTTGATGGAATACTAGTTGGATATATGTGGGTAAGGATGAGTTTCTTCAAGCAACCATTTGTAGAAGCATTGGCCTTGAAGGTGACTATACTGACAGGCTCACAAGTTTTGCAATAGAGAAAGGTCAAGGAAGTGTGTATAATGGGGAGGATGATGTGATAAAGTCCCATAATAACAACATTGCCCCATATAGGAAACCTACTTTCTCATGATTTTTCATAATTGGCCAAAGTTCAATTCGAATGGGTAGAGATCCTTTCTAATGTGCTAGCAGCACAAGGTAGTTGTAGATCACAAGGTGAACAAGTACTCAATATCAAACATATGAAAAGCTCATCACACCAATTATCACTGCGTAAGCAGCCATAGGAACCCTAGCTATTAGACCCTCACCAAGATCGATCACACGCACATGACATGACACAAGTCAAACCTACACATAAACAAGCATATGAGTGGACATCAAGCTCACCTCCCAACCATAGGGCCTATATGGGCTCCTCCAACCTATGGACTAGCTTCTACCACAAGGGCTCGTAAGCTAGCGTTTGCCACAAGGGCAAGTGTCCCATACCACCAAGCGCACACGGGTGTGGGTGTACAAGTAGAGCTAACAAGGGCCTAAATTCCAAGTGTGATGATCACACAAGATAGCTCACAAATGAGGCTAGGGTCTTGTTTATAGGAATCCTTAAACGCCCTAATCATAGGGCCATGTTCAGACTTAGCCTGACATAGTTCATGCGCCCATTCTGATGCCTAGGGATGTAACACTAGCCCAATCAAACACAGTACACCTTAACCATACTAGCATTCTCATCTCTACCAAATTTATGGTATGTAAATGCAGAAAGGTAGCTATTGTAATTGAATTGTATTTGCAATCGATTAATTTGGTAGCGGTTGCACCAATTAATTAATTCAACTAATGATAAAAACATTCCAAGAAAAGCAAAAATTAACATTGACAAAATGTAGAGGGGTCATTACTCCCTCAAAAGGACTTTCCCGTTATGAATAGAGAGATTACAATTGTATGCATAGAAAACAACACCCTATGAAGGCTAAGAACTTCACCAAATGGGTAAAAGAGTAAGAATAGAGTAGAGAAGAAGAAGGAGCTCAATAAGCATGATATGTGTATCTGCTTGAGTAGGCTCTCCATTTTGACACCCATATATCTAGGAGAAAAGATGGCACCCCAAAAAGCTGTGGCATCTACTAATTTTAGAAAAAACCTTGCATTCTAAGCCAAAGCCTCTACTTTCCCACCTTTTTGGTAGCCCCCTCCTTTCTAAGTTTTCAAAGAAATCTCTTGAAACCCTTTAACCAAGTCTTAGCAGCTTGTGAATAGTCTTAGCAGATCATTTTAGATTTTTATTTTGATCCCTTTAAAGTATCTTTAAGTGTGATTAAAATGACTTTTTTTAAAGAGTAATTTATATTTGTAAAAAATTAGATTTGGTGATAGCCTATAGCCCTTTGGCTTGAGGCTTGTTCTTGTTGCATATGCAATTTGAGAGTAGATAAATATGGTGGTGGCTTGATAAGCATAGGAGAAGATTACAACAAGTGCTCAAGGAGTACATGTACCTCTAAAAGATTAAGTATAGCAAATGAGTTCAAAATGAAGGATATTTTATTTGGTACAAGTTCGAATTTTAATAAGATTATACCTACAAAAGACTTGCCAAAGTTAAATTTGGTCGCATTACTTCGTCCTTACATCATAATCGTTCTTGATCATGAACACACGAAGGGAGAAAGGGGACATTGTATTGGATCCACTTAGTGCACTAGACACCATTCCAAAATAGTTGCTTATACTACTTGGTTCTTGAGAGAACATAATTGTCACAATTGTTAAAGTAATAGATGCACACCATTTCACAATAGTATGCAACACTATTTAGTGCTTGAGAAATAAAGACTTGTCGCAAACAAGTGTGTAAAATATTGTATGCATACCATCATCATTGTCCAAATGAAAACAAAGAACAATTGAACAGACAAGAATTTAACTTCATTAAACTTTTTTATGCATCAATGTTTTGTGTTTTATCCAACCTATGTGTATGGTTATAACCTTCAACCAATGAGAGAGAATCTTTAAGTTGAGGTTCCATCATCCATTTTATATAATCAAAAGAATAATTCTAAAGCTTGACTAATACTTGCACAAATTTTTGGTGTTGTGAAGGAGGGTATTTTCAATGACTTTTGGTTGGAGTATCTTATCTACCTCACCAAATTCAAGAGGATCTTCATGAATAGACTTTCTAGAAGGGGCTCCTTTATATGGCTTTAATAAGCTAACATGGAATACATTATATATCTTCCAATGGGCTAAGATCATAAGCTTATAAACCATATCATTAATCTTTTTTTTTTTGAATTTAGAATGATTCATAATAATGATGAGCTAGCTTTGTATATAATACTTTATATTCGATTTTCTCACCTTACCAATTCTTACATGTGATGTGTTGGAATTGATCCTTTGGAAACTTGAGAGAAATCCAATCATCATCATTGAATGTGAGAGCACGACATTACTTATATGCAGCTAGCTTTTGTTTATGCCGAGAGTAGCTTATGACATGTTAATAACTTTTTGAAATACACTCTATAAGTCATGCATGTACTCAGAGCAATGAAGATCTTGATATGTTTTCAAGATAGGAGGAACCTTAGATTTTATTTCAACAATCTCAAATGGAGACTTTCTAGCATAAGTATCAAGGGTGTTGTTATATGCATATTCTACAAATGGTAGGTACTTCTTCTGCCGATTTTTTTGGTCTATTTCATTGGAATAATGCTTAAGTAGACTCAACACAGTATGAAATCAACAATTTCATTGTGCCTATCCATTTATATGGGTGATAAGTAGAGGAAAATTTTAACTTTATACCTAAATTTGACTTGTCACACGTGCGTCTCTAATAGTGACAACTACTTTTGGCAATCCATGATACTTGAAGATGTGAGAGATAAAAAAATTAGCCATATGATGAGGTTTGATAGTCTTTCTAAGCAGTATCCATTGCACTTGCTTGCAAATACCATTGTTTCCATGAAACTTAGGCATGCCAAAGATAAAATCCTTTCCTATACTCTCTCATGTGCCCCCAAGTATTGGTAATGGTAACAATAAATCTAATTGCTAACCTCTTATCATATTTGACTTTGTGCAACATCATGCATTGCGTAACATATTCATAAATTCCCTTTTTCATTGATGGCCAATAAAAACTTGTCTTGAGAGTATGAGTGGTGCTTGCAATTTTATGATGTTCGGCACGAGGAGAAGCATGTGATTCTTGGATAGATCTTCTATCATAAATAGTATATTGCCATAGAGAAGAAATCCATTTTTTAGTATGAATGGTCTTTCTTTCTCCCACTACTCAATAATGACATAACACTGATTTAATTTAGATATATTTATTAATCTATCATTATGGTAAGATCATTGTGATATGCAATAGATACAACAATAATCTTAAATATACAAGAAAGTGCATCTGTTATTTGATTATGCTTGCCATGAATGTGAACAATACAAGAAAAACATTACGAAAGAAAATTTGGTGACCTCATTCTTTGGTCAGAATAAGTTTGTTTGAGTCATGAAGCACTTGATGTGACCATATACATGTGGTAGTGATGTGTGCGAACACACTTAGGATCGCCGATGCATTTTTTCCCTGACTAGAGGTTCCCCCCCCCCCCCCCCCCCTGCATTGTATATACGTCTCACTCTAGGGCTATCTTATCTTTCCATAGCACACTAAGTAATACAATCTCTATTGTGTGCCTTGAGATTCCTTCATATTCTCCAAGCTATGTGTGTTTTCTTGCAACCCTAATTCCAACAATTCGTATCAGAGCAGGTTGCCTCCTCTCGGGCTTAGTCGCCAGTAGCTCCAGCATACGCCTGCTCACTTTCTTTGATTTTTGTGAGCTTTGGCAAGCGTCAGTAGGTCGACAAATATTTTGGGAGGGTTCATAGAGCTTAGTCTGCTTAGATTTCTGATTTGGGCTCCGTTTCCACTACAGGCAATACTGCTCAAGCTATTTTGTCATTTTGTGCAAAATTTTTGTCAATGTCGTTATCTGCATAATAGGTCCCTTACAGTCTTTACGATTTGTGCTATATAGCACATATTGTTACGGTTTCATTTCTCCTATTTTTGGGTAGTTTCCACATTTAGTGTAGGCATTCGCCATGGCCAATAACAACACAGATGTGTTCAAGATGTTTGCTGTCGAGGACATATTGGATGGGAACAATTACCTTGTCATAAAATCTAATATCTAACCAACCCAAATGATTAAACTGATCTTTTAATGTGGGAGAATAAACGGGAACAAGGGTTAGGATATAGACATGTGCTTATAGATATATCTCAACACGGGGCCAATGGTAATGGGGCCGAAATGAGAGATGGTCTGTCAAAGAGCAAGGCTAACCAATGGAGCATAAAGATCTCAGGGCTAGCTTCATTGAAGAACTCCAATAGTTAGTGTTAAAAGTCCTTTGACCTTAGGTAAGCTAGGGCTGTGCTTGAGGTGGGAACGTGGCCCAAGCTTAAGGTGCTTGACATGCCTGATGATTGAGAGCTTGAGATGCTTGAGGTTCTTGATGATTGAGATGCTTCAGGTGCTTGTCATGCTTGAGATGCTAGGGTTGTACTTGAGGCGAGAACCCAGCCCAAGCTTGAGGGGGTTAAGGGGCAAGCTTGTGGTGAGAACTAGGCCGAAGGTTGAGGGACTTGAGGTGGTACAAAAGTCAAAAGTGAATCCCTACAAGGAAGGGGCAAGCCATGCAAGACGGGAGGGTAGTTGCTTGACCACTCTCTCTCCCAAAGGGCACCCCTTGCCCAAGAGGCAAATAGGACACATGTAAAGCCCCTAGCTAGGTTACCCTCATGGTGTGCCTAAAGCCTATTGGTTGGCCTTCCAAGGTGTCCAATGGTAATTTAGCACAATTAATTAAATTTTTTTACTATTTATCAAGCCCTGTCTCTCAAAGGGGAAAGGGGGACACTTGTCCCAAGGATACCCCTATTGCTTGGTATGACTCTTGCTTGTGATTGGCTAGGCCTGGAGGGGTCCAATGGGCTTCAAGCATGAGCTACAAGGGGGGGTCAACTAAATCAAGTAGGGGGCCTTCTTAGGTGGTATACTCTCCCACACACATTCACACATACCCTTATTTTGTATTGTGCAAAGTGCAAGAGATCCCTCTCCTTCTTCAAGAAAGTAGAGGTTGAGAGCCTACACCAAAACTCTTGGCTATGGAATGCAAATCCAACGAAGAGAGCCATGCTTCAATGCTTAAGCCTGCCATCTTCTCCATCTTCATTACTATGCTATTATATATGCTAGCAAGAAGAGTGATGATAAGTGAGGAACTAATTCTTTCTCCTATGAAATGTTTCTTCTTCCTCTTCCCTACCCTCATTCCCTGCTAGCTCTCTCCACCTTCGAAGGTGTTTGAGGTCTTGGGACTGAGGCTTGAGATAGTTAATGCTTTCCACAAAGTTTATGTTATGCTTGTGATGCATGAAGCTTTCCATCTTCATTGCATCACCTAGGTCATAAGGAACACAAAGATTGTATTGTAACAAGTCTCTCTTGATGGGAGAAATCATAATACAAATGCCTATTGGAGGGGGGACCATCTCCACATAAATCCGCTCCTCAACTGTTGTCATGTTCTCTAAATTATCTCTCTTGGAAAAGTATTGTTCATGCCAAGTTATCTAAATGCTATGTTTATGTTGCTAACTTCAATTATATTCACCCGCTATCTCACAAAGTAATTTCTCAAAAATACTCTCTGTAATTTTTGCTACTCTCAAGTTAATAGGACAATTCCATTACATTGGTATCATAGCATTTGGTTTCTCTTTTCTTGCTTAAGAAGAGAGGTCCTTAAGTAGCCTATAAATGGTTGATTTTGTAAATTATATTAGGGTAAGTGGAATTGGGATCTTTTATCGGTTTTGTTGAGCCCACTAGATCAAAGAGGAATCGTAGGGACGAACGGTTAGCTCTTGTGCACAGTGATCTATGCGGACCAATGCCTAGTTTGTCACTAGGGGGAGCAACGTACTTTTGTACATTCATAGATGACTATTCTCGCAAAGTATGGGTTTACTTCTTGAAGCACAAGGATGAGGTGTTCAAGGTATTTAAGACATTCTTGCAACTTGTGGAGAATCAGAGTGGTCAGAAGCTGAGATGCTTAAGGACTGACAATGGTGGAGAGAACGTTTCCAAGGCTTTCCAAGACTTTTGTGAAGCAAAAGGGATAAAGCGGGAACTTACTGCACCATACAATCCTTCACAAAATGGAGTCGCAGAACGTATGAATAGGACCATACAAGAGAAGGTCAGAAGCATGTTGTCAAATGCTGAGTTGCCTGATGGTTTTTGGGCAAAAGAAGTGGCTACAACAGTCCATTTGATCAACCGGTCTCCTAGTAGGGTTCTGGATAAGAGTGAAGTGGCCGAGATGCTATGGACATGCAAGGCACCTTCGTATAAGCATCTCAGAGTCTTTGGTTGTGAAGCTTATAGCCATATTTCTAAGGATTTGAGGAATAAGTTAGAACCAAAGAGCAAGAAGTGTATATTTCTTGGCTACGGAGAATCGGGCGAGATGGGTTACCGGCTTTGGGATCCTGAGTCTAGAAAAGTTATTTGTAGCAATGGTGTGCATTTCAATGAAGCCAAGTTTCACGCTAAGCCAGAGAAGACAAAGGAAATCAGAAGAGTTGTCTTCAGAGAAGATGGACCTAGTGCTAGCACATCAAGACAGCATGGTCAGGCTCAGGAACAGCCTATAGTGGCTAGAGAGGCAGAATCAGTTGTGGTGAGACGTTCTGAGCATGTCTCCAAACCACCTGATCATTATGTGCCACCTCTAAATTATGTCATGCTCACGGATTGTGGAAAACCATCTTGTTACAAGGAGGCATTACAAGTGGTTGACTCAAAAAAATGGCAGTTGGCCATGCAATCAAAGATGAGGGCTTTTGCATAAGAATCAAATGTGGGATTTGGTTCAATTGCCAAAGGGCAAGAAAGCTCTACCTTGTAAGTGGGTTTACAGGTATAAGCTTACTCCTCATGATGGACATCCAAAATACAGAGCATGGTTGGTTGCTAAGGGTTTTAAGAAAGAACACAGAATAGATTTTGATGAGGTCTTTTCACCAGTTGTCAAGATGACAACATTGATAAATGTACTTGCTTTGGTTGCCAAACATGATCTGCATTTACATCAGATGGATGTAAAAACGGCATTTCTTCATGGGGATCTGCATGAGGAGGTTTATATGCAGCAGCCAGAAGGGTATGTTGAGAAAGGCAAAGAGAAATTGGTATGTCGTTTGAGAAAGAGTCTCTATGGAGAATGGTACAAGAAGTTTCACCAATTTATGCTTTCTCAAGGATACAAGAGAAGTGAGCCAGATCATTGCTTGTATACTCGACAAGCTAAGGATGGTAGCTTGATAATCCTCATCTTGTATGTGGATGACATGTTACTTGCTGGTAGACAAATGGTAGAAATTTCAGCTCTTAAGTCAAAAATGGCAAAGGTCTTTGACATGAAAGACATGGGTGAGGCAAGTCATATACTAGGTATGCGTATCCATCGAGATAGGTCCAAGAAGATGCTTTACTTATCTCAGGAAGAGTATATTGACAAGGTGTTGCAACGTTTCCATATGGACAGGGGAAAGGCATTGATGACACCATTGCCATCATATGTGAAACTAAGCAACCAAGATTACCCACAGTCTAAGGTGGAAAAGGTTGAAATGGATACGGTGCCGTATGCGTCTGCATGTGGGAGTTTGATGTATGCAATGATTGCTACACGTCCGGATATTGCATTTGCAGTGGGAGTGGTTATCAGATATATGTCAAATCCTGGCAAGAAACATTGGGAGGCACTGAAAGGTATCATGAGATACTTAAAACATACAAAGAGTATGTGCATATGCTATGGTAGTCAGGATTTGAGTGTCAGAGGATACACTGACTCAGATTATGCAGGAGACTTAGATAAGGGGAGATCTACATCAGGCTATGTCTTTACATTGGCTGGAGGTGCCATATCATGGCAATCTCAATTACAAGATTGTATCATGCAGTCTACTACAAAAGCTGAGTATGTTGCAGCAAACGAGGCATGCAAAGAAGCTATTTGGTAGATTGGTAGTAAAAATTGCTTGGTAGATTCGTAGCAGACTTGGGAATCAAAGTAGATATGCCAGAGTTATATTGTGATAGTCAAAGTGCTATACAATTGGCAAAGAATCCAGTGTTCCATTCGAAGACTAAGCATATTGATCTGAAATATCACTTCATTAGGGAAGTACTTGAAGACAAGCAGATCATACAACTGCTGAAGATCCACACCAAGGACAATCTTGTTGATCTACTCACAAAGAGACTTCCAGGAGAGGTCTTTGTGCATTTTCTTGAGTTATTGGGCATTGGATAGATGGCAATTATGTAAATCTTTGTACATTTATGTTCATAGATTTACAATTACTTAAAGTGCCACATTGGACTTTAAGTGGGAGGTTGTTGGGATTAAAGCCCAAGTGGCCTCTTATATGGATATGGCCGGCCACCCGCCTAACTGGCTTATCACTAACTCTTTGTATATACTCACTTATACTTTTGTGAATAATAAGATTTGGGAGATAACCCTTCAAAGAATTATCTGCGTACTATGTAAGCTCTCTGTCTGTGTATCTGTGTGTGTGTGTGAGTCGACCTAAGCTTCCCTCAACGACTACAATAGAGCCAAGGTCAAACAAGATGAAGGCATTATGCTCTCTTACCTTTTCCCTGCATAGGAAAGTGACGATCCTTTGCAATGAGCATCCTCTTTTGGAGCTTCGATGGTGGAAGCCCTAGGAGTCTCATTGCAAGCATTTTTCTTGGGGCAAGAACGATAGCCATGTCCTTGCTCCCCACACTTGAAACACTTATGGTCCTTGCGAAAAGCTTCAAGCTCTTCAAGGAGAGAGTTTGTTTTTGTCTTTGTAAACTCCCTTCTCCTTGGATCGATTGTTGTTGTTATTGTTGGAAGTGCCTTGAGAAGAATTTTGAGCATTGGTGTTCCCCTTTGCATCATTTTTGTCTCTGTTTTCCATGGGCTTGACATTCTGTCTAGCCCCTTGATGGAAATTGATGCATGAGAAACCATGGTGTGATGGATCATTTTGGTGATAGAACCAGGCCATTGGGAGCTGATGTATTCGGCCATCTCTTCATGTAATCCCGCACAGAATTGTTGCTTTTGCTTGATAAAATCTTTTTTTTGAAAGACAGTAGCCTTGATATGTAAATCCCAAAACTTGCCTATATACTTGTGGATAGACTCATGAGAGAGAAGCTTCAAGCTGCACCATTCGATAAGCACTTTGTCCTTTGCATCACTTGCAAGGAATTGCTTCATGATGGAAACTCGTAGAGTTTTCCATGTCTTTCGGGTTTCACCATTGCCACAAAGCCTAGCCCACCATTGACGAGCTGATTTTTGGAAGTGCATAGATACATGGTGTAGCTTGGAGGACTCTGTGAAGCCCTCGCCTCCAAAAGCCGCATCAAATTGCTGGATGAAGGCCAATACTTTGTCGGTAGCACCAAAGGTGCCATCATAGGCGAGAAAAGAGATACTCTTTCCTCCCTCTTTGAACTTCTTTAGCTTTTGTGACCTTTGGCATGCAGGGTATGATTCGTGATGTCCTCCCCTCCTGTATTCTCTAGGAGAATAGCCATAGCTTTCATCTGAAGAGGAGGAAGGTGAAGAAGAAGGAGAAGAAGGTGACCTCTTTCTTTCCCTTTTCTTCCTTTCTTTTCTCTCTTCCCTTTCAGAATGACGAGGAAAAGGACTGTGTGTTGATCTTTTCCTCTCTCTTGGGAGGAGTTAGTGATCGTCTAGACCGCCGTTCTTGTGGAGCCACATCTTCAAAGGAACTTAAAGTTTCATTTCTTTCTTGCTCTTTGGATTCCTCCTCTTGTATGGGAGAGAGTCTTCTTTTGGGGGTCTCTTCAAGAGGCCTCCTAAGCTCTCTCTCCTCTTGGAGAGGAAGGGAAAGCCCATAAGCGCGGCTGTTGAGTAACTTCGGCTTGCAAAGCAGGGTTGCCCATAGCTTGCTGCAACCTAGTAATGAGATAATTAACAAACATGGAAGCATCATCGTTAGCACCTTCATGTGTAAAATCAAAGCTATCAATGTTCATTCTACTCTCTTCGTTATTGTCAGCCATGTTAACAAATTTTATGTATGTACTTAGTGTATGCTTTGGCAATTCAAAACCATAGTTGCCACTCCTCTTAGCCTTTGAAAATTGGCTCTTAAGTATCTACACCCACGACTCTAAGTGGTTAATTATAGAGAGTGGTGGAGTAGGTCTAGCATAGCAGAGTTGCCGAGGGTTAGCTCCTTTCAGACTTCTTATGCTGTGTCTTTTCTTACCATAAACACAATGCTCACAAAACTCAAATCTTGAAATGAAAATCCAGGCAAATAACCATAACGAGAAAGTATTTCCATTCCTCTTTTTGTCATATGTCCCAGCGTACGATGCCACAATGACACACTTGGCTGCTCAATCACATTAATTACATGGTTTTTAACCTCTGAAACATGTAAAGTGTATAGAGTTCCTGACTTGCTACCATGTGCTACAGTCATCGAACCTTTGGAGATCTTCCAAGCGTTGTTCCCAAAAACTATCACATAACCCGCATCATCCAACTTCCCTGTACTGATCAAGATCTTTCGGATTGCTGGAACATGTCTGACATTCTTGAGCCATAAAGAAGAGACATTCTGAAACTTCAACTGCACATCTCCCACTCCAAGTATGTCACAAACCTTCTCATTGCCAAGTCTGACATAATATTTAGTAGCCACATATGATATAAACCACTCTTTGTGTGGAGAAACATGTAAAGATGCCCCTGAGTCAATAATCCAATCACTCATAGCATGTCCATCCTCTGCAGTCAAGAAAAAAAAATCAAAATTGCTTGTGAGGAAGATGTCACCAGCTGCTATACCAGAATCACTGTCTGAACCAGATCTTGTGACATTCACCTCTTCAATCTTCACTAAACTCTTCTTTTCATCTTGCTCAGAACTCTTTGTTTTGCCTTTTTCTTGTTTCCACTTCGTACAGTCTCTCTTCATGTGACCCTTCTTGCCACAATGGTAGCATTTTATGTCATCCTTTGAATTCGAGTCACGATACTTACTTCAGTTTTGTGCCTTCTTACCCTTCTTCTCTTTAGACTGTTGTCTCCCTCGAACAAGCAAAGCACTATTGCCTTTTCCTTTGTCAATGTTCTTCCTGTTCACTTCCTCTGTAAGCAAGCTGCCTTCTACATTGACACTTGTAAGACCCTTTGGCGCGACAGAATTACTTAATGCCGCGCGAAAAGTATCCCAACTGTCTGACAAAGTGATTAAGAGAAACATAGTCTTTGCTGAATCTGGAAAGAATATCTCCTGTGATGTTAACTGGCTGAAAATTGTGTGAAATTCATTGAGATGATTTGACATGGATGTCCCCTCCTTCATCTTCAAATCCACCAATTTCTTGAGTCAGTAAATCTGAGAAGCAGCACTTTGTTTCTCGTACATACCACATAGCTTTTGCCTACGCCATGCACTATAGTCTCTTCTGCTACGTTGAAGTAAACATTTTTTGCCAGTGTCAACATGATTGTGGAACAAGCTAACTCGTCAAGCTCTTCCCACTCATCTTCAACCATACCTTCTGGTCTCTCCCCTTTGAGCTTCAGTGGCTTCACTTGTTTTTTCTGCACCAAAACCTGGCAAATCTGCTTCTTCCAGAATGGAAAGTTTGTGCCATCCAGCTTCTTTATGTTGTAAAGAGTCTCACTTTGAGAAGATTCCATGTCTGCCAAACTGTTTGCTCTTGGGAAAAATCCGACAGAGTTTCCCCTGTAAAGTGGCCCCTGTACACAATAAACAAGCTGTAAACGACAAGCTGAACACCTCTCCTCAAGAACTGTCAGTATTTTGAAAAATTTTACAGAGTCTCCCCTGTAAACTGAGCTCTAGAAACCAAAAGATAGTTAAAAAACAACCATAAATAGCTAACCAGTGACAAATCTAAAAATCTCTGTAATATGCTATCCTATAAGCATACATTGTCTCTTGTCTGGGCGATCACAGAACCTGTATCTGTCTCAAGATTGAACCCTGAACAATGCCTCAACGGCCTGACGCATAAGCTACAACCCAATGTCTACACAAAGTCATACATCCTATGGGATAAAAGTCGCCGAAGAGGATGCGTGTAGAGGGGAACTCCAGCAACCTAATCCACCTCACACTGGGTAACCCAGCCCCAGTGATTGGCTTCAAAAAACCTCACACACGACCCTCTTAGATGGCTTAGCAAATTGCCCAGAACTAGCATACATTCTACAATAGACCAATCACTGTCCTATGACCGTTGCGGCGGTCTGTCTGCTAGCGTGACTCACAACTAGTAGACCCACAATCACAGTACATCAATCTACAATACATGCCAGTGGTGTCAAGCTGTCGTATGGCCAGACCTCCCCTGGAACCTGGCAAGCACAAGAAGTAGCAATGCAGACTACAATATATCTATCTGATGATATATATGTGTACCTGCTCTATAGATGATGCTTTGAAGACTAATGAGGGATGTATGTCGATGCCGATATTGATGCCGACCACCTCCTGCTTGCCAATCTACACAAGACGGGTTTCTTTGCGGCTGAAACCTATCTTTTGATGTAGTGCTCAGAACGAAATTCTGAGGGCATAAACAACTTTGAAAGGGGGGCAAAACCCCAGGACGCCCTACTGGAAATACTCTCGGAACGCCGAGTGTGAATTTCCAAGCTCCGGATCCAGAATCTGCCTGAAAAGTGTGTGCGCGCGCAATTATGCGAAAACGCACTGAACCTTGCTCTGATACCAATTGAAGTCGTTGAGGGAAGCTTTGATCGAATCACGCGCGCGCGCACACACACACACACACACACACACACACACACACACACACACACACACACACACACACACACACACACACACACACACACACACACAGAGCTTACATAGTACGCAGAGAATTCTTTGAAGGGTTATCTCCCAAATCTTATTATTCACAAAAGTATAAGTGAGTATATACAAAGAGTTAGTGATAAGCGAGTAGGCGGGCGGGCGGCCATATCCATATAAGAGGCCACTTGGGCTTTAGTCCCAACAGGCTCTACTCACAAATTCATAGCAACGGAGTTGGCCACCAAGTTGGGCATTCAAGATTTCGAGATGGAAGATATTGTAACGGCAGACACAGCTTTCAAGGGACAGCAAGCCTTCGTTACTCCCTTGATTGGGAAGTTGAGGCTTCATGTCCAAAGCTATGTCAACAAAGAAGACTTTTTCATCTCTCCTCTTCAACATGAGGATGCTATCCTAGGGGCGCCATGGTTTGATCGCATGGCTGCCAATATGAAGTTCCCTGAAAGGATAATCTACTTCACCTATAGGGGAAAGAACATGTATATAGATGCTAATGAGCATGGTCGCACTATTCCACTTGTAAATCCTCCTGCTTTGAATGAAGAGGTCAGTTTCTGCGTACATGATTTTTGCCAAAGAGTCTCTAGAAGATCCTAATGTTTCATCAAATGTAAACGGTAGGAATCAAGAAGAGTTAGACTTGTCTAATTTTCTAAAAGGATTCCAAAATGTGTTCATGGATGATATCCCTATGGAATTACCTCCAAAACGAGGGGGTGATGACCATCGAATTGAGCTCCTTCCTGGAAGCTCACCGCCTAAAAAGCCTTCTTATCAAGTCTCTTAAGTTCAACAATAGGAGATCATGAGGCAAGTACAGGAATTGGTAGACAAAGGGATGGTGAGGCCTAGCTCCTCTCCCTTTTGTTCTCCAGCCCTTTTAGTGCAAAAGAAAGATGGTACATACCGTATGTGTGTGGAATATCGAGCACTAAACCATATCACTATCAAAAACAGATTTCTCGTGCCACCTTGGGTAGAAGATCTGTTTGACAAGCTACAAGGCTGTACCTACTTCAATAGGATTGACCTTAAGTGGTTATCATCAAATAAGGATAGTGGATGAAGATATCCTAAAGATTGGATTTTGCACAACATTTGGTCTTTATGAATATCTACTCATGCCTTTTGTTTGACTAATGCACCAACTAAATTTAATCATCTAATGGAGAAAATTTTTAGACCTTACCACAGATTTAATGGAGTGTTCTTTGATGATATCAACATCTACTCCAAGTCTTTGGAGGAACATAACCAACATCTCCAAGTGATTTTTCAAGCATTGAAGGAGAATAAGCTTTTTCTCAACCAAAAGAAAAGCGATTTTTTCCTTCAAGAGATTCAATATATCTAGGTCATATTATCTCTCAAGATGGTATCCGTATGGATCCATCAAAGCTAGAGGTAATAAAAGCATGGCCTAATACAAGGAATCTACATGATCTAAGAAGATTTATTGGTATGCGCGCATACTATAGATGCTTCATAGCAGAAGTCTCTCAAGTAGCAGGACCACTACATGACTTAACTAAGAAGAACGTTAAGTATGTATGGACTGCTAAGGAGCAAAATGCTTTTGATAAGCTCAAAGAGAAGCTTACTTCCCAACCAGTCCTCATGCTTTCGGGTCTCTCAAAGCGATTTGAGGTCCAATGTGATGCTTGTGGTGATTGCCTTGGAGAAGTTTGCTTCAAGAAGGGCATGCCATAGGATATGAGAGGCGAAGTCTCAATACAAATGAAGGAGTCTTGTGGCATTTATAAAAAGGAGCTTTGAGCTGTTCTACATGTCCTAGACACATGGAAGCACTACTTATTGGGGACTCCATTCATTCTACGAACCAACCACCAAAGTCTCAAGTATTTCATGACGCAAACCAAACTTTCTGACAAAAAAATGAGGTGGGAAAATTTTCTTTTGCAATTTAATTTTAATATTGCTCACATTGCTGGTAAGCATAATCAAGTGGTTGATGCACTTTCACGACGACCAAAAGTTAATGCGGTGTCTATAGCTATTCACAATTATCTATCTTCTATGATAGATGACTGACCGTGATATTAGAGACATAATGTCAGCCCTTGCTTTGGGGAAGAAAGAGGAACCATTCACCTTGCAGGATGGTTATCTTCTCCACGGAAATAGGCTATGTGTTACCCATTCCCTTCGTGAGAAAGTTATGTATGAATTCCATGCTCCTCCCTATGCGGGGCATCAAGGCATTCAACCTACTCTCTGAGAAGTAGAGACGTATTTCTATTGGCCTACCATGAAAGTGGACATGCAAGAGTATGTTTCAAAATGTGTAGAATGCCAAAAGACCAAGTATGATAGAGGGAAGCAACCTGAATTACTCTAGTCATTGCCTATTCCAAATTCACCATGGGAGAGTATATACATGGATTACCCAAGTGTATCCATAGGAATACGAGAATATGGACAATAGTTGACAGGTTTAGTAAGCAAGCACACTTTATTCCTGTCAAAAATACTATTAAGGCACACCAAATGGAAACTCTCTTCATATCACAGATTTTCAAACACCATGGATTACCAACATCCATCGTGTCAGATAGACATCCTAGAATGATCAGTAATTTTTGAAAAGGTCTCTTTGAAAATTTAGGAACATGATTGAATTTCTATCGCCCACAAACGGATGGCCAAAGTTAGATAGCCCAATCTTATGATACTCGATCTACTAAAGACTTATATTACAGAAGTTGATCAACGCTCACAATGGGAAAAGTACTTACCTCTTGTAGAGTATGCCTATAATAATACTGTAGATACTTCTACGGGAAAAGCACCTTTTGAGATCATTGAGGAAAGACCTAAAAGTCCCTTGCTACTCAAAGTACATGGGAAGATCTTTGTTGCCGATGAGTATAGCCGTGACCTATAAGAATATTTTTAAAAGATTAAGGAGGCTATATCCATCTCTCAACAAAGGCAAAAAGTTGTTGCTGACAAGCACAGAAGGGCCTTAACATTCAAAGAAAATAATTGGGTCTTACTTAAGTTTCCTAAGGCTTGATTGAGGCAAACGACGGAAAAAAATCCTACGGTGTCGTGCTGTGACACGTACATAGTGGGAACGCATGCTACAAGAGTTATCTTGTAATTTTTTAGATACATAATTATATTTCCTATAATATACATATGCATATTTAAGTATAATAATATGCTTTCTATCTCATCCTATTATTTATCTTAGGGGTAACCTATTCTTACTTTACCATCAAAAAATACTATGGAAAAAGCGTCAATAGCGCCGTCTCTTTAACTTGGGGCAAAAAAAAGCATTGATTCTTTATTTCTACTATCTCATTATCATCTCACACCCTAGCTAGATCCTATATCTAGGGTAAACTCCAATATATATATATTCTATGTATTTTTCATATATTTATTTTTAAATAGCTACTAGGGGAGAATCAAATCCTAGTGGGATACTAAGTGGTATGATTTCAAAGATACACTTATTTTAATGCATTATTGCAAGCATGATTACAAAGCTTTGTCAAGGATCAATGTCATGCTTTCATATGGCATGAGGTGTCCTTTGGAATCAAATGAAAATCTAAGCTAAGGGGACCACAAGAAGACTTTTGCTGCCAGAAATGGACCCTATTTTGATGACTTTTTTACACAAAGTTCCAATCCGAATTGGAAAATGATTTTAAAATAAAAATTGTAGCTAATGAGCTGAATTTTCTGCCCATATTTTTTCTTTTTTATTTGGAGCCACGGTTGAGGAGATATGATCAAAATACTGGACCCCAGTCTGCCCACATCATGCAGGGACAGCTCATTTCCAACTTTTCCAGTTTCTGTTCACACTGGCTCTTCTCTTCTTGTGTAAACCCTTGGGGTTTCCCTTCACCTATAAAAGGGGACCTCTTATTCCTTGAAAAGAACTCAAGCATTCAAGCCATTGATGAGAGGAATTCATGAGAGAGGGAGTAGTAATGCCAAATTGTACTTAGTCATTAACATAAGCCTAAGCCTACACTTTCTCCTAGAAGAAGACTAGCCATTCTTGCAACAAGCTAACCTTGGAAGATCAACTCTAATCAAAGAAGGTCTTGCACTTGGTGTATTAATCAAAGTGGAATTATCCACTCTTCTTCTCTCTCCATTAATAATGGTGCCGAAGGGTTTGTCAAGTAAGATGTGTTCTACATTGATGTTTTCTTGATTTCTTGTTGTTTTCTTTTTCATCTCTAATCCTACATATATATATATATATATCTAATCTCATCTCCTTAACTAAACCTATCTCTCTCACTCTTAGTAATTCATCCTCTCTACAAATTTTAGGTTCTCTTTGCTACGGGTACATTTCTCTCCGCAGTATCCTTATTGCCTACGGGTAAGAATAGGGCTTGGGAGGGAAACTTCTCATCTCTTCACTTCTCTCATATCTACATTTCTCACATACTATCCTAGATGAATAACCCACACGATGATAATTTCTATCGCTTTCACTCTGTACGATCTATTAGAATTAACGTATGGATTAGCCGTAAAATACACTTTCAACAACGTATAGTGTTTCTCTTTGGCCCAGAAAGGCTCAATGAAATACTTCTTTCACCGGATCCATCATACTACCTCTTATAGACTATAACTTTTCTTTTGATGTAAGCGTAGTTATCTTGCTATGAACCAAGAGGATTTGTATACACAATTAATCCCCATCACTAGACAAAACATATATATTTGGTTAGCCAAGATTGAATGCCATTAACTCATCTATTAACCCTTTCATACTACCCATGATACGATATGACCATAGCCTTGATGTTTTCATCTTTGTGTTGTTTTGACATTCTCTTTTGTGTTCTTTCTTTGTGTGTGTGAGTGCAAGAGAGAAAGAGTGGAACTTCTTTGATTGCACTTCCGTCCAAACCCTAGTCTTCATGGCATCTATGGTTTAACTCCTTCATATAATTTTTGTTGAGTTCTCTCACAAACTCTCACAGCCATAAGCCTGGTGCTTTCCTGGCAAGACCGCAAATTTCTCGACAACGGGCCATCAAAAGTATTATGCTAAGATAGCAAAAAGATACTATGGTCCTTTCTAAATCTTGAAGCCTATCAATGAGATGGCTTACCAACTCAAGTTGCCCAACCATTGGCTCATACATAATGCTTTTCATGTGAGCCTACTCAAGCCCTACAAAGGAGAGCCACCAAGTGAACCAATTATTGAAGACCCTCCCAAAGTTGAAGACCAAGAAGAGGTGCTACAACCCAAAGCTATTCTTCGGCATGAAGAAAAGGTACTACAACATGGTAAGATTATCCGAAGGTATCTTATTAAGTTAAAAAATTATTCTTTTGAAGATGCTAGATGGATACAAAGAATACAACTTAAGGATAATATGAACCTTGTCAATGCTTACAATGCTACATTAGAGTAAGCACATGTACAAATTTCTTTTAAATGACCGAATTTTTTGTCTTATAAGACTAGTTATCTTTTTCATTGTGCACAAATTTCCTTAGTATGCATGCTTAGAATCATGTTTGTGATGATGATGTCTCTCAAACACCAAAGTAGATTTTGTCACTCTACTTTGGGAGAATGAAATGGACTAAAGAGCAGACATTCTTGCAGCATCTATGTCTCCCAAGCACCAAATGGATTAGTCATCCATATTGGAAAGATGTTGTAGGGTAAAAAGGGATCCTCTACCCACTAAGTAAGATTGACTAATGACTAAGGCTTTACCTCTTCTACCTCATAGTCGAGGACGACTATAATTTCAAGAGAGAGGTAATGTCACAAAAGAGATCCTCTACCCACTAAGTAAGATTGACTAATGACTAAGGATTTACCTCTTCTACCTCATAGTCGAGGACGACTATAATTTCAAGAGAGAGGTAATGTCACAAAATCTAATATCTAACCAACCCAAATGATTTTCTCATATTAAGCTGATCATTTAATGTGGGAGAATAAACAGGAACAAGGGTTAGGATATAGACATGTGCTTATAGATCTATCTCAATACGCGGCCAATGGTAATGGGGACCAAATGAGAGATGGTCTATCAAAGAGCAAGGCTAACCAATGGAGCATAAAGACCTTAGGGATAGCTTCATTGAAGACCTCCAATAGTTAGTGTTAAAAGTCCTTTGACCTTAGGTAAGCTAGGGCTGTGCTTGAGGTGGGAACCCGGCCCAAGATTAAGGTGCTTGAAATGCCTGATGATGACTGAGATGCTTGAGATGTTTGAGGTGCTTGATGATTGAGATGCTTGAGGCGCTTGTCATGCTTGAGATGCTTGAGGTGCTTGTCATGCTTGAGATGCTAGGTCCGTACTTGAGGTGAGAACCTAGCCCAAGCTTGAGGGGCTTAAGGGGCAATCTTGTGGTGAGAACTACTAGCCCAAGGTTGAGGGGCTTGAGGTGGCACAAATGTCAAAAGTGAATCCTACAAGGAGGGTGCAAGCCATGCAAGAAGGGGGGGTGGTTGCTTCACCACTCTCTCTCTCCCAAAGGGCACCCCTTTCCCAAGAGGCAAGTAGGACACATGTCAAGCCCCTAGCTAGGTTACCCTCATCGTGTGCCTAAAGCCTATTGGTTGGCCTTCCAAGGGGTCCAATGATAATTTATCATGATTAATTGATTGTTTTAGCATTTATCAAGACCTCTCTCTCAAAGGGGAAAGGGGGACACGTGTCTCAAGGCTACCCTTGTTACTTGGTATGACTCTTGCTTGTGATTGGCTAGGCCTGGAGGGATCCAATGAGCTTCAAGCATGAGCTACAAGGGGCATCAACCAAAGCAAGTAGGGGCCGTGCTTAGGGGGTATACTCTCTGACACACACTCACACACACTCTCATTGTGTATTGTGCAAATTTCAAGAGCTCCCTCTTCTTCTCCAAGAAAGTAGAAGTTGAGAGCCTACACCAACACTCTAGGCTATGGAATGCAAATCCAACCAAGAGCCATGCTTCAATGCTTAAACTTGCCATCTTCTCCATCTTCATTACTATGCTATTATATATTCTAGCAAGAAGAATGATGATAAGTGAGGAACTAATTCTTTCTCCTATGAAATGTTTCTTCTTCCTCTTCCCTACCCTCATTCCTTGTTAGCTCTCTCCACCTTCGAAGGTATTTGAGGTCTTGGGATAGTTAATGCTTTCTACGATGTTTATGTTATGCTTGTGATGCATGAAGCTTTCCATATTCATTGCATCACCTAGGTCGTAAGGAACACAAAGATTGTATTGTAACAAGTATCTCTTGATGGGAGAAATCATAATACAAATGCCTACTGGAGGGGGGACCGACTCCACATAAATCCGATCCTCAATTGCTGTCATGTTCTCTAAATTCTCTCTCTTGCAAAATTATTGTTCATGCCAAGTTAACTAGATGCTATGTTTATGTTGCTAGCTTCAATTATGTTCACCCGCTATGCTCACAAAGTAATTTCTCAAAAGTAATCTCTCTAATTTCCGCTACTCTCAAGTTAATAGGCCAATTCCATTACACCCTATGTGGCCTTACATGATGCAACATGTCCTTGTGTCAAAAGGAGTTTGGAACATTGTGTAGAGCATTGATGTACGTCGTGGTTTTGAGAGGATGTAGGCAATTTTGAGGATGTTGTAGGTTTTGGTGGCATAATTGCTGCTGATAGAGTTGTTTTGCCTACGAATGAGCAAGATCCTTGGGATGTAAATGATGTGACGGATCATGCATTGATTGTGTTGTCTATGAAGCGCACTATTACTCCTCACATTCTTTCATTGAAATTTGCAAAAAATGCTTGGGATATTCTGGCTGGTCTTTATGCAAGTCGCAATGAAGCTAAAATTGCATTACTGTGTAAAGAGCTGGAGTCAAAGATTATGCATGAGGAAGATGAAATGGACACTTTCCTTGTTGGTGTCAAGGATATTAATGAGAAACTTATTTCTGCAGGGGAAGTCATTTCAAATAGTTTCCTTGTGCAGAATGTTCTTGATGCCTTGCCAAATTCTTACCAGACTTTTGCTAGTACTTGTATGACCCAAGGAAATCCTGACGTTGTCAAGTTTGATGCACTCTGCACATTGTTGTTGCAAGTGTCACTTCAAAAAAAAAAAAGGAATGGATAGCGTGCAATTGAACATTCCTTTATTGTTGCTCAAAGAAAATGTGGTAATAGCAATGTAGCCTTCTCATAGTTCGTCTACGAGTGGTTAAATCACTTGTTCCTAATGCTTCTGTTGGCAACAATTTGTCTTGGAATTCTGGTGATAAGGGAAAAAAGAAGATGCATTGCCATTATTGTAAAGCTAATGATCACTTGATCAAGCAGTGTACTAAGTTGAGGGCCAAAGAGGCTAAGAAGAAAGAGACTGGTTCCACTACAAATATTGGTTCCACTACAAATGCAGCTATTGTTGAGTCTTCTGTGAAAGGAGACTATGATGCTGATGTTGATGCAGAATGGGCTTTTAGTGAAGAGTGCACTTATTATCCTTTTGTCCATTATGCATGTTTGTCAGTTGTTGCGGATGCTCAAGTGTGGTACTTTGACAGTGGTGCTACAAAGCACATTACCTCTCATCGTGACTTGTTTACCTCTCTCGAGGATGTCCCTCATGGGAATTGAGTCACATGCCAACAATGCCTCTTATTATGTACTTGGGATCAAGAAAAATATTTTTTCTATATCTACACTTGCTAGACTTGGTCTTGTTGTGAATTTTGTGGATGACAGATGTGCAATTCATGACCTCAGTTTTGGTGATGAGATTGTTGCATTAGGCATTTTATGTTGTGGGCTGCATAAGCTCACTTTGTATGACAAGTGTGGGTAGAATTTTGTAAATGCAATTGTGGATTCTAAGGCTATTTCACGTGCAAAACTTTGCCATGCACGTTTTGGACATCTGAATTTTGCCATTTTGTTGGGTTTGCAAAAATCTAATATGGTTGCTTTTTTGCCGCCTCTTGAAGCACCTGTCAAACATTGTTGTGAAGGTTGTATTTTGGGTAAGATGCAGCGTTCAAAATTTTAGTTAGGGCCACATGTAGGTTGTAGCTTGTACATATGATGTTTGTGGGCCAATGCAAGCCCCGTCCTTGGAAAATTACCTTTACTTTGTGACTTTCATTGATGATTACTCCAGGCATGCATGGGTGTATCCGCTTAAAGCGAAGTCCGAAGTGTTTTTGTGCTTCAAACAATTTTTGGCTATGGTTGAAAATGTCTTGAAATGTACTATGGGCACCCTCCGTTCAAATTGATGGGGGGAGTATATGTCTCATGCGTTTAATGCATTTTTGGCTAGTCGTGGGATAAAACACCAATGTACAGTGCCGTATACACCTTAACAAAATGGTGTTGCTGAGAGGAAAAACAGGTCTCTCACGAAAAAGGCACGATGTATGATCAAAAGTCAAGATTTGCTAAATTCGTTTTGGCTTGAGGCTATCATGTGTGCCACTTACGTACTAAACAGGTGTCCTACGAAAGCTTTCCAATCTATGACTCCATAAGAAGCATGGCATGATCAAAAGCCTTCTATTGAGCGCATGCATGTTTTTGGCTATTTGACATATGCTTTGGTGCCACAAACGTAGCACAAAAAATTGGATGATAAGGCTGTCAAATGTATTTTTGTTGGCTATAGTGCTGAAAGCAAAGGATACAGGTTGTCTCATCCGTAAACAAAGCGTATTCTGGTTTCATGGGATGTTGTGTTTGTGAAAGATTGTGTTCAACCCTTGCTGTCATGTACTAGAGACAATAATGTAAGCTCACATGACATTTATGACACTTTGTTGCCTCTTTTTAGTGATGGAAGTTCGAATGTAAATTCCAATGGGGCAAATGTACAACCTATGGGGGTTTCTCAAAATGTTACAAATCAGCCTATTACTGATGCAGATGTACATGATGTACTTTATGAGGAAAGGGCCGAGAATGAGTAGGCTAGAGGTATGCCTAAATGGTTGGTGCATACTTTGCGTGAGTAAATTGGATGCACCTTTGTCTAGTCGTACTCGTTCATGCATCAGATTGTTATGCTTTGGCTGTGTCTAACTTATGTGATGTTGAGGAACCTCTGTCTTTTCATGAAGCAAAAAATTTAGCAAATTGGATGGCTGCCATGCAATCTAAATATGATGCACTTATAGAAAATGACACATGAACTTTATGTGATTTGCCTCCTGGAAAAAAGGCCATTGGTACGAAGTGGGTTTACAAGTTGAAATGCAAGCCGGATGGTGAGATTGATCGCTATAAGGCTTGACTTGTTGCAAAGGGTTATGCACAACAAGAAGGTATAGATTATGAAGAGACTTTTACTCCCACTTTTCATATGACTATTGTGCATTGTATGACTCCAACAGAAAGCACATTGTATGTAAAGCGTGAGGGTGATGTACTTCTCATTGTGGTTCTCTAGTGGATGATTGCTGATGACTGGACCAAATGAGAGACATATTGCTGAATTTAAGGCTGATTTGAGTGTTACTTTCAAGATGAAAGATTTAGGGATGTTGAAACATTACTTGGGTATACAATTTAAGTAGTGTGATGGTGGTATTTCCTTGTGTCAGACAAGTTACATAGAGACATTGCTATGTAAGTTTGGACTTGAGGATTGCAAACCTTTTGCCATTCCCATGGAAACAGGTTTGAAATTGAGTCTTCATGATGCCTTTTTATGTATGCAACATGAGGCAAGATATTTAGTTTGCAATCTCATAGGTCGACAGATTCATGCATAGCCCAGGGTCTAAGCATTGGCAAGATGTCAAGAAGATTTTTCACTACTTGAGTGGCACTTTACATCTTGGCTTGTTTTATCCCAAGGGGGATTATTGCTGCCAGATTTACATGCTTTTTTGGACTCAAATTGGACTGGTTGTTTTGACACGCGAGTGTCCACAAGTGGTTTTTGTTTCATGCTCGGCATTTCATGTATCTCATGGTTGAGAAAGAAGCAACCTACTGTGGCCACTTCTAGTTGTGAGGCTGAGTACAAGGAAGTCTTCACAGCTACGGTTGAGTGTGTATGGTTTAGACGCCTTAAGGACGATTTGGATGTTGGACATGACACTTTCAACACTATCTGCAATGACAGTCAGAGCGGATTGGCCGTTGGTAGGAACCCAATTTTTCATGCTCGCACAAAGCACATTGAGGTGCATTACCACTATGTCAGGGAGAGGCTCTCAGTAGGAGAGATCAGCTTGGGTTATGTGCCAACACAGGACAATCTTGCAGATCTTTTCACAAAGACATTGTCTCATGAGAAGTTTGAAGCTTTCCGCAAAGCTTTGGGCTTACTCCTCTTTGTGGACTGATCATTTCCTCAGGGCACGGAACTTTCCTATACTCTATGTGCTAGCTCTCGTTCACCGCATCACTCCCAGGGGGGATTTGTTACCATATACATGTGGTAGTGATGTGTGTGAACATACTTAGGACCCTCGAGGAATTTTTTCCCTCACTAGGAGGTTTTTGCCCCCATGCATTGTATACATGCCCATCACTCTAGGGATATCTTATCTTTCCATAGCACACTAAGTAATACACTCTCTGTTGTGTGACTTGAGCTTCCTTTGTCTTCTCTAAGCTGTGTGTGTTTTCCTGCAACCCTAATTCCAACACTTGATACTTTGGTGCTTTGTACGATTAATGAATAGGGTACCCAAAAGGCAATGCTTCCATAAGTTAAGAGCATCCATTGTTGTGAGAAGTTCTTCCCCATATATTTCAAGAATACGCTCGTTTCGATGAAGACAATAACTTTTGTAAGCTATAGCACGTCCCTCTTGTAATAGGACAATGCCTAAACAATCTTTGTATGCATCATAAATGGATCTCTAGAGGATTGGTGAGATCAGATTGTACTATCATGTTTTGAGAAGTAAGCTTTTGATTGAGGGTATGAAAAGCTTTTGTTTTCTCTATGCCCATTGATATTTAACCTTCTTCTTAGTTAAATCATGTAGTCAAGGCCCAACTAGTGTGATGAACTTTTCTATGAATCTTCTATAATAAGAGCACATATCAAAGAAACTTCAAAGCTCATCGAGATTCTAGAAAACATTTCTCTATCAAGAAATGATATCACCAAAATATTGTATCTCTATCAAGAAATGATATCACCAAAATATTGTATCTTTTTCTAGAAAAATTCACTTTTGTTGCCATTGATGTAGAACTTATGACCACACAATTCTTAAAAAATTCCCTTGAATTATCATTATGCTCATCAAGAGTTTTGGAGTAGATAATTGATATCATTGAAGAAGACTCTTTTGTAAGTTGTATGCTTACGAAATAATAAATACATCATTAAATTAAATGCAGGAGGTGTATTAGTGCATCAAAAAGTCATCACTATATAAGCCAAATGGGTTTTTTGAATATTGTTTGGTACTATTCAATTTTGGTGATAACCACCTCTAAGGTCAATCCTATTAAAGAAGGAAGAGCCTTATAGGGTATCCTCAATCCTTGGAAACGAGAATCTATTCTTCACAAAAAATTTATTTAGTGCACCACAATCCAAATACTTATAGTATGAGACTTTTTTGTACTAAAAGTATAGGGAATAGAAATAAAAGATCAAACGTTGAAGGATTAATCCTAAATTTTTTCAAGTTTGTGATGACAAGTGCATATTGTTAATGAATAAGAACTAACTTATGTTTTTTTTCTTAGTGAAGTCTTTTCTAGCCTTTTCTTGGCTTGATCATTTGCATCATCTTTTCATTCCACTCCATCAAAAAAATTAAGGTAGCACTCAAGGTATACAAGAATATGATATACATAAGCAATTAAAGAAGTGTGCAAACCTTATGTGCACACTTGCTCTTTCTAGAGCTCACATCTACTTGATTTTCTTCACGTAAAATATACAAATCCAATTTTTATTTGGTAAGCTCAACCATTAAGTTATATGTTTTCTAAAAAACCATAATAAACAACTCTAAATAGTTAAAACACTTATCACACACACATACCTTTGGAAAATCTTCAATGAGAGTAAAAAAATCTACTTTTGAAGCTAAAGCCTCCTCCTCCTCCTCTTTGTCATAATGGTAGATGACTAGATGATTGAAGAAGTACAAAATGCTTAAAGATAGTGTAAGGTAAGAAAACATGCATGTAAAAGGTTATTTTCTTGAACCCTTCACACTAGTGAAAATTTACTCCAAATAGATATACAATATAAGGTTGATGTACACATCTTTTTAGTCAATCTGTAAAAAAATTCCCTCAATCTATAACAATCTAACATATTCATATAAATTGATCAATGTAAAAAATTTAAAACCCTTGAAGTGTAGAAACTCCTATAAGCTGTTTCTCTTTGTTTTCCCACTTTGCATTGACCAAATGCTTTCATCCATCCTCCCATAGTTCTTAGATTGGAGCAACGCACCACATGTACAATGTTAGAGTAATACTGCAAAAAAAACTCTTCTATAAGAGTTTTAGATCTCTTGCCTTTCTTGATTGGGAAGCAAAAGAGCTACTCATAGGTAATAATTAGTTTTTCAATTGTGTCTTCTTTAGGAACTTGTATAATTTTTTCAGCCTCCATAATCCTTTTATTATCTCTACTTTAGAATATTCTCCACCACTTGATTCCAACTTTTCAATTCTTTTCTGAAGCATTGGCATAATCCTTTTATTATCTCTACTTTAGAATATTCTCCACCACTTGATTCCAACTTTTCAATTCTTTTCTGAAGCATTGGCATTGTCACTTTGAGAGACATTAATGTATGTGAAGAAGTCATTTCAAAGCCAAAATTTCACAAGTTCCAATTTGATTCGAAATAAAGTATCAAGAAATAGTTTTAAAAAGTATAGAATGAAATTTTCTCACATGTTAATATAAAATCTTTTGATAAAAGATACATCAAATGGTTAAGCACTTGTGCATCTCCAAACTATTGGCAAATAGAATTGGTCACCAGTCTAGATAACATATATCTCTCGCTAGAAAACATATGTCTCCTGCTGAGTATAATAAAATCATCACTCGACTTTGCATGAATTTAAATCTCTCTCTTCATCCTCTTGGATTTGTATGCTCTATTTACGATGATCAAGACCATCACATACTAGCTAGGTTAACTTGTGTTTTTTTCCTTGGTAGTCAATCTATCTCACAATTGTATGAACAAGATTTCCTTGATCATTTTTTCTTGCCCGCACAATTTCATTGATCTCTAGCCAAGGAGGTGCACATCCAACCTCCCTAAGAGTTATAAGTTTCTTTTATTGTATTGAATCATTTACCTCATATGCTACTAGTCTACTACTTGATACCAGAAGAGCTATGACCTTATGCATCAATGAGGACATCAATTTGACACAATCCCAAGTGTATGACATATTTTGGTATTGAGGAATATTCAACTGACTCCAAATGACTCAGAATTGGACGGTTGCTTCACGACTATGTGTTGCGGACAAGTCCAAAGCCTCAAAGTAGCTGCATGATGAACTATTCCATTGTCAAACCCGTATTGTCTAATATACTCTTCCCCAAAAAACAAAAATTAGTGGCCATTGTGTTTGATAAAAGAAAATGTTAGAATTTTGGCTTTCCAATGCCCTATAGCAACAACATAAGCATCACCAATGTCATGCTTTATCATCACACGATTGCCAACTTTAAAAGCATCTCCCTAGTAGATTATCTTTTGGTAGCATGTGAACATCTTGTCAACTTCACTCACTATCAGAGCACATGGTTTTTCAAAATACCTTTTCTCCTCAGTTGAAATGCATCTCTTTGAATGTTTCTTCTTGGTTATTCCAATAAGTCTTTGGTGTGACATAACCATACCTCTTTAGATCCTAATAAAGAAGAAGGTTCCAAAATCCCATTTTCATGGAGGATAGAGCACTACAGAGTCATAGGATGCACTATAGTAAAACTATCTAGGAGTATCAACCTTTAATGCAAGAATGAAAATTCCTCTCATGTGGTGGCAGGAACACATCCTTCTCCTCAAGGAGCATGATACTAACCCATGCAAACGAAACATGCTTGTAAAAGTGAGCTTAGATTATCTAGTTATATTTTTTGTTTGTCTTGACTCCAATGTAGATAGAGACCATCCTCCCAACAAGACCCATGAAAGTAACTCTCTATTTTCAACCACATTTTTCAATGGTAATGTGAAAGGAGTTGGCTATGACAAAAACGACAGTGACCGGTTCATGATGTAGTTAGTATGTCGGAAAGAGTTCCAAAATCCCATTTTCATGGAGGATAGAGCACTACAGAGTCATAGGATTCACTAGAGTAAAATTATCTAGGGGTATCAACCTTTAATGCAAGAATGAAAATTCCTCTCATGTGGCAGGAACATATGCTTCTCCTCAAGGAGCATGATTGTAACCCATGTAAACAAAACATGCTTGTAAAAGTGAGTATATATTATCTAGTTGTATTTCTTGTTTGTCTTGATTCCAATGTAGATAGAGACCATCCTCCCAACGAGACCCATTTCAGACAATGTCATAAAGTAATTCTCTATTTTCAACCACATGTTCCAATGGTAATATGAAAGAAATTGGCTATGACAAAAATGAAAGTGACGGGTTCATGTTGTAGTTTTTAGTATGTTAATGGCAAGATATTAGGGGGAGAGAGATTAACACTAATGAAAGTAGCAAAACATAAAGTAGATTAATCAAACTAAACAAAAGTACTGGATATAAATATGGCTCAAGTGTGTCTCATAGAGATGGGATAATGATTAAGGTTCAAAGTGTGTGAATAGGGCTTCTCTTATAGGAGTAGGATGAGTTATCTTGATTCATCATTTGTGAGGTGTGAGAGGTTCTTAAATCAGCCCAAATGGAGAGGATCATGGGAAAAACTTGTATGCACATTCTTAGGGGCTATTTTGACTCTCCAAACGGACTTATATGCAAGTGTACTATGTCTAGAAACCTCTATGGGTCATATATGTATGGATGGGCATAATCTAGGACGTCTAGGCATAATGTATAGCTAGTTAGGGGAAGGGATCCATAAGTGGCGCAGAATATGTCATACACCCTAACAAGCCTCCCCTTGAGTGTCACATGTAGCACCCAATACAAAGTGTCCTCTCCTATAGAATTTAACAGTAGGGTGTAGGATCAAATGTCTCTCATAGAGAATTTAATAGCAAGAGTAGAGCAAAAAGAAACACCTCCCCTAGAGAGTAGTGGTGAACTAGGTGGAAGGTCAAAATGGTGCTTTCAAAAGGGTTGCTCCAATGTTGGAGTGTCAAAGGTGGATGCTCATTGCAGACCTTTAAATACTTTTATGTTGTGTTTTGTTTTCAATGTTATTAAAAAGTGTTGGATGCTTCCTCAAAATTATCTATAAATCATCAAAGTAAGTGAACATGCTGACGGTAGTGTGGCATACTAATCAAAATGCCCAAATTATCTGCTTTGTCTTTGTCATTGTTTGAAGCTTCATCTTCTTGTTGTTGATGAGCTCCTTGGGTTGAGTTAGTAGCTCCATGTCGTGGCAAAATCTCATGGTATACTTTGCATACATTTTATATGAAGCTTTTGTGCTTTGCTGCATAGTGCTTATGTGGAGAAAGGTCTTACCCTATTTTCCAAGGGTACTGTCTAGTTTTTGTGGGTTTTACAAAGAGGAAGTTACAAATAAATGCCAAAAGCAAAGTAACTCTTTGCCAAGGCAAAGCACGTCTTCACAAGGGTCAAAAAATACTCAAAGTTTTGGTAACCTCTTTGAATATTCATAGCCTTAGCTTTGTGTGCCCAAAATCTTTGGATCCATTCACTATCTCGGTGTTGAAAAATTGTGCTGCATGAAAGTCACTCGTAGACCTTGGATGGTTTGAGCTCAAGGTGGCTCCTTGGTGTGGAGGCAACCCATGGGGAAGCACCCTAAAAGGTGCTTTGCAATTTGGAGTATGCATTTGGTGGGATGGCTTGCTTGGCTAGGGGTGACGCTTAGTTGGATGGGTTCAAGGCTCCCTTGTGGGAAAGACCCTTTAAAACTTGCCAGCAAGCTCAACCGATGGGTGTGATTGACTTGCTAAAACGTGGCACTTGGTCAGAGAAGGTTCACTAACAAACAGAGCTCTTGAAGCTCCTTAAGTTGATGCCCATCCATTTGTAAACCCACCTGAGCTATAGGGCCTGTGAGCTCTCTCCCAAAATTAGCCTTCAAGGTTTGAACTTGATACATTCCACACGATTGACTTGTTTTTCCAAACGTCAACTTCTTTTTACCTTCCCTCCATTTTGTAAGAGCTTTGCCTCTTTCTGTTGCATTTTCACACTCTTCCTTCCTGAGCTTCCATGGTGTACTCTACACATCGTCCTTCTTTTACTATAACTTCTTGTGGTTTTTATAACATCAGAGTGGATGGTCTTTGGAAACCCATGTCTTTTTGTGTGATTAATTGGGTAACAATGATCCTTGCTCCCTTCTTGCAAAGGTGTGCAAAGAGTGAAAAGAACCAAGTGAGATGAAGTGAAAAACCATTGAGATTTTTGTGTTCATGCCTTCAAAGTGATTGACATTGCCTGGCTCACAAAGGTTCAACATGTCTACATGGCCAAAAATATTGTGCTAGACTTGGATGAACATCCCATTCTCTATCTTACTGTAAGGAACACAAAAGATTATCTGATGCAATGAATTTAACATACTCCAATTGTTCTCTCTCATTTCATTTACTTTTTGCTTTAAGTTTAGTTATCTTTCCTTCAACATTTATGGAGTGGTAGCCTGTGGAGAGCCTAAGTGGAACATTTAAAGAAATTCACAAGGGGATTGCAAATGTTATGTATGCTAACAAGACACCTTTCTTTTACAAATAGTGTGTTTGTCTGTGTATTTTGTAAACTATAAGGTTTCATCAAGAGAAAGCGCACACAAAGAACTACAATAGTTTCTTATTCCTACCATAGGATCACTAGAATGGGAAGCCCCTAATCCAAGCACCATATCAAGTTTCAAATCCAACAATTAAAGCTATGTCTTCGGGAAAGATTTCAAGAAGGATTAAGGTTCAATGGTTCTTGCCTATACATGTCTTTGTGGCATATTTCAAAGCACTGGATTTGTAGAGGACAAGGATGATGAGGCTTAATAGAACATTGTCTATACATCTAAAGCAGAATTGTACTTGGAGACGGTTGGGATACCAAGGATACTTTCCATATTGGCAACACTATCAGTTGTAGAGTAAGCCCAATGTCAGTCACTAGTTTTGGGCTATGACTATAGGAGATGGAGAAGCAAGCTAGGCAATTGGGTTCCTCTAGATAAGGAGATTTGTCCAAAGTTTTTATTAATCATAGTCTATCCATTCACTAATCCTATCCTTATAGTAACATCAAATTGGAGACTACAGGATCCCAGAGAATCTCTCGAGTTTTTGGATGAACCATCCCTAGAGTATATATTCAAGATTGATGGAATTGTTTTTGGGAGCACAACGGTGGAGAATGCAACCTCATGCACTACATGTCTTCCCCCAAAAAGAGTTTCCTTTGATCCACTTACAAGAGCTTTAGATTTTAACCTGAAATGGATTTATCCAATGCTTTAAAATCACTACATTTTGCAAATACACGTCTTTTCTACTTTGTTGATGTGACCAATATTTATATACAGTTAAATCTAAATGATGCCATGATACACAATTAAGAATTGAATGGTTGGTATTAAATACATAAGTATAAAAAAATGAATGCAAAAAGGGTGTCTCTTTATATGGAAAAATTGAACAAAATTGTGTACAAGTCTTCTTGAATAATGCAATCATTCAACAAAATCCACTTTTCTATTTGCATGGGAGGATCTTGGATCCTCAAAGACCCTATCTTTTTTGTTTGCTATGTTCAAATCTTGTTGAAGAGGTTCAATAGGAGGTGGTGGTGAGTTGGGTTCCTTTTGTGGGGGGGGGGGGGGATGATGACTTGGTCTCCTGAGGCATTGGGACATTTTGGAGGTCTTTTAGAGGCCTTGTAAGAAATTGTATTTCTTTCTCTAGAAAATTTTCTTAAAATATATTCACACTTATTAAGTATGTCTGAAAGGACAACTAGATACTCTAAAAGTGAACCTAACATTTTATACTTCTTAAAATGGTCACCTTTTCATTCAATACGGGTGTCTTTTCATGAGGTGGGTGTCACTCATTCAATATGGATTTTGTCATATATAAAATAAAAAAAATTCATGCAGCTACCAAGTAGTGGTAGAATTTGAAGCTTTTAACACTGTCATTGCGTCCAAAATGCCCAAAAACCTTAAAAACGCTTGTCTACTTGCCTCGTTATGACACCAGGAGAGGGAGAAAAGGCCAAAAAACCCACGAAAAGGGATTTTTTTTTAGCGACGTGCATAGGTTATTCCAAAAAGGTGACTATTTTCAAGGACTGTTGGATTATTAATTGAGTGGGTGACACTTTTTTTATATTTTTGTTAATATCAACGTATTTTTCTATGACCCTTCTCTCATTGGAGGAGCTTTTTTTTCTCTCTTCTAAAGGTTCTCCAAAATATCTCCGAAATGTCCTAATGGGTTGACTTGGCAATGGGTTCCTTGGGGGTGGTGAGTTAGGCTCTTGAGGGGTTCTCTTGTGAGGCTTGGCAGCCTTCTTGGAAGACATAAATGAAAGATTTAAAGTGGAGCCATGCTTTCTTAGATGAGCGAGGCTTTTGAACTTTAAATTTGACTAATGATTGGAATGGAGAGCCTTTTGGAAGAGATTTTCCCTTTGCTCCAAGCCTTCCCTTCTTCTATATCAAGGAGAAAAGAGTATATCCCTCTCCATCATCTTCAATGCCTACTTAATATCAAGCAGGACTAATGTATTGCAACCATATCTGAAGCTTCTAAGGTTGCCAAAGATTTTATTGATACAAAGGAAGAGTCAAAGGACAAGATTTTGGCACTTGATCTACATACATCTAACCACTCATTTCTTCCTTCTCTTAATGAACTTGCTCTATGCATAACAAGGGTGGAAGAGAAGAATCCTACTCTTAAAGACAAGGATTTTGAAAACAGGCTTGTTGAGCTAGGTATACAGACTTTTGGTAGAGATATATGAAATTAGAGGAGATAGAAAAGGATGTTGGCAAAGGAGAAATGGTTGGCTCATGCAACCTCCTACTAGAAAAAGTCATTGTGAGGAGATGAGTTGCAGAAGGTACTCTCACTTTGATCTCTATTGGGGTAAAGGCATTGCACCTTTGCTAGGGACCGGACGTCCCCAATGTTCGGTCGCCCACTGTATGTACATACACATTCCTTATTCTTCAGATACACACCTCACCACATTCTTGGAGGTTGTTCCACCCGCATAGTGTGTCTTCTACTCTTCTCCTCCCTCACGCACCGCACATCACTTTTGCACCTAGCGCTCTCACAAGTTGTATCAAAGCTTCAATTTTGTGCCTGTGTAGTGCGGCGGTAAAGTTGACGGCTTTGCAACAACAAGCGTATTGAAGGTGGGAGATTCAAGAGAAGGGAGTAGCTTGGCAACATGTGCGCATCCTAAGTTTGCGAGCAATTTTTCTTGTGTGTACAAGGAAGCTTCTATGCCGGCATTGTGTGTACATAGATTGCAGTGCAAGAGAAGCCTAGATTGCAGATCTGAGTGTAGGCGTGTACATTCAATGTTTATAGAGCTTGTGTAGAAAGCCATCGTTGAATTTTGTAGAGAAGAAGCATGAGCAAGAAGTGTTGCAGCTCGTTTTTATTGTTTTCGGCTCTCGAAACAATGTTTTTTTGCATATCTCCGCCATATAGTGTCGGATAGATATGATCCAAGAGTCTAAATTGAGATTTTGGCACATTCTAAATGCGATGGTGATTTCCAATTTCTGAAATTATGATCAAAATTACAGCAGGTGCAACAACAACAAGTTTGTGCTGCGTTTATGGGCAAAAAATGGATGTTTTTTGCCTTTCTCTCACACCTAGACTCCAATATATGTGATCTAGGAGTCTATCCTAGGGTTTTGGAATGTTCTAGACGTGTTGGCAATATCAAAGTTTTGAAATCGTGATGCTGATTTTTTTACAGCTACCTCGACATATCGAAGCTTGGCAGTTTGATTCCTACATTGCGGAGCATTGTGCTGTTTGAATCTACGGCTATGTATGGCACAATATGGTGCCATTTGAGAGAAAATTCACCTTGATCTTGTGTATACAAGTGATCCTTTGGGATGTGACTTTCGGGTTGTTACACACTCGGATGTGGTTTTGTACGCATTGTATGACTGTGTGGGGCATTTTATGCGTTCTAGAGAGTGGGTCTAGCACGATTTTGTTTAATTTATGCTATGTATGCATTTGCAGATACATCTTGAGCTAGGTATAGCTTGTAGGTACCAGGTTGATAGCTATACAGGTGTTTTGGACATGTGAAGTTGTCTATAGAGCTACTCGTGCAGAAGTGAGCTCGGTCGCCATGCTTATGGTACATGTATGCCATATGTGGATTTGCGATTGGGAGGGATTGGTCTCAAGAAGATTTATGGACTTTTTGATTACAAACCATAAGTTTTGTCTTGCTTCTCTCCATCTTGATTGGCGAGTGTTTAGTCACTTTTGACTTGGTGTATGACATATGTGGATGAGAGACCGAGTCTTTGTTTTGCGCATTACTGAAATGGATTCATTGATGCATTTTACATATTGTTTGTGTTGCCAATTGTTTATGGCTAAGATATTTTGAGTTTTTAGTCAATTCACAGGGGAAATCTATCGAATTTTTCCCAAATTATTGCCATTTTTTATGCGTATCTGCAGTTTTGCTATCTGATGGTTTAGTGGTCGAGTGTTTGGCTCCCATTTTGATAGGTTTTGTCGGCCTTGTATACACTCTCATAGGAGTGAGAGTTTCATATGTTCGTGTGGATACAGACTTTGCCAGTCCACAGGTTTCATAGGTTTTTTGCAGGCAGTTTCTCTTGTGGGATGCATTTTGAGCTAGTTTTCTCACTACTTGCGTATATGGTTATGCGCTTTATGCTCGATTGAGCTGTTTATCCCAGATTGTATGCTTGTAGATATAGCAGATTGTGGAGATGATTTTATGCATATATTAGCATTGGTTTTGATGCATTTGATCATGATTTCCGTGATCGCGTAGTGGTCGAGTTATCTCCCACTTTGTTGCCAGTTTGGCATGGTCTATGGTTGAGCTTTTACTGGAGTTCTTTACTCAATTTATAGGGGAGACTCTATCAAATTTCTCCCAGGATTTCTTGTCATAGTTTGATTTCTTGGCATCCACTTAACAGACATGTGTGAGAGTTTAGAGTCTATGGTGATGACTTGTGAGAGAGGGCGATCTCGTAGTTGTTGATATATGCACTGTTGGCATTATGGTCACACAGGGCACATTAGATGTGGTTATTTCATATGTATAAGGGAACAGCAAAGATCTATGGGTGATACATATGAGGTTTTGACACATGCTAAAGCAGTGGCTTCATATGCCAATGGCGATGATGTCACATTTGCCTTTAGCACTCATCTTGATTACATGTCTTTGAGAGGTGACACTTCTCCGCGTTGGTTACTAGATGAGGATGTAGTTTTCCACATCACACCACATTGTGAGTGGTTTAGCACCTTCTCTAGTGGGATCTTTGGTTGTTTACACTTGGCCGATGGTTTGGTGTTTGACATTGTAGGTTCAGGAGATGTTTGCTTGTCATTGCCCAATGGTGCATCATATATGCTATGACATGTGCACTATGTTCCTCAGCTATTGAGACAGAGCTTGATCTTAGTGAGACAATTATCAGATTGTGGGTGTGCTTAGGGAGCACTCTTTCTAGATGCATTGTGGATCATTAGTGATTGCCAAAGAAGCCCGCAGTGGTTTGGTATATATCCTATGCATGTATCTGAGGTTCAAGACAGTATAGCCTCGGTTTTGTTGTTGGCATGCTTTGAGCAAGAGACGTTTCTCCTTTGTGGGTGAGCTCCACCATGCTCACGAGACAGAGCATTTAGCTATGTAGGACGTGCCAATAGACTATGTAGAGATCGAGGTAGAGCGGTAGAGCTCTAGTGACACACGCTCTAGTGACACACAACAGGGTTGTCAGGGTCTGTGCATGCAGAGGTAGAGTGGGTTTGGTCCCTAGAGAGACAGGTAGAGATGAAGGACATGGAGTTCTTTGATATGCTCATGCTAAAGGCTGATGAGTTGGTACTAGGACACATAGTTCTGCCTATGGGTGAGAGGGACGTAGTCATCCCAGTGTCGATGTTGACACATCCATATGTGATGGTGGATAGTCCTAATGATGCAATACATGCAGATAGCACAGGAGAGGCTAGGACAACCAAGTTTATGCAGATTTTGTCAGCATTCGGGCATCTCATGTATGACCTACTAGCTAAGTATTAGAGCTAAATTGTTGTTTTAGGACCTTCAAGAAATTTTCAAGTTTCTTCCACACTTTTATGCATTTGTCGGCTACATCTCGCCTACTTTTGACGTTTGTAGTTATTGCACAGAGATCCTTCCAACAGTTTCACATAGCATTGACTTGTTTACTGTCATGACTTCTCAAGAATCTTCTTGTTTTTTTCCCTCCTATTGAAACATCTTGCAAAACATCACTTGTCCCTTTAAAAAGAGTAGGATCCTTTTTCAGATACACTTGGCCACCATGGAAACCCATTTGAGTGAGTAAGGCTTTGTGCTTTTCTATGCACCCCGCTTTGCATTTTTCAATGCACTCGTTTGAAAGTTTATTCAGCTTTATAGGGTATGCATAACCAAGATGCATTTGAAGGAATCTGTCCAAGATTCTAATCTCTGCATGCAATGTACATATATGTACATTTTTAAGTCTATTGGTAGAATTGGATCCCAAATCATAAGAGAATATGGGTAGTTGACAACATTCACATTGTTCTTAGATGGTGGTTTTTTTCCAACATCATGTTCCACAAGCCATCCTCTCATTCAAGGGTTTTCCATGCAGTAAGAAATGGATACTTTTTGGTATTGGCATCCCCACATACACCAAAGATGCTCTTTAGTGCCTTGAGGTTGGCACTCAAGTGCCATTCCACAATGAAGTCACCCATGTATCATCTACATGGAGGTGTTCACTAACATTTTGACTCTACATAACAAAGGGGATGTCGATTTGCAAAAAGGTCCACTTTAATGTATCATGGCTCTCCATTAATACTTGAGCTGATTCAATACACCATAGCTCCATTTTTTATTAAGTTTTGTGGAATGGAAAATCTAAATTACCCAAGCTATAGTTCAATGCTTTATTCATTAGGGATATAAATACTCTTTCCATTTTTTGACATTTTTTAATTTGAGTCTCATCTAGTTTCATAACATGTACAAGTTTTTCTTCACAATCTATTTCTTGCATTTTATAATAGCAGATTGAAATTTTTTTATATTTGTTTGAGTATTATTATAGACATTATATTTAAAAGAGAATTTCGTTTTCTTTTTTCTCATATGGCATTGTTCCTTCAATATGGTAATTCTCTGAAATTTTTGAGTATTTCTTCATTTAATAAAGTTCTCGCTTTCCCAAAATTTTGAGACCTACGCAACCCAAAAGCTTTGATTTGTAATACTTAAGGACCCAAAACCAGGTTTTAGAAATGGCTCTTTGCCCCTTTCTACTCACCCCCATTGTGTCACAAACTTCTTGCATTTAGAAAGGTTGAACCAACAAATCCATATCTTTTAGTTGATGTTGAAAGAACAGTTTTCTTGGGGTTTGATTTTTGAGAAGTTTTAAGATATCTGACCTATTCATTAGTTCATTCAGGAATCTTATCCTTTCCTCAACATTAGACGTGTCAAATCCTAGGAGTCCAATTACCTGTTCTCTAGCATATTTTTACCTTATTTTTCTTTGTTTAGAACCTCTGTCAAGTTTACCACACTTGTCTTTGTTTAGAACCTCTGTCGTTTTACTCATGCTTTTAATCCTATTGGAGTTTCTTTTAAAGTTTGCAACTGATCATTCACTTGTTTGCATTCAAAGACAAGGTACTTTGGAGATTATGAATGTATCATGCATGGTTAATATGTGACTGAGATAGCCTAGAACTATATCCTAGTAGGCCATCAACCCCATCTCCAACAAATCAAATCATGGGGTGTGCAAAAAGATGGATACATTCTAGTTTTGGGATCCGATGGATACAAACTTCCATCTTCCCATAGGTCAATGTGTTTCTTTCCCTCGTTGGAAAGTTGTTGAGCTTCATTCACGTCTATAAGTGGTCTTTGATAGACACTCTAGGTAGTTGCATACTCTTGTTTGAGCTTAATGTTCAAGTGGAACTTGCGATTGCATATGGAAGATGTATTACTCATCACAAGAAGTGAAGAGCATACAATAAAAATTATCATGGAGCTAACAACACTAGCAAAGCTATTAGCATTAGAAGAGGGAAGAGAAAGCTCATGAAGGTGAGAAGAGCCAAACAAAAGGTCATGGAAGAGTCAGTGAGAGAGAAAGAGAGGAGGTAATGAAGTCATTCAAAAGTGGTAGAAACAAATATTTGCCACCAAGTCACTTGAACGAGGACAAACTTTGAGATGAACTGCAAAGGAATAGCGTAAAAAATATAACTTTGTTTATATTTAGAGATGTGTACCTAGCTACACTTTAAATATATGAAATGGCAAAATTTAGAGTTTTTTTTAATCATCAACGGATTTGGTAAGTAGCAAGTTACATCAATTTCTTACACCGCCCTTTTTGAGTCCTCTTTAGCTCTAGTGGAATATAGACTCATCAAGATGCAACCTGATAGTTTTCATGGCACAAGGATCAAGCTCCTCCCATCGATCATCACTTACATATAGTGAAATTTGTGCCATCAAATTTCTTAATGGAGTAATCTTCTTTCTCAAAAGATCTAGCCATACTGACAAGAGCTAGCTGCAAGAGAGTAATGCTAAGAAATTATGGCAGATTTTCTGTGAAAATTTCAACAAAGTCTCCTTTGCTCAGAGATCAAAATCTCAACTAGAAACTCAACAAAATTACTACAAAGTCAATGCAAAAAAGTATTGTAAGAAAATTAGAGGACTTGCCGCAAGAAAAATTCGACAGAGTCTCCTCTGTATATAGATCAAAATATCTCAGCAAATGAACGCATAAAAATAGAAATGACAGGGCATAAATTGGCATATACTGCTCAAAGGAATTATCAAAAGACTATCAACTTGGCATCAAAGCACCTATACCCATCTATATATTTCCTATGGTGAGGCTGGAAATGGAAATCTCTAGCAATCTAATCCACCTCACACTCGGTAATCGGGCCCCCAATGCTCAACATCAAAGAGCCTCAAACAACAACCCTCACAAAAGGTTATGCATACTTGACTAGCCACACTCTCAGAAAGGGCTCTTCTGGATCAACAAGTTAGGACTACCAAAACAAGCAAAAATTGACAACACAACACAACATACATACAAAATGTAAAATTATCACTACAAGACTGTAGGGGGATACGCGCTCAAACAAGTGCTACTAAAATGCAAGAAAAATTTGGACTCAAGTGAGCTCCTTGTGGGGAGTAAGAGCTGCTCTCAACAAAGCACAATCACACACAAGTGCTAATCACGCATATCCATATGATTAAAACTCCCAAAGAGAATTAATCATTGGTAAAAAATC
Organism: Adiantum capillus-veneris; assembly: GCF_014529385.1. NCBI lineage: Eukaryota > Viridiplantae > Streptophyta > Polypodiopsida > Polypodiales > Pteridaceae > Adiantum > Adiantum capillus-veneris. The sequence continues at coordinate 107,493,578 of NC_140938.1, read as the reverse complement.
TCTCATTTAACCTAGAGTCTACCACCTACAAAACCTATCAGTGATAGAAATCCCAAAGACAAGTAATCATTGGTCAAAAATCTCCCACTAAACCTAGAATCTGTCACTGACAAAACCGGACAATTATAGCTAAGTAGGCTAGGAAAAATCAAACCACAGATGCCATACATACAGTAATCACACATGTACAATGTAAAACAACAAATCCATAGTAGGAACGAGTGCCAAGGAAACTTGTAAACACGTAGCTGTGTAGACGTGTGAGTCCGCTAAACTTATAAAATTGGTAACCTATGAATATTCAATGACAAACCATCACAAAATCAGACCATAATAGGCATATATCAAAATTTTAAAAAAAAAGAGGACAAAGAAGCCAAGGAGTAGGTGTCAAGATTTCTCTTCTTGATGACGTCATAGAAAAATGTTGTGTCGATGTCGATGTCCATGCCGAGACACTGTGTTGATGCCGAATCTTTGATACTACTTGTGGGGAGTGAGAGCAAGAGCAGTGCACAAGTGCATGCATTTGAGGGAGACAGAGACACAATATGGATGGGGCACAAAGTGAGTGAAGATAATCACTCACAACTCCTTATTCTTTATCTTATATCAAAGAATAAGATTAGGATAGATTATGGGTTGGTAAGTGGTGCGCCGGCAAGTTGGCCTGAACCCCAACATTTTCAATGTTATCCTCATTGTGGGGGGAAGTAGAAGTATGTCATTATATAATTCATAGTAGCTTGAGTCTATCTATGTCAGACATAACCTTCTTGAGAATGGGTTACAGATAGTCAAGGTCCATATAGAATATAATGATCTTGTAATTCATATGGTAACTCTTTCCTCTATAGTGCAAAGGCACACATAACATCTTTAAAATCTTGATCGGTAGCATACTTATCTACCATACTAGTGAGATGATGCGGCTCTATGATACAAATACAACACTAGATCAAGGTCTGTGTGAGAGTGCATCAGCTACTTGATTGTCCTTACCATCAATGTGAGCAATAAGAAAGTTATACTACAAAAGCAAAATTCCCACTTTATTTGTTTGTTGCTTAGTTTGGTCTAGGTCATGAAATACTTTAAACTTTGGTGAACCCTTCATAAGATGAAGGGCATCCCAAGAAGATAATTCTTCCATGTCTACAAGGCATGTATAATAGCTAGAAGCTCTTTCTCATAGATGCCAAGGGTCATCACTTCAGAGAAAAAACACCGGCTCTTGTACGCAATAGCAAGATCTTCTTAGAGAAGGATTCGCTCCAATGCAATCACCACATGCATGAAAATAGACCATGGCTTTGTGAAATCAAGTAACACGGTTTGGTTCAGACATGAGTCTCTTTCAGTTTAGTAGATTCTTCTCGCTCTCTGGTGGTTCAAAGATACTTGAACTTCTTCTTAGTCAAGTCATGTAGTGGGCATGCTATAGTAGAGAATTTATCAATGAAGCTTCTATAGTACGAGCACATTTCGATAACAAAATGTAGCTAATGTAGATTCCTTGGCTTGGGCCATGCATTTTTTATCTCACTTTTGAGGATCCATATGGATGCCTTCCTCTGAGATGGTATGACCTAGAGTAGTCTCAAACTCAAGTAGATTAGACTCAATAGTAACATAGTATGTAGCTTCTCTTAAGCAATATTTTTCAATCCAAGAACTCAAGCAAATAGCCTATTATCACTACCATGAACCCACGGCATCGATTTGGCAATTTCAATGCATCCATGGTGTGGATTTTCTACCTTTTTCATGCTAATCTTTCTCAAACTCTTTTATTGTGAGCAAAAGTGCAAAATTTGATGCAAAGGGCAAGCTAGACTGAAGCAAGACTGAAGCAAGAGCAAAAGATTTGGGAAGCATACTCGTAGATGTTTAAAAATGGCTTCAAGTTGCTTGATACCACACACTCACTCCACAGAAGCATGCACACATTGGTTTACAAAGTGTATAGACAACAATCAATAATGCGATTGAAAATAAAAAAGGATTAGAAATGGTTCACCCTCACTTCAATTCTAGAATGAGACATGTCTACTCTATGACAACAAGTGCAAAAGAGCGTCTCTAAACTTGGATTATGTAAAAGAGATGGTAGAATCCATCAGTCAAAGTTCAACAAGATTGGACCAATCAAATAATCATAATTGGAAGCTTTTCAAAGTAACTTTGCCACTTTCTCTTCTTTAGGGTCCTCCACCTTCCCCTCCACCTCCTCCATCATCTAATGCAATGCCAATTGTAGCTCCAAAAGGGATCTCTACAAATAGGGGTAAATGTATTCTTTTTTAAGTCCATATTGCTCCTAAACTCCTAATCTTCATGGTGCCTCTAGAGAGGCTGACATGTAGAATAATGAAGAGGAACATAAGGAATTTTTGGAGACAAAAGTTCTAGTGGAGAAAGACACGGCCAAAAACTTATTCTACAAAGCCATTTTTTTACCTAGATCAATGTGCAATGTCCTTTCTTCTTCATCTACTATTGTCCTTTCTTCATCAATGTGCAATGTCCTTTCTTCTTCATCTACTATTGAGATCTCCTTGGTGGAATGATGCATATAGCATGTTTGGTAAACATTATCCGTGCCTCTTCCTTTTATGGAATTTTTAGAACTTTTACTCCATAGTCCTCCTTTGGAGTAACTATCATTTTGTAACTATGTGTATCATGTCCGTTGTGCATACCAAATGTTATCTAATCTAACATAATATGGCGGAAGGGGTAGCCCTTTACACTCGAAATGTGCAACATGAAAGCTAAACTCCAAAACAGAGAGAAACCCATGTGCATGTGATAAAGAGGGAGAGAAAAAGAGAGAGAGAGGCCGCCGAAGGGAGCCGGCCATACTAGTACCATTAAAAATTTTAGGTATTTCAAGGATGTGTGATGTCGAGTCACCAAATTGCTAGTCTGACCATTCACTGATGCACTTATAAATGATCAACACACCTTGTTGTGTGATGATATATGAGTAGAATGCGTATCCCACACACACCCCAACAAAGCACACAACATAGACATGGAGGCTTATAGCTACCAATGATTTACTAGGAGGAAGTACACTAAATAGGATTGAATTGAAGCTAGAGGAAACACACAAATAAATGTTTAGTCGTCTACAAAGTAGTGCTTTGCCAAAATGCACTTGTGAAACCGACTAATATAGCCACATAAACTCTGTGCGTGCACACACACAAGAAGATTTAGAATTTTTCTCATGTAGGAAAACGGAATCGTCTTCAGTGTTTTTTGTACGATGCATAACATCATGAGCTTCTGCTCGAGAGGCACGGCATACCTAGCTAGGTACAATTGGGGGTAGGGGATCACCGGCGCCCCCATCGAGCCGGTGGTCCCATGCCCCCAATCGTACCTAGCTAGGTATGCAATGCCTCCCTCACAGAAGCTCATGATGTTGAGGTAAGTCACAATGTGAGAATTTGTCCAAAACTTCTTGTGGTGTGTGTGTGTGTGTGTGTGTGTGTGTGTGTGTGTGTGTGTGAGAGAGAGAGAGAGAGAGAGAGAGAGAGAGAGAGAGAGAGAGCTTTTCCTTGTCCAACATAGCTCATGAAAACTATGCTCATTGCAACCACTATAAATGCCTATATCAGAGATCACATGACAACACATTGATTGGGATTCTCAAGAGTAAGTGCATCGAAAAGGATAGATAGTGCATCTTGTGAGTAGATGGGGTTGTCGAAATGGGAGTGGGAACAAGAAGGAGCCTCATAGAGTGGAAAAACATGGACAGGATGAGACCTTCCCTCATCATGAGGATCTTGAGAGGAGGGGTAGTTTATCACATGGCCATGGGAATAATAGGGAGCCCTAGGGACATGGTTGTGCAAAAAGGCATGGCCATCATGAAAAATCCCCTCATTGTTTGGAGTGTAAGGTAGGAAGGGATAGGTGTAAAGACCACCAAATTCACATCCTAAGTTAGGGGAGTAGGAGTTAAGGTTTAGGAAATCTTGTGTAGGAGTCATAGGGACACCATTATTGTTGTTGTTAATATCATGAAATTGGTGTTGTGGTGATGAGGTCTCATGAGCCAACCAAAAGTCCGCATTTTTTCGAGCTCTTCGCACCTTCTGGAGCACCTCCAAGGGGTCCATCGTGCCCTTCACCACCACCTTTTGAAGCCCTCTATCGATGATAACGGTGTGGATGCCTGCAAAGTCAAGGTATAGGCAATGTTCTTTGTCTCTCGAGTCTTTGGTAAGCTGAGGATTGAACCCAGCACTTCATGAATCAAATTTTAAATGCTTAACCTAGCTTTTTTCAAATAGTGCTCTCTCTCTCTTTCTCTCTCTCTCTCTCTCTCTCTCTCTCTCTCTCTTCCTTGTAAACATAACATCAAGAGAGCAAGGATCGAACCCAACACGTTATGGCTCAAAATCTAACCAGTAAGCCTAGCTTGTTCTTAGCGCTCTCTCTCTCTCTCTCTCTCTCACTCACACACACACACACACACACACACACACACACACACACACACACACACACAGAATTGAAGCTACGAATACTTACCCTTGAGGTTGAAGAGCGCTCGTTTAACCTTTCGCTCGCAGCCCCGGCAGTTCATGCTGACACGCAGCTCCACGCTTACACTCTGCGCAGCAAGGAAAATGAGAGTATGTTACAAGCAAATCGAAGGCGAAATGAGGTTAGAAGGCAAAAGCACTTGCCTCAGCTTCCTCGGCCATCGTCTAACAGCAGTAGGCCTATATTGTGAGTGCTTCTTCCTAGGTAATGCATCCATATATGCCTGCCCATGCACCATCAATACCGCGCGTATCCTAGAGCAGCACACCTTTGGGATGAAAGCATATTGCCAAGCACACACAAAAATGCACTCTTGGTCTCCCCTTACAAGCTCAACTACCACCCCGTACTCACATCCTCATATGTTCCTTTGAGCTGTAATGATCAATATTTGAGGGCCTTAGGGAGTATTCCTAGTATGCTAGAAATTTCTCTTCTTCTTTTGTCCGAGGGCGCTAGCTTGGTTGGTTGAGCACTCGATCGTCGTGACCCGGATCATGGGTTCGACTGCGGCCGAGCGACCTTGATAGTGTTCACTGACATTTGTATCGTCTCGCACGAGATATGTGTGATTTGCTACTAAAAAAAATCTTCTCCTTCCTCTGCTCCCCGAGCTTGCACACACAAGGTCTTAAGTTTAAAACGCCCAAAAAGGTCAATTCAAGCCTGGAAATTGCCCCTCCCCCCCGACGGCCCCTTGAGTTTTGGCATCTCAAGTGAACTGCCCAATGTGATCACATTATTTAGTTTGGCTTTTAATATTTGTTTTACTTATTTTGTCAAAGTCTGGGTAGGGTAATTTACTAATAAGCAACCCTCAACCCCCATTGTATGATCATCAATTTATTGCTAAGGTTGTTTGGTTCAGGAGACTCTCTCTCTCTCTCTCTCTCTCTCTCTCTCTCTCTCTCTCTCTCTCTCTCTCTCTCTCTCTCTCTCTCTCTCTCTCTCTCTCTCTACACTTTCGAATCGTCGACTTTGACATGGTATCAAAAGTTATGTGCTTCATGACCCTGGTGGAGCAAGGCAACATCATTGAGAAGAGGAGATTCACCATGAAGAGTACCCGTGAAGAGGTCTCACCCCCTCCCTTGTCGTCAGCAGCAAACACCCCCCCCCCCCCCACTCTGTCCCTTGTGTTTTAAAACGTGGGGTCGTGGAGTCCTTCGTTGCCTTATCGTCAGTTAACCAAGGCGCTGGAGTCGCCAGCGTTTCAAAATTCTTGACGTCCAAGCATCGATGCAACATGCTCCCCCCTGCTAGCATTTTAGGATGCTCTCGATACAGCTATCTGAGACAACGTGGCACACCCTCTCCCTTTCAATGGCATTTTAGAACGCTCTCTCCACCTTTCCCTTTTTCTCCTCGTAGTGCCTTGGCTACTGCCAACATTTTGAAATGCTATGGGCAGTGCCTTGGTGATTTGGAGCCCAAAAGAAGGTTGTTTTTATTGGCTTGGTGAAGTGAAAAGGGAGACTTGAGCAGCGTGGATCGGTTTTGGGAAGAAGACTTGCAAGAGCTCATAAAGGAGTCGTGTCGAGCCTTGAGAAGCGGCTTGGAAGAAAAAAGAGAGTAAATTTGGGAGCGGCTTGGGAGTTTTTGTGACCAACCTCTTGGAGTGCGAGAAGGATACACATTTTCTAGATCTTACAACTTCAAAATGGCCTCCCTTTGCTTGAGCACCCGCGATGACACTCACCAAAACCAACTATCAGCTATGGATAGCATATTAACCATCCACTTAGCAACCTATACATTGACACGGTTCTCAAGGAAACCGGCAAATTGTTTGGCTCAAGATTGTAAGGCCAAAATCAAGGGCATGAGTTCGCTAGAGGATAACAGCAAAGGCAAGATTGACAAGGATGACAATACCAATACTCAATTAGTTGCCCCGGTACCCACGAGGTCCGACCACAGTTGTTATAAATGTGGCACGATGCATTGTTTGACTCAGGATCTTGACAAAAGCAGGAACTCACAGATAGACAAAGGCAAAGGCAAGTTGAACAAAGATTATGGTAATAAACATTTGACAGAGGCGATCTGCATGGTACACGTGGTGGTGGCCACTGTGGCCTCGACATCAAATTTTTAGTCAAATGGCCGTTGTCGCCACTAGCTTCAGCTAGAGAGAGGCTTGTGAGTGGCAAAGAGGGGCAAACCAAGATCCGTATAATTAATTTGGACCCTTGTGTTGGACCTCAAGTTTTCAATGTTTGAACCCGTAGGTCGGAGTTCAAGGCACATACATCTAGCAAGGAACCAATCAGACATATATAAAACACTATGGATGAGTGCACCAATCCATTATTGTTGGGTGGATTATGGACATAATGTGTTTCAAAGTTCATTATTTGAAAAATATTTTGAACGTGATGTGTTCACAACACATGAATGGGGATGTTTGGACGTAGTGTGCTCTGCAGTTGAATTTTCTAAAAGGCAACCAATGCTCAAGATGACATTCTTCTAATATTCAAAGTTGAGGGTAGCAAATCCGAGGTGTATCCGGTGGAAAGGATCCTCTCCTGGGGTGTCCACGGTAGCTTCTTCTTCGACTTGGTCTCACCATTTATGTCCACTATGAGTTGTAGAGAGGGTGTTAGAATTTTGGTGTCATAAAATCTAATATCTAACCAACCCAAATGATTTTCTCATATGAAACCGATCACATAATGCGGGAGAATAAATGAGAACAAGGGTTAAGATATAGATATGTGCTTATAGATCTATCTCAACACGGGGCCAATGGTAAAGGGTCCCAAATGAGAGATGGTCTATCAAAGAGCAAGGTTAACCAATGGAGCATAAGACCTTAGGGTTAGCTTCATTGAAGACCTCCAATAATGAGTGTAGAAGTCCGTTGACCTTAGGTAAGCTAGGGTTGTGCTTGAGGTGGGAAGCCGGCCCAAACTTAAGGTGCTTGAGGTGCTTGTCATGCTTGATGACTAAGGTGCTTGAGGTGCTTGATGATTGAGGTGCTTGATGATTGAGATACTTGAGATGCTTGATATGCTTGAGATGATAGGGTTGTACTTGAGGTGAGAACCCAGCCCAAGCTTGACGTGCTTAAGGGCTAAGCTTGTGGTGGGAAGTAGGCCTAAGCTTGAGGGGCTTGAGGTGTTAAAAGTCAAAGATCTTATCCCTACGAGGAGGGGGCAAGCCCTACATGAGGGGGGATGAGAGAGAAAACCCACACACTCACACAAGGCCTACTTGGTACAAAGAAATCAAAGGGGACACTTGTCAAGTTCCTCCTCATGTTGCCCTCATGGTGTGCCTGAAGCCTATTGGTTGGCCACCCAAGGGGTCCAATGATAATTTAGGAGATTTAAATAATTGTCTTTGCATTTATCAAGTCCTCTCTCTCAAAGGGGAAAGGGGGACACTTGTCCCAAGGCTACCCTTGTTGCTTGTAATGCCTCTTGCTTGTGATTCGCTAGGCCTGGAGGGGTCCAATGAGCTTCAAGCATGAGCTACAAGGGGGGGTCGATTAAATCAAGCTAGGGGATTGCTTAGGGGGAATACTCTCCCACACACACTCACACACACTCTCATTATGCAATGTGAAAAGTGCAAGAGCTCCCTCTCCTTCTCCAAGCAAGTAGAGGTTGAGAGCCTAGACCAAAACTCTTGGCTATGGAGTGCAAATCCAACCAAGAGCTTAATCTTGCCATCTTCTCCTTCTTCATTACTATGCTATTATGTATGCTAGCAAGAAGAGTTATGATAATTGAGGAGCTAATTCTTTCTCCTATGAAATGTTTCTTCTTCCTCTTCCCTACCCTCATTCCCTGCTAGATCTCTCCACCTTCGAAGGTGTTTGAGGTCTTGGGACTGAGGCATGGGATAGTTAAAGCTTTCTTCAAAGTTTATGTTATGCTTGTGATGCATGAATCTTTCCATCTTCATTGCATCACCAAGGTCACAAGGAACACAAATATTGTATTGTAACAAGTCTCTCTTAATGGGAGAAATCATAATACAAATGCCTATTGAAGGGGGGACCCCGACTCCACATAAATCCGGTCCTCAATTGTTGTTATATTCTCTAAATTCTCTCTCTTGCAAACGTATTGTTCATGCCAAGTTAACTAATTTCTATGTCTATGTTGTTATCTTCAATTATGTGCACCCGCTATGCTCACAAAGAAATCTCTCTCATTAATTTCCGCTACTCTCAAGTTAAATAGGCGAATTCTATTACATTGGTATCAGAGCATTGGGTTTCCGTTTTCTTGCTTAAGAAGAGGGGTTTTTAAGTAGCCTATAAATGGTTGATTTTGTTAATTATATTAGGGTAAGTGGAAATGGGATCTATTATCGGTTTTGTTGAGCCCACTATGTGGGATATGGTGCACACCTCGTGAGCTTTGAACTTAATAACGGAGTCTTTTTAAACTGCCTACGGCTTTACCATTATTGAGCCATAAGAAGTCCGAAAGGAGCTAGCCCTCGGCAACTCTGCTATGTTAGACCTACTCCACTACTCTCTATAATTAACCACTTTGAGCCGCGGGTCTAGATACTTAAGAGCCAATTTTCAAAGGCTAACTTGGAATGGCAACTAAGGTTTTGAATTGCCAAAGCATACACTAAGTACATACATAAATTTTGTTAACATGGCTAACAATAATCAAGAGAGTAGAATGAACATTGATAGCTTTAATTTTGCACATAAAAGTGCTAATGATGATGCCCCCATGTTTGTCAATTATCTTGTTATGTTGCAGCAAGCTATGGGCAGCCCTGCCTTGCAAGCCGAAGTTACACAAAAACTTCGTGCTTATGGGATTTCCCTTCCTCTCCAAGAGGAGAGATGAGGAGGCCTCTTGAAGAGAACCCCAAAAGAAGAATCTCTCGCATAAGAGAGGAGGAAGCCAAAGAGCAAGAAAGCAATGAAAGTTTAAGTTCCCCTGAAGATGTGGCTCCACAAAGATGGCGGTTTAGACGATCGCCCACTCCTCCCAAGAGGAAAAGATCAACACACAGTCCTTCTCCTCATCATTTTGAAAGGGAAGAGAGGAAAGAAAGGAAGAAAAGGGCTAGAAAGAGGTCACCCTCTTTTCTTTCCTCCTCTTCCGATGAAAGCTATGGCTATTCTCTTAGATAATACATGAGGGGAGGACATCGCAAATCATACCCTACATGGCAAAGGTCACAAAAGCTAAAGAAGTTGAAGGAGGGAGGAAAGAGTATCTCTTTTCTTACCTATGATGGCACCTTTGGTGCTACTAACAAAGTGTTGGCCTTCATCCAACAATTTGATGCGGCCTTTGGAGATGAGGCCTTCACGGAGTCCTCCAAGCTATGCCATGTAGCCATGCACTTTCAAAAATCAGCTCGTCAATGGTGGGCTAGCCTTCGTGGCAACGGCAAAGCCCCAAAGACATGGAAAACTCTATGAGTTTCCATCATAAAGCAATTCCTTGCAAGCGATGCAAAGGACAGAGTGCTTACCGAATGGCGCAGCTTGAAGCTTCTCTCTCATGAGTCTATCCACAAGTATGTAGACAAGTTTTGGGATTTACATCTCAAGGCTACAGTCTTTCAAAAGATAGACTTTGTTGAGCAAAGGCAGTAATTCTGTGTGGGATTACCTGAAGAGATGGCCGAATACCTCAACTCTCAATGGCCTGGTACTATTAGCGAAGTAATCCATCACACCATGGTTGCTTCATGCATCAATTTCCATCAAGGGGCTAGACGGAATGTCAAGCCCATGGAAAACAAACACAAAAATGATGCAGAGGGGAAAACCAATGCTCAAAATTCTTCCCAAGGCACTACCAACAACAACATCAACAATCAGTCCAAGGAGAAGGGAGTTTACAAAGGTCAAAACAAAATCTCTCTTGAAGAGATTGAAGCTTTTCGCATGGACCATAAGTGTTTCAAGTGTGGGGAGAAAGGACATGGTTATCGTTCTTGCCCCAAGAAGAATGCTCGCAATGAGACTCATAGGGCTTCCACCATCGAAGCTCCAAAAGAGGATGCTCATTGCAAAGGATCATCACTTTCCTATGCTTGTAGAAAGGTAAGAGAGCATGATGCCTTCATCTTGTTTGACCCTAGCTCTACTCACAACTTCATATCAACGGAGTTGGCCACCAAGTTGGGCATTCAAGCTTTCGAGATGGGAGATATGGTAACGGCTGACACAGCTTTCAAGAGACAACAAGCCTCTATTACTCCCTTGATTGAAAAGTTGAGGCTTCATGTCCAAAGCTATGTCGACAAAGAAGACTTTTTCATCTCTCCTCTCCAACATGAGGGTGCTATCCTAGGGGCGCCATGGTTTGCTCGCATGGCTACCAATATGAAATTCCCTGAAAGGAGAATCTGCTTCACCTAAAGGGGAAAGAGCATGTATATAGATGCTAGTGAGCGTGGTCGCACTATTCCACTTGTAAATCCTCCTGCTTTTGATAAGTCAATGAAGAGCTCAGTTTTTGCGTACATGATTTTTGTCAAAGAGTCTCTAAAAGATCCTAATGTTTCATCAAATGTAAATGGTAGGAATCAAGAAGAGTTAGACTTGTCTAATTTTCTAAAAGGATTCCAAGATGTGTATCGATGATATCCCTATGGACTTACCTCCAAAACGAGGGGATGATGACCATCACATTGAGCTCCTTCCAGGAAGCTCACCTCCTAACAAGCCTCCTTATCGAGTCTCACAAGCTCAACAAGATGAGATCATGAGGCAAGTACAGGAATTGGTAGACAAAGGGATGGTGAGGCCTAGTTTCTCTCCCTTTTGTTCTCCAGTCCTTTTAGTGCAAAAGAAAGATGGTACATATCGTATGTGTTTGGACTATCGAGCACTAAACCATATCACTATCAAAGACAGATTTCCCGTGCCTCGGGTAGAAGATCTGTTTGATAAGCTACAAGGCTCGACCTACTTCAGTAGGATTGACCTTCAAAGTGGCTACATCAAATAAGGATAGTGGATGAAGATATCCTAAAGACCTCAAGTTCGCACAACATTTGGTCTTTATGAATATCTAGTCATGCCTTTTGGCTTGACTAATGCACCAGCTACATTCAATCATCTAATGGAGAAAATTTTTGACCACTACATGACTTAACTAAGAAGAATGTTAAGTATGTATGGACTGCTAAGGAGCAAAATGCTTTTGATAAGCTCAAGGAGAAGCTTACCTCCCAACCAGTCCTCATGCTTTCGGATCTCTCAAAGCCATTTTAGGTCTGACGTGATACTTGTTGTGATTACCTTGGAGCAATTTTTCTTCAAGAAGGGCATGCCATAGCATATGAGAGTCGAAGGCTCAATACGGATGAACGAGTCTTGGATATTTATGAGAAAGAGCATTTAGCTGTTCTACATGCCCTAGACACATGGAAGCACTACCTATTGGGGACTCCATTTATTCTACGAACCGACCACCAAAGTCTCAAGTATTTCATGACGCAAACCAAGCTTTCCCACAAACAAATGAGGTGGGCAAATTTTCTTTTGCAATTTAATTTCCATATTGCTCACATTGTTGGTAAGCACAATGAAGTGGCCGATTCACTTTCACAACAACCAAAAGTTAATGCGGTGTCTATAGCTACTCACAGTGATCTATCCTCTATGATAGATGAGTATGCTACTGACCCTGACTTTAGAGACATAATGTCAGCCCTTGCTTTGGGGAAGAAAGAGGAGCTTATTAGAATTATGTACATATTCCATTTATTTTGGCTATGTTTTGTATATTTTCTATTTGTTTCCTTATGATAACTGGATTGAAAAACAACTATCACTACTTATGTAGTCCAATAATACACAGTAAATTGGAAAAGACATATGTATAAACTCTTGAAATTACAAACTATGTAAAGTCATGCCCAAGGAACAATGAATTTTGGTTTGATGAGCTACTCCAACCAATGATTGCCATGTGGTCTAGATATGTTTGCACAACAACCACCTCTAAATCTCTTGTGCTTATTTTTTCCTTAGTTTCTCTTTTGCAAATATATACTTGTGGATTTTCAAAAGAAATTAAATTCCTATTATATGTTTAGAAATATTATTTCATTTATCTTCTCCTCATTTTCTTTTCCTTAGTTCCCTCTTGTTAATAGACATTCATGGGTTTCTAGCAAAAGATGTTACAATCTTGTTATGCATTTATGAATATTACATTAATTATGATTGAGGTAATAGAGAAATAAATGGTTACCAAAATCATGTGATTTTTTTGTTTCCTTATGATTTTGATATTTTATAATATAATGTATTCCTAATGGCTTCAAAAAAAAAAATCACTACCTACATAGTGTGCCAATAAATAGTGCAAGGACCCTTTAAAGAATAAGAAAAACACAAATGTACCAATGTCATGGGTCTTTTCATTTCTTAAACTCACCCTTCACTTACACATTCAAGATGCATCTGGTTTCTTGCACCTTTCAAAACTAGCTGGACATCCCACTTACTACTAACCCATTTACTAACTTAACCACATATATACTTATTCTTTAATACAAAGTGAATAAGGAGCTACAACAGGATAACGTTGATGTGCGCTCCACCCAACATAGGTCTCTCTCTCTCTCTCTCTCTCTCTCTCTCTCTCTCTCTCTCTCTCTCTCTCTCTCTCTCTCTCTCTCTCTCTCTCTCTCGCACTCGCACATGCTTCCCGCATCACCTTCAACTGGTATCAGAGCAAGGTTTGTGCTTGCCGTTTTCGCGTCCGCACGCGCGCACTTTCAAAAGTGCAAATAGGTTTCCGATTTTGGCATCGGCAAATTCAACGTTCCGAGAGCGTTTCCAATAGTCGTCCTGTGGTTTTACCCTTTTTTGAATGTTGTTTGTACAATCAAAAGCTTCATCCGAGCTACGATTCAGGAGTTGTATTTTTCAACTCCACTTATGCTATAGGTACAGGTACAGGTACATGACACAGTAAAAGTCGTTCAGAGACTATTTTGGGATTGTATATAGCCATTTTATGGCTATTATGTGCTATTGAGAGGTGTTTGGGCTGATTAGGAGCACTTTCCGGCATCAACGTTGTCTTGGGTTTTTCATGCATCCATCTCCTCATAGGTTTTTGCATACATACAGGACATCCAGATTTCTTACAGGTTGCAGTGTTTTGCATCAACACATATTTCAGTGGGAGTACTTGATGCACATATGCATTGTTTTGGCACTTTTGATAGTGCTTGAGCTCTTTTGAGAGCGGTTTTACTCCCCGCAGGAATTTGTTTACTACTTGCACATTTTGTTTGGCGCCTGTTTGAGTGCGTATAATGCACTTTGCAGTATTGTTGACAGTGGATGTACGTTGAGTTGCGGAAACTACCATATGTACCTTTTGTGGAGCCGATTTGGCTTGTTTTTGGCAATCACGATCGGTTTTGAGACTCGGTTTGGAGGCCCTTTCTAAGACTGAGCTGGTTTCTTGTCTGCATAACCTTTTGTGAGGGTCGATAGCGTAAGGTTTTCTTGAGCTGGGGGATTCTTGAATTTGAGATCCTTTCGGTGATACAGGTTTCTGGAGTACCCATTTTTGTGGCCTCGCCATAGGACATGTATAGAGAGGGCTAGGTGCATTGGACGTTGTGTTGGCAGTCTTGGCTCAGCTTTTGACTTTTTATGCAAATCTAATCGGTGATGTGCTTGTCTTATGCTCTGAGAGCATTACTTTTGATACGTTACTGATCTCTCGTGATAGTTTTGGATTGAGATTCTGTCAACTTTTCAGGGGAAACTCTGTCGAATTTTTTCCAGAATTACCAGTGTTTATCGCCATATTATCTTTAGCTTGTAGCCAGGTCATCTAGCGGGTGAAAAGGATATTTACAACATCTAGAAATTTGATGGGACAAATTTTGCTATCTAGAAAGAGAAGATTCAAGATTTTCTCATACAAAAAGGCCAGCTGGATCCTATCATGGAGCGCCCAAAGGGCGAGTGTACAGATGTTGAGTGGGAGAGACTTGATGCTAAGGCCAAATCTACCCTCTGTTTACATTTGACCGAATCTATGTATACTATAGTTGGAGAAAGGACTGCTAGAGATGTATGGGATAAATTGTGTTCCAATTATATGAGAACAAAAGTGCCACTAATAAGGTTTTCTTGATGAAGAAGCTGTTTGATCTTTGTATGAAGGAAGATGGCACTATTTCTACTCACATTAATGAGTTCAATATCATTTTCACTCAGCTGACCACTCAGGGTTTGGTCTTTGATGAGGAAATCAAATGTATCTTCTTGCTATGCAATTTACCCTCGTCTTGGGATATGTTGTGTACCGCGATTAACAACTCAACACCTGGTACTGGTCTTGTGTACAATGAAATCCTTGGGAGTTTGTTTACCGAGTAGATTTGCATAGTAAATTTGCAAGAAATCTCTCGAAGGCAAGAAGGATGGTGATGCGTATGTTGCTAGTGATAGTCAAAGGGGTCGCACTCAAAGTCGTGCCAAAAGCAAGGAACGTGGGGGCTCACGCAGGAAGTCTTGGGGTTCTATGAGTAATGTCAAGTGCTATCACTGCCATAAAAAAGGGCATGTGAAGAAGGATTGCAAGAAGTGGCAGCAAAGCAAGAAGGATAAACATCTGGTGACACTTCTAAGTCTAATGATTCAAACAAGGGCAAAGCAAAGCTAGAGGAGATCAATGGTGCTAGAGTCTTTAAATGCTCCTATTGTAGAGACTCTTTCAGCGGTTGTTATGCCACTTACCTCTGATGTATTGGTCTTCACATCACATCTACTTGTCGAGGCTCTTGTTACAAAAGATGCACAGTATGCACAGAATTGGATAGTATGCGAGTTTCCATGTGACACCACATAGAGAGTGGTTCTTTACTTATTCTCACTCTTGTGGAAAAGTGAGACTTGGTGATGCTTATGAACTAGACATTGAGGGTTTCGAAAACGTCAAATTGCATCTAAGGAATGGCACGCATTTTACTTTATGTAATGTCAGACATGTGCCCAAGTTGACTAAGAGCTTGTTTTCTATTGGTCATCTTGATGATTTGGGCTATAACACCACATTTGGCAATGGTTCGTGGATAGTACGCAAAGGTAATCTTGTTGTACTCAGAGGTCAAAAGCATGATACCTTTTATTCCATGCATGTGTCAGATGTTGGTCATGATTACATATCTATAGCCGAGCTACCGTCTACTACTGAGTTGTGGCATTGCCGGCTAGGTCATATTAGCCAAAAAGGAATGAGAACTCTGACTTGTTTTGGCTACTTACCTGTCTTGTATTATGTTGACTTTCTTGTTTGTGAACACTGTATCTATGGAAAACAGACTAGGTCTGTCCACTTACCATTGGGTCAAAAGCGAGCTGAACCTCTAGATTTAGTACATAGTGATGTTTGTGGTCCTATGTCAACCAAACCTCTAGGGGGAGGGGGGGGCAGCTATTTTGTGACATTCATAGATGACTCTACTTGAAAGGTGTGGGCATATCCTTTGAAACATAAGAATCAAGTTCTTTCTATGTTCCATAAATTCTTGGTACTCGTTGAGAATCAGTCTGGCAAGAAACTCAAGAGGTTGCAGACTGAGAACGGTGGATAGTATGTCTCCAAGGAGTTTGATAATTTTTGTGCTAAAAGGGGGATTAAAAGACAGTTTACTGCACCATACACGCCAGCTCAGAATGGAGTTTTTGAGCGCATGAATCGTAGATTCAGGAAAGAGTCATAGCCGTGCTTTCTATGGCAAATCTCACACAAGGCTTCTGGGCAGAAGCCGTCTTGACAGTAGTGCACATCATAAATCGTTCGCCTAGTACGCAATTGACTTATGAGATTACAAAAGAGTTATGGTCTAAACGTAAGCCCTACTATGAACATATACGTGTTTTTGGTTGTGAAGCTTATGCTCACGTGCCTAAACAACTTCGACATAAGTTAGAGCCAAAATCACACAAATGTATTTTCATTGGATATGGTACAGATGGAGAGATGGGATATCGTCTCTGGCACCCAGAATCTCGTTGAGTCATCCATAGTTCAAATGTGCTCTTCAATGAATTGAAGATGCATAAACAACCTATCAAGGAAATAGAGGTTTGGAGAGTCATTTTTGAGGATGTTGCCTCAGAGACAGTGAAATCAATTCAGCGGGCTAGTGATGTACCTTCCACTAGCAATGCTCTAGAGGGAGCGGATAGAAATGGTCAAGGAGTGAGATGGTCTACTAGAGTCTCTCGTCCACTTGCACGTATCGAGCGAGGTCTTGATTACATCATGTTGACCGATTGCGGTGAGCTAAGCTGCTACCAAGAATCCATGATGACGGATGATGTGGTGAAGTGGGAGCAGGCTATGGAATCTGAGTAACTCGATTCTGGCTAATGATACTTGGAACTTGGTAGAACTGCCAAATGATGTGAAAGCTTTACCTTGCAAATGGGTTTACAAGAAGAAGTTTACCTCGAGTGATCCAAATCCAAAGTACAAGGCTAGACTTGTAGCCAAAGGGTTCAAACAGCAAAAGGGAGTCCATTTTGATGAAATCTTCTCGTTTGTGGTCAAGATGAAAATGCTTGGAACCGTACTTGGTCTTGTAGCGATTGAGGACATGGAACTCGTCCAAATGGATGTGAAGATAGCATTTCTTCACGGGGATCTAGATGAGGATGTTTACATGCAGCAGCCTAAAGGGTTTTTTCAGGGAGACGCATCTCGTGAGGAGCTAGTATGTAAGCTCAAAAAGGCACTTTATGGCTTAAAGTAGGGTCCAAGGCAATGGTATCATAAATTTGATCCATGTATGAGGTCTCAAGGGCATAAAAGGAGCAAAGAGGATCACTGCTTGTACACGAGAAAGCTAGATGATGGCTCAATGATCATTCTAGTTCTATATGTTGATGACATGCTTATAGCTGTTTGGGGGATACTACACACTTTTTTGGCATGTGAATCAAAAGAGATTCCAAACGTCGTATTCTTGAGTTATCTCAAGAAACATACATTGAGAAGTTTTGTAGCGTTTCAATATGTAGGGGGGAAAGCATTGACTACCCCAATGTTGGCATTCTTGAAACTCAGTAAGGAAGATGCTTCAAATTTGATGTTGAGCGAGCAGAAATGGATAAGGGACCATATTCTTTGTTAGTGGGCAGTCTCATGTATGCTATGGTGGCCACAAGGCCAAACATTGCTTTTACAGTGGGAGTGGTGAGCCGATATATGGAAAATATTGGCAGCAAGCATTGGGAAGAAGTGAAGCACATTCTTAGGTACCTCAAAGGTACGGTCGGCAGGTGTTTATGCTTCGAAAATAGTGATGCATCCATCGTGGGTTATGCAGATGCAGACTATGTGGTTTGTGCCGACAATAGGAGATGGACGTCTGGCTATGTCGGATGCAAGTAAAGAGGGTGTATGATTATCTTGCTTGGTCAAAAATCTTGGCATTGATGAGACTCTAGTGATATATTTTGATAGTCAGAGTTCTCTTTCATTGGCAAGGAATCCCGTGTTTCACTCCAAATCAAAACACATTGAAGTCAGGTATCATCTCGTGAGAGATTTCTTGGCCAAAAAGCTCATTGATTTGGTCAAGGTACACACTGCCGACAACCCAACAGATGCTTTGACGAAAGTCTTAGCTTTGGAGCAGTTTACACATTGCAGTGAGTTGATGGGTATAGGTTGAAGCCATTAGATTGCTTCACGATTGTACATACCAGGTCACTTGGGGTACGTTGGCCCTCAAGTAGGAGTTTGTTGGGATCCAGGCCAACTGGCCGGACATCCCACTTACTACCAACCCATCTACTAACTTAACCACATATACACTTATTCTTAAATACAAAGTGAATAAGGAGCTGCAAAAAAGGATAACATTGTTGTGCGCTCCACCCAACAGTAGGTCTCTCTCTCTCTCTCTCTCTCTCTCTCTCTCTCTCTCTCTCTCTCTCTCTCTCTCTCTCTCTCTCTCTCTCTCTCTCTGCTCTCGGCTCTCGCACTTGCACTCACACACGCTTCCCGTGGCACCTTCATTTTAGGCACCCTTTCTCTTCAGTGCCCAACATCGTGTATTTAGACAAATCCAAGGAAATTTCCTTGATGTATTAGCCATGTAGGTCATTCAACCCTTGATGCACTAATTGTGTAGATAAGCCTAACAGAAAGAAGAAAATCTAGGCAACACCCCCAATATAGAAAGCCCCAGGTCATCCACCCTTTCATCTAAGGAGTCCAGTCAAAATAGAATCTTTGCATATGCATAAACAATATTTTCCAAGCACTCAGGTTGTAAACTATAAATCGTCAAAACCACTTCAAAATCCAATCCAAGATGAATCTATATAATAGTTCTCTAGGGAGCTTGGGGTCCAAATTATTGACCAAGTGCATTGGACAACGAGCTATATTTTAGCCATAATTATTTACTCGTGCAAAATTTTCATGTGACACACATAAGGGAAAATGTTCTAAATGATCTGTTTAAACTCTGATTCAAAGATTTGGACTTGATCCATAGCGATTTAGGAGATACAACCAAAGCAATGTCCCTACCGTCTACATGACGTGAAACGAAAAGCTCTTTTTATGCATCTACGTGATCATAAACACACCGTGTGTATAAATCAACGTGCTAAACATGATGAAACAAGCATGGAAAAACTAAAACTAGCATAAAAAGAAAAAAAAATTAAACCACAAGTTTCTCTTGTCCATCCGAACAAGAAAACAGAGACTCATTTTTCACTAAAAAGCATTAAAAAATCACAAAAAGATAAAAATAAGATGAAAACCATACCATACGGGGATTTGTAGATAGCCTTCGATCCTCCTTTTATGAAAAAGCACAAAAATCATGAAAAAGCTAAAAATAATTAAAAGAATTCAAAATTGAAACAAACATCTGTCTAATCTACTAGAACATGAAAATGACCTTTTTTTAAATTTTAAAACTTTACAATATTGTCGAATGAGCATTCTAAACCAAAATTTTAAGAAGTGGACATTAAATCTATTTTTCTCAGTTTTAAAAGAGATGTGAAAATTGGGGATCTTACATCCCTTCATAGTTGAAAAATTTGAGGTGTCCTCACGTCAACAGGAAGTCTGGATAAATAAGTCTTAATACATTATCATGTTCCCAAGTAGCATCCTTTTCACGATAAGTTGACCATTTGACAAGGTATTCCGTGATGGTCCAGTTACAAAGAGGTTTATTTCTACTTTGAAGAATACATTTAGGATGTACTTCAAAATTTATGTCACTGGAAGTAGATAACAAAAAATCGTCAAGAATATGATTTGGATTGGGTACATACATTTTAAGCAAGCTGATGTGGAAAACATCATATACCTTGACATGTGGTGGTAACAAAGTCTGTAAACTTGACCATTGATTCTTTCTATGATGACAAAAGGTCCAGAATATCTTGCACTAAGCCTCTTGCACTTACCCATTGATAAAGAACTATGTTTGGGTCTCACTCTTCAAAATACCATATCCCCTTCTTCAAGGGGTTGAATAGATTGTTTACGATTAGCATAACTTTTGTGTTTATCTTGAACAGTCTTTATATCTTGTCATATGAGGTCCATTTACAATTGCATCTCATTGAACATATCTTTTGATGCTCTTATGAGTGGATTTGTCCACTTTAATGGAGTAAAACACTCTTGTCCATATAATGCTTGAAAATAAGATATCCAATTGTACGTTTAAATAAAGAGTTATGTGCAAATTTAACCAAATACAAATATCTTGTTCAATTACTCTATTCATGCATACAATAAGCTCATAGCATATCCTCAATGAATTGATTGATTCTCTTTATATGCCCATCAATTTGAGGATGATAAGTAGTACTAAAGGCCAATTGGATTCTTGTGGTTGAGAATAAATCTTTCCAACAATTTGAAGTAAACTTTGCATCACGATCCAAAATTATGCGACAAGGTAAATTGTGATACATAAAGACACCTTTCTTGAAAAGTTGAGTTATATCTTTAGCTGTAAATGTTTTCTTTATGGGGAACAAATGAGTCATTTTTGTAAGATATCAACAACCACAAAAATAAAATTATATCCTAAGTGTTGTAATGAAATCTATGGATATGCATTTCCATTTCATTTGTGGTACATCAATTAGATGAAGCTTACCAAGGTATCAAATTTGCTCACCTTTAATTCCTTGATAGGTCAAGCATCTTATAACATAGATTGACACATCGTGCTTTAATCTTGGCCAAAAGAAACTTTTCCTTACAACAACATAAGTTTTAATGTAACCCGGATGTCTTGTAGTAGGTATATTGTGAGCTTCTTGTAATATTTGAAGTTTGATTCCATCGTCATTTGGAGTACAAAGACGGCTATTGAAGTAGAGATTATTGTCTTCAACATGAAAGTCTTTCATTTCCTTCTCTTTCTTCTTTGTGCGATTAGGCAAGTTCAATAGATACCAAATATTTTTGTAAAATAAACCCGACGCTATACCCCCAAAATAAGGTCAATCAAAGAGGTAGTACAGGTTGTAATAGCCACTACTGTATGCTTAAAGTATCAGCCACTAAGTTTTCCTTCCATGCTTTATATTCAATCCCAAAACTATATTCGCATAATAGTTCTCTCCATCTTTGTTTTTGTATATTAAGGTCAGGCTGAGTATAAATCCACTTGAGGCTCTTATGATCTATGTGTAATTCAAATCGCCTTCCAAGAAGATAATTCTGCCATAATTAAAGAGCATGTATGATAGATAACAATTTCAAATCATGCATAGGATAATTTAACAACCGGCATGGCTTTGGAGCTTTTGCATTAGGGCAAAACAGGGGGAAGCCAGAGTCTTCCCATCGTCCATACGCACGTGGATGATTGGGAGGCTCTCGCTTCCCCCCTTTTTTTCTGATGCAAAAGCTCCATTGGAAGGTATGAGTCCAGCAGGAGCCCCTTGATCATTTGTGTGCACACAGATGTTCAGTGAGCTCTTGCCCCGAATTTTGTTTTTTTCAAAAAGCAATTTTGGATGATAATTAGTTAAAAATTTCATGAAATATATGTTAAAGTTAGCTAATTAAACCAAATTAAGAATATATTTTGGTTCTTGATTTATGTATTATGTAAGAGTCTCTATATAGATTTGAATTTACTGTGACCAATATTGTGCGCACAAGAGAGGTGGCATAGACTTTGTGTTGGGTCTTGCTCACTACACAAGAAAGAAAATCGTGATGAGTCGTCAAAAGCAACAATGTTTCTATTTTGACGAGACTAAGAGAATGTGCTTAGAAGAAGGATTTACATCAAGTCACTAGAATACAAACGAAGCTCCAGAATAATGGGTTACTTTAGAGACACATGTATCAAAAGTTGTTCATGCAGTGGACACTAGATACGCGTGGGCTTCATGTCCTGATGGAAGACGGAGCAATAGGGATCTGCAAAAGATCTTTAGCATGAGGCTATGTTTTAGGCTAAGTTGAAAGAAGAAGACCAACACAAAAGTAGTGGTGATCGTGGACATTATAGCAGAAGCAAACTTGATGGCAAAGTCACAGAAGAGATGGTTATGGAGATTACAATAGACATGATCAACATAAGAGACTGGAGCCATGGTAGGGTTTCACATGTCATGATCATGGACGCTTTGTGTAGCTTGCTAGTAGTCATGACTCAAAAGGAAGGGATTGCACATGTATCTAAGGATATAATAAAATATTATAAAATTATTCTATATCTAGTTGGATGGTGCCTCTTCCAAGATCCTTTAAAGAGTAATCAATCACCAAATTAAAGTTTAGTGAATTGTTGACACTCTAAACTACAATAAATCTGCCTTAACTACCTTTTAGGAACACCTAAAACTCATCAACAACAAGTGCCGTTTGATTATAGTGGTATCGTAGACTTCAGTTGTTTGTTGTGTTGATAAGCTAATCGGTCCTATCAGAGTAGAAAAGAAGGCATTTTTGGATTCCAGCAACAAGTACGTGGAGTTTCCCATTGATGAACTTTGTGACATCCTTGACAGAATTTGTATATCCTATAGAACTTCCAACTATTCTTGCATTACATGCTTCTACCATTAATGCCTCAAGGCTTCCCCTCCTTTGGCACAAGACAGTGCAAGATCTTCTTCTTGATAGTCCATAGAAGGTTCTCTTCAACTTGAGGAGTTTTTTTTATAGACTGTTGCAACACCTAATTTTGCACCACATTTGCGCCACTATTGCCACCACCATCTCCACTACCTCTTGTTTTTCCCAATTTGAATCCTTATGTGTATCCATATTATCCACCTTGGGGACCTACAATGTCTCAACCTAAGGACTTCAAGGATAGTGGACTTAAGGATAAACTTTTCAGTTTTTGGGAATGAAAGGTCAAAAGAAAGCAATGCGATTTCTTTAGCAGTTTTGCAATGTCTATCCACTAGGGAGCTACACAAAAGAATAAAAGTATCTTGAGCAATCGCTTTCCGTAAAGACAATGCTATGCAGCGGTGGAGTTCTTTATTAACAAAGCCTCATCCTCCAAGGACTTGGCAAGCTTTCAAGAGAATTTTAGCTCGAGGTTATGTGACCTCCTTATTTGAAGTACAACTTTGAGCAAAATGGGGTAACTTGAAAATGTTGTCCATAGAACTATGGAAGATTAGAAGCTAAAATTTATGGATATCTATCTTCCCATCTCTTTCGTCAAAATATTTAACGCATCTCCGCTTCAAGAATATTGTCTATCCAAGCAAGTCTCCACCATACAAGAGCTTGTGGAACATGATGTTGTTTGTTATAAACAAATGAAGAGAACTTGAATTTATCGCTAAAGATGAACCTACTCCTAAAGAAAAAATCATTGAACACAACATTCTAATTCCAACGATTCTTGTGACACTTCGACTTTGCATGAGCTTGTGGAATATGATGTTGTTTGTTATAAACAAACAAGAGAACTTGAATTTATGGCTAAAGATGAACCTACTCCTAAAGAAAATCTTTGAACACAACATTCTTGTTCCAACGATTCTTGTGACACTTCGACTTTGCATGCACGACCTTGCTTTACTACTCGTAACAAGAAACTTTTCGGCAAGAAGGTAGGTGCTTTGATTGTTATAGTATATTCTTTCTATGTTTGTCCACACAAAGCGGATAAATCTCCTAAGGAACCTTCCTCCAAAAAGGCCAAAACTATAGTAGGACTTGTTCCAAATATTTATGCAATTACTATACCTGATAGGTCCAAAGAATTGTTTCGAGCTTATGGAAACATTCATGGCCACAAAGCACTCATCTTCAGAGCCACTGAAAATTTCATCCACCCAAAACATTGCACTACTATAGAATAAAGCTCTTGAATATTATAAAAATCTTTTAGTTTTTATAAATAATAGCTCACAAAATAAGTCCCTTTCGTAGCGTCTTTTTTTTTGTACGGATAATGAAATGTATCTATTCACCTCTTTTAAGATTTTAGCATTGACTAAATATCTCAAAAAGCTTGGTTGAAATCTTTATAATGGGAATTGGCTTGAGTGAGCTAAAAAATGTGGAACAATGTCACAATTGCACTATTCTTATAAAAAAACTTCTTTCATAAAAGGCTCCAAATAAGCCCTATTTTAGGGTTTTTTTTTTTGTTTTTGGTATGGAAGATGAAATGTATGTATTTACCTCTTTGCTAAACCGTGAGGATCAACAGAGGTGTTATACATGCCAAATTACTATGAATGTGATATGCACCTCTCTGAAACTGAATGAATTGGATAAAACATACACACTCATATAGGAGTGAAGACATCTATATTTTATAATACCACGAGGAAGGAATGGGCTACAACATTAGTCTACGTGCATGATATGTGGGCAACGGTCGATGACATATGTGAACAGGTATAGCATCCGATGATTGTAATGAACGAGTTTACTTGGTAACACTTGGCGCACTGGACTCTTTCAAAATTCTTTGTGACGACTCATCCCCACCATCTACCAAGTGTAAAAAGATATAGACAAATAGACTTCAAACATCAAGGACGTATGCAAAATGAGAATTGAAGAAAAGAGTTTTGTGAAATATCCGGTACATTTGCTAAATAACTCTCAGGTATCCTTCTTTCCTTGTTTTACTAGGTTCCATATAGAAGATATCGTATACAATACCAAAAGTTTTGGCATTTTTTTGTCCCTAGGTGGTATGCTACAATGAACATGTCTGAATCTAGTACTCTACTGCCACACATTACCAAATTGAGTACGGGCTTGGATACTTTTGTTGAGATAACAAAGTGCTCTGAAATTAGTTACATTTAATAGCAATATTCTCTCAAGTTGGACACTTTTTGAAGCCAAGTGTTTTACTTATGTGTTACCATCTATGGCACCTTTCTTGACTTATTGGTGTGCCCAATACCAAAAGTTTCCAATGTGAATCTTTGCAAATACTTTGGACCTATTTGCGTCAAATTAGGTAGCTCTCTAGGCTAGGCACATATAGGGGCAAAATTCTCTTATTTTAGCACTTAGAGGACCAAATTTTCTAAATGGGTCACTTTTGAAACCAAGTATATCTGTTTATGAAGTGCTCTATAATTAGCCTACACAAGACCCAAGGTACCTAATTTTTAAAATTTTATGAAGGTCTTGTGTGCACTTTGCCGCACGTGTCAGGTTGGGAACTTGCCTGCGCACTGTGTGCAAGCTTCGAAAGGCTGCAAACACACAACTAGACAATCCTCACAAACTCAAAGAAACAATGGTGTGTCACTTATCGCTCAATGCTTTCATCGTGAAGGATCCTGTGCTACGAAGAAGAAGGAGTTGTCGTCGATGCCACGCTCAACCGCCTCATCGCCATCGATGCCGCCACAATGCTCTCTCTCTCTCTCTCTCTCTCTCTCTCTCTCTCTCTCTCAAGCATACACACGTGAGCACACGAAGGAGACAAAGATGGATCAAGAGCACCTCTTAGCTTGCACCTCACAGAATGAGGATTTTTAGGTCAAATGGACCTTCTATAAGAGTTTGACCCATTCAAACATGGGAGCCCACAGTGTTCGGTCGTTGCAAAAGTACTATAAAAATAAGATAAGTGGTGCACCTCGCATTGTCGATCACCTACACACCTATTGGACCGACAAGCCTGGTCCATGACTCAATCAAATAAATAATAAGTTGTCTGTTGAAGGTGATAGGGTTTCCGTGAGGGTCAACATGCCACCCTTCCTAATGTAGATTCCGTCCTCAGAAGCTATTAAGATGAAGCTTATTTGTCGAGGTGGAAGAGCATCCAAGATTCAATGTCCTTTCAATCACTTGCAAAATCGACTAAAATTGGCACAGTAATTGCATTCTCATATACAATTAAAAAGCATATGCAATTGTAGGCACACAAATTGATTGGTAGAATATTGTATAATTTGTTAGCAATAAAACATTAAACTGTAATATAATCAAACGCATAAGCAATTGTAAAGGTAAAAAACTAACCAAGTCCGGGGTCGCTAATTTAACGGTCGAGAGGCACTAGAGGTCAAGTATTAATACCAAGAGCAAGCTTCTCAATTTTCTCTGGTCATTTAAGTTGTTTAATTGCGAGAGCAAAGTACTTCATGTTCGAGGGCTGACTAGAGGTTATACCTAGAAGACCTTGTAGTTAAGCTACGATAAAAGGAATTGCTCACGAAATCATCGTCTGACTTTTTTTTTTTCTTTGACCCCATAAAGTTTTTTCACATTGATTCAATTTTGATGCGTGTGCTTATTTTGTATGCTTTAGGTGTTTTGCTTTTCAAGGAAAAGCGCCCACACTGGGAACATTTAGGGCTCTAGTACCATAGGTAATACATGGAAGTGGAGTACCAAATCAAGCTAGGATTTCACTTCTAGCTTAAGATTTTACATTGTGGCACTTTTGATTTTTATTTTTAAATTTTTTTCGGTTCGTTTTCAGCATTTCAATTTTATAACTCTTGGGGGGTCATAAGACAGTGTTACCCTCTCTAAGCTTATCACACTAGTAAACTCCCTTTACAATACTTAAGCTAAAGGTCAATAAGGACTAAGCTCACTAGAAAGCCCTAGTACATTGCACACAATGCTGCCTAAATTGGATTAAAAACCTAAAGTAACCATTGGTTATTAGAAAGGCATTCCCCATGGTATTAAGAGAAGATCTCTAACGCCTAACTTGGTCAAACTAGCTTAGCCAAACGACTGCTTGATTCTTAAAGCTAGACAAGGGATTATGACAGAAAATTATATAGAGTCTAATGTTTAATCTAAGAAAATGCGATGAATATTGTGCTACCAATCACATTAAAGCAGACAAACATGGATGCTAAAAAAAAGACAAGGGGTAGTGCTAATGGACAAGAAACACCTATTCGTGTTGATGATCACGCTCGATTTGAAGAGTGAACGAGAGAAAGATTCTATGAATTTCAAAATCCTAACAATGGCAATGCATTCCTATACACACTAGAAAACACAAGGAATACCTCTAGAAGACACATCAGTGGGAATAGGCACCAACATTTATTGAACACAGTCTTGGGTCGATTAGGATCTCGGCCACCTCTTCCACGACCACGACCCCCTCCTTGACCCCGTCCCCCGGCTTGACCTTGAAAAGGCGCCTCTGATGCATGAGCATGAGCCATTGCCACCGTAGGCTCTTGTCCATGCCCTGACTGTTGTGACTACCATGTAGAAGAATCCAGACTCCTACGGCCACGTCCATTGTAATAACATTCCACTGTATTATGAGTGTTGGCTGTGCAAATTGCACACCATTTCTAATTCATTGCACACTCTTGAGCGGCATGTCCCGGATTTCAACACAGAGTACATCAGTTCCTTCAGACTTTTAACCACCACAGAATATTCCATCGATCCGGATGGAACACCTTTCCCTTGATGCTGGAATTTTTTCCTAGGTGCTTCCTCCGATTCTTTCACCGAACCACTGTTGCCTGAATCTGAAGATTCTGAGTCTACACTCTCCGACTCCGAACTATCACTGCCACTTGCCTGAGATTTATGATGAGATTTCTTGCGATGCTTTTTCTTTGATTTCTTTGGTGATTCCTATTCTCTAAAGCCTCTCGTGCGACAATAGCCCTTGCAATCACATTATCCAGTGGAGTGGTTACCTTATCTATTGTTGCCATAACAGCACTGAGATCCTTATTGAGTCCTCGTAGAAAATAATCATTTAACACCTCGGCTGCTGGCCGTTGTGCCTGAGGTACCCGTTGCAAAAGCATCCGAAACTTTGCAGCATAATCCTCCACTGGCAACGACTTTTGACGTAATGTCCGAATCTTTTCCAAATGTTGAGGGACCGACTATATTTAATCTGACCACCCGCCATTAGCTGTGCCATAGTCCCTTGCCCAACTGTACCCCCTCCTGAAAAAAGCTCTTGAATAATAGGAGGTGGGGACGATGGTGGTCAAACCCCGGGACTACTTACCGGAGTCGGTGGTGGCGCAACATGAGTGGGTGAGGGAGAGCACATGGCAAGAGGACATGACTGACTACGTGGAGTACGCCACGTCCGTCGAATACGCCGACCATGCACCGGGCTTGGCGACGGAGACACATGTTCCTCTGCCTGAGGTGTAGAGAAAACAAAGTCATCCGGACCGCCTCGCCACCGTCGTCTCCCCACAATTTTAACAACAGGGTAGTCAGGAGGACCCTGCGACCTAGTGCGCATGCATGTTCATAGCAGGCCACCCATCGCGCATCGTGGTCTCCATATGTAATGCCTATTTCTCCACAATGGAACAATAAGCACTACGGGAATGGATACCCTGACACTGCCTTACATTATATGAACAACAAGGTATATTAAGACAGAATAGAAGACAATACACAGGGACAGAACATCGTCGTCTTCATTGATATGTATCAGAACACAAAATTACATGAGAATGATATATTGATTGCATGAACAGATATCCACAAAGATTGATATGCCCCCCCAAATACACCCGCTGCTCTAGTACAGATCGGAACGGTGCAAAACCCCGTCCTGTCTCATGATATCTCATGAAGAACTGTCCCAAAAGCCGCATGACTCCTGGTCCGCAATGTCCGAACATCCGTAGGACCACAATGTGAGGCTTATGCCATAACAAATTCCTCGAAATTATTCTCACACGCTAGCGTATCTACCAAATCCCATTCACAGACAAGCACCGGGTAGACTATGTGAAACACTTGTGAAAAGTAAAGAGGATACCTCTCACCCAAGATAGGAGTGGATGACTCTAGTGTACTAGCCATATATGTACACACAGATAGATGATGGTTAGTGTGCGAATATTATAAGGGTCATGTCAAAAGGTTGTGTCCTTGTACATAATGTGTTTTTATGAATTTGGATAATGTACTAGAGCTTGTAGGTTTCTACTTTTTTATTTGGTGGCTCTTGCTCTTTTACTTTTTTTTTTTTTTTTTCTTGAGTATGGGGCTATATATATACATTCCTTAAGATAAGGAGATTGAGAGGTCAGGGAGGAAGCAAATGAATGATGGATATCAGCAAACACTCCCCCCTTCCTTGGGTAGATCATACCTTTTGGAATGATGTCGTCACCTTTTGAAACCAATCGTTCCAAGTTGTCATGGGTAAAGACTTTGACCAATAGTTGTTGACCACGCTAGGCATTTCATCTAGTTGCAAGGGTGGTAAGGTACTCTCCTATGATTTTATTTGCAACGTTGTTGTAGGTGATGAATGATGGATGTCAGCAAACACTCCCCCCTTCCTTAGGTAGATCATACCTTTTGGAATGATGTCATCACCTTTTGAAACCAATTGTTCCAAGTTGTCATGGGTGAAGACTTTAACCAATAATTTGTTGACCACCCTAGGCATTTCATCTAGTTGCAAGGGTGGGAAGGTACTCTCCTATGATTTTATTTGCAACATTGTTGTAGGTGATGAACTTACAACGGGAGGTGCAAATTCTTTCTCGTTTGTATGGATATGTACAATGGTAGGTGGAGGTTGTGTCGAAGCTTCTATTTTCGTATATGAACTACATAAAGAGCAAGAAGCTTCATTTGTTTTCTCTATAATTGAGCCGAGCGAAACAAGTCGTTCTTGCTTGGGTACCCAAACTAGCTCCGGATGAGGTGTATAGTGTTTTGTGATCTTTCCCTTCCCACGAGCTTCAATCGACTTTATTGTTACATGATTTGTCTCACATGGGTCAGATGACAGGTAAGAACACAATTTACATTTTGGCACCTAGATTTGATCATTTCCTTCATAGTAGCCTTGGGCTTCCAATAGTCTTTTAGGAATTCAACCAACATTTTCTTACATTTCTTAGAGCGAGTGGGTCATTTCTTACAAGGCTTCTGTATTTTTGCATAAAAAATGGTCGCTAAAGAAGCTTTAGGCACCCATTTGTATGTTTTTCTTGTTATAGTTTGTTGAGTCTTGTCAGAAGCTATATGCATTGCTCCTATCATATTTAAGGGTACAAGTTGTGGCATTTCATCCCCCTCAGGTGTTACCTAGGTTGTCCCCCTATTTCCCAAAGTGTCTATGGTTGCTGCTAGGTGGACCTAATCCCCATTGTCAGACTCAGTCATCCCAGGCAGAAAATCCATATAAGGAGAATCTTCCCCAATATCAGTATCCATTTTACATGTGTAACAATACTGCAATGGGGCCGAATGAACTGCGGTGTCAGATCTATGATCAATTATAAATTTGTTTCCTAGAGGATGTGCCCGACTAGTTACAAGATCAACTTGAATGACAAAATCTTGGAACTGCAAGTAGACATGGTTTTTAGACCAGTCATGCACCATTTTTGCTTCCCTCATGAAAGGATGTCCTAAGATCATTTTAGATGACATAGTGTGCCTGGAAAAATCCATAACAATGAAGGTCTTCCGTATTTTGTGTCCAAAGATCTTGATCTTGAGATCTTCTAGCATCCCAATAGGTTTAACAATAGTCCCATTGGCCATCTTTACTACTATGTTTGTAGTCCCAAGGTGAGGTCTTCCCATAGATTCCCTGCAATTCTTAGCCACCATTAAGGATTTCCCTCACAGTTAATCCCTTGGTAGTGATTGGGATGGTCGCACTGGATTCATCGTCTTCGAAATATTATCCCAACTTATTAACAGATATTTCAACAATAGAGTTCTCATCTAGGTTGGGTTGTGGATCTAAGTGTTCCTCCTCTATTGGCACTTCCCTTGCTCCATCCATCTGTGAAAATTGTGGTAGCCCGACTTTCAGTTCTCATTGAGGAAAGCTCAAAGAGCTAAGAATAGCTCGGGGTCTCCATATTATTTGGACATGATGGTTGTTCTAACTTTTGAAGCCATGAAATCCATCAATTTGGCAATATTTAACGGCACCTTTTGGGCTTCAGTCCGTTGACGTGGGGAAGATGGGATCTCTATTTCTTCGATAGGGTCAGGTAGTCCCTCTGTAAACATTTTCTCCAACAAGAAGGGAGTACACCCACTTTTCCATGACTCAAAGTCACTTTCTTCTTGGATGACACTTGGTATGGCTAGTGATCTATGGACTTTGTGAGGCTGCTTTTGCGTAGGGAACACGGTGTTCGTAATCTAGATCTGCCTAGGTGCTGGCTCTAGATCCCTTTGGTTCTCTTCTACCAAACTCATTAATTGCTTGACTCGCTCAATCTCCTTTGTAGGGTTTGGGTAAGTTCTTATCTTCTTCTTGGGTCCTGGCCATTGTGGCTCATGACAATCTTTCTTGTTTGTTTCTTTCCTAGTGGTTGTTTTGGTCTCCATGGTTTCACTTGAATCAAAATCCTCTTCAATGTCATTCATATATACGGGGTCGTCTCACCAGTCCCTATGTTGGTCTTTGAACTGGGGTCTGACTTCGCTACTTTTTGCGATCTCTTCCTTCGTGTTTTCTTCTTCTTTTGAGATTGGGAAATTGATGATGTGTCTCTTTCTTCAAGAATATAATTCTAGTTTTGGAGCATCGATCGCATGAGTAAATTTACTAGTACCACATGTGTACTTTGTGTTGGCTCCTCAGTAACCTTAATTGAATTCAATGGCGTGATCTTTGGCACATGTGGGTTATTAGGACATTGGGCAATCCAATGATTGCCACACCGATTACACATGAGTATCGGCATTGTGGATGTGCTTGCTTGATTGTTTTACATCATTGTGGCATTATTTTGTAATTTAATAGGACACTCGGCTACACGATGTGGACCTCCACACTCGTAGCATTGAAGAGGTGGTCTCTTGGCAGTGTACTTGATATTTTGGCCTCTTG
The DNA here is from genome assembly GCF_014529385.1 of Adiantum capillus-veneris. NCBI lineage: Eukaryota > Viridiplantae > Streptophyta > Polypodiopsida > Polypodiales > Pteridaceae > Adiantum > Adiantum capillus-veneris. Next base: position 107,461,733 of record NC_140938.1, on the reverse strand, counting down.
CCGCAAGAGCAGCTACTTGATAGACAGTTTTGACTTGTCCCCAATAGTCCTCCATGTAATATTGTGGACATTCTTCAGGTGCATCAATCCCATAGGCAATATTAGGGTCTATATCTTCCTCACAGCCTTCCAAACAAGCAATAGATGACTCACAATCCACTTGATTCACAAAAGTGATCCTCGAATGTGGTGGTTGCGATCCTAGCATTTGAGGTGGTAAGGGTGTTGTTTGAACAACATTTTGGGCCCTAGGGACCATGTGTTGTGACGTTTGTTCAAGATGTGAGACCGGCATCAATGCAGGCACTCGAGGTGTGTCCGTCCATGCTAAGGTTGGTCTATTGGCCATCGCGCGTTTAAACACTATGTAATCCTTGGCTTGATGACCATACCTCCCACAGGCATTGCAATTCCCATTGAATTTTACTCTAGACGTAGTGCATTCACTGGTACTATGCAGACCATAGCAAACCGAGCACCATTGTTGCTCCCTTCTTGGATACATATGATTGTTTTGTGGAGCACAATTGTCTCACTCTCTTGAATGGCCTTGGTGAGATCTGCTAAAGTCATCTCAAATATATTTGGCTCCTTAGCATAAGGCTTTAGGGTCATTGGTTGATGCACCGATGCTTGCGAGCTAGTAGATTTAGGCTCAGTAGACACTCTTTCACCTTGAATCATTAAATTATTCTCCAATTGGATAGAATTGGTGGTAACTGTTTCCCAAGTGGTGATACCTCTAATGACTAGCCATTGTAGATATCCTCATGTCGTACTCCCCTAATGAACCTATCAAGAAATTGGTTATTATTGAAGCGCTCATTTGGATTACAACAAGAATTTAAATGCTTCAAGCGACTAATAAAATCTCTCACTGACTCCCCTTCCTCTCGTTGGGCTTTCTAGAGCTGAGATGCTACACCCCAAAGTACTCCTTCTCGTATGTACTCTTTCAAGAACAGTCTCCTAAGAGTAGGGTAGATCATTTTCTCTTCCATCCTTAGGATTCTATACCAATCCCTAGCCTTGCCACTCAAGGTCAGGCTTAAAGCATTACTCTTATGCAGGTCATTGTGTTCCCCTAGGGAATCACATATTTGTTCAAACACTTCGATATGCTTTCTCACATTCCTGTCTCCACTAAATTTTTGTGTGAGCTTGGCTATTTGTACTGCCTTACTTCTAGGCTCTCTATCAGAAGTGTTACGCATATTTCTAGTAATGGATCGACCAAAATCTTGAGCAAATGTTGCCAAGTCACCTAAGTGAGCAAGTATAGTGGGGACAGGCGCTCTCGAGACTGCATGTGGAATGGGGGTTGGCATTGGGCTTGGCGTATATGCAGCCCTTGGGTTCCAAGTTGGGTACGATGTTGTGCCATGTGGTGGCCTAAATTTCATATGTGTGGCCCTAGGCATAGCAGACGTTAGATGTGATATGCTAATGCCAGCAGTCGATATGGTCCCATTGAAATAAGAGCTCGGATGTTGTGGTTGTGGAGCATAAGTTGTTGAAACAATGGGAGGGGTAGGAGCTACATGAGCATAAGGACCCATAGGTGCATATGATTGATACACACTTGTAAGTAATGTAGCAGGCATTAAGCTACCATGTAGTGGTGCTTTACTAACAAATGAGATCCATGACGTATTTTTTGTCATGCCCATCACTGGGGTAGGCATGGTAGCCGTGGTGTCATCAAGAGAAAGATGAGCTAAACTTGTAAAGGTAAAGCTATTACTTGTGGGCTCATATTGTATTGAGACCCTTGGAGAAACAACATATGGAAGATCCATCCAGCTTACCGAGGGAGTCTCCATTTGTGATAAACTTGGTCGCTTAGCCTTCCCTATATCTAAGAATCTCATGAGACCCGTTGAAGGCATGTGGATCCCTTTGTTCTGCCTCTCCAGCTCAATAACCCTATGGATGACATCACAAATTGTTTGTTGTTGATCCTCTATGCTAGTAGCACCCGATGTGGATTATAGGACACCTAACCAACCCACGTAATAGGTGTGACCTGTGTATAGGTCGGTTAGAGTCTCCGTTTATAGTTCATACTCCCAGTTCTCATTTAGAAATGCTCTATCTAGGATTGAGGTGCTAGGGGTTTCCTTTGAACTAGATGCAATGTGGCTCCCTATGGGTTAACCCTTAGTGGTTGCTAATTCTGGAGCACTCAATTGATTGATTAGCATGGATGTTGACATAGGGGCCTTTGCCTTTAGGTATCTCCGTTCTTCTGCCTTGCGTAGGCTCTTGAATTCCTTTTCCCTAGTCGCAATGATATATTGCTCAACCTCTTGCACTTCGGCAAGGCTTCTACCATCAGGTAATATAACCTCGGAGGAGAATAGCTATGAAGAGTCAGGTGGTGCAGTGAATGGAGTATTCACATGCACACTCTCCGGGAGCATGGGGTCTACGTTGGTCATGAATGGAGAGTTCACTTCCACACCCCCTTCATTCACATCGCTAACTCCATGTTCGAAGCGAGTGGATCTACTAAAAGTCTCCTTCAAGCGGCTAAGTATGCTCGTCCTGGACCGTGGGCCCATGGCATGCATGTCTTGGCTTGGACTATCAAGATTAGGCATCGGGTAACCTTCCATGACATTGTAGTCAGAGGAAGAACCACTAGACACAATATGTGGGTCTTGACTGGTACTACCTTGGGTTCTTGCTGAGGACCTAGAGCCTAAGGTGGAGGAATAAGGAGTGCCCATGTAAACGGAGACACTCTCTATGTGCTCGTCCTCTAGCACGCGGCTGGAGCGTAGGTGTATGGGACCTCAACGCTCTAGAAACATTGGTGAGTGTCCGTGAAGATCGTTCACTTAGTTTTTAGGTGTTTACAACCCAAATTTTTTGGTTATTTTTTGTCCTTTTCTCTAACCAAACGACAGATTATGGTGTGTGATAGCTCAAAATGAACATCTTGGCTAGAGGGACGTGCCGTGCTTTATAGCCCCCGATATGGTTACGTAAAGCCCTTAGAATCCTAAAAATAGTCTTTTCCTAGGTGGAAAGAGGGCTAGAATTAGTAAGTCCAAAGGGTGAATATAAAGGCGATGGTCGAGGACTTGAGGTACTTGTCCCACATGTCCTCTCTTCACTTGAGGTCCTATTCTTGTTCTTGGTCCTGGTCTTGGTCCTGGTCCTGGTCCTGGTCCTGGTCCTAGTCTTGGTCCTGGTCCTAGTCCTGGTCCTAGTCTTGGTCTTGGTCTTGGTCCTTGTCCTAGTCCTAGTCTTAGTCTTGGTCCTAGTCCTAGTCCTGGTCATCGTCCTCTTAAAATGAGAATTTTTTTTCTTTTTGTTTTTGAATTATCTTTTTGGTCTCAAATATTTTGAGTGTTTTTTGTTTTTATTTTTATTTTTAATTAAAAAAACTTTTTTCAAAAAATCTTTTTTCTGAGGATAATATTACCGCGTGGACGCCGAGCTCACACGCGCACACAACAGCTCCTAGCAGCTCTGTCTAACCTCCATGTAGCTAACACAACTAATTAACACTTATTACCTCTGCTCACACACTATGTAACACAGTAAGGTCCCGGTTTTGGTCCTAGTCCTGATCCTGGTTCTTACACAACAACACTGCTCACTCACAGAGTACTCAATCTACTTATCGTCTACTGCACATTATTGATTTACACTGACTAACAGATCTGCTAACACCTGCACATTACATATCTAACAAATCTAACAAAAACAAGTACTTTACAACACTTAACAGAGCTTACAAAAACCTGCTAAAACTGTCCATTGCAATCACTTAACAATTCTCACACAACTCATTAAAAAATAAAAAATGACAGAAGTGAAGGTTTCCTGAGGTAGCATTAAGTGCTCCTCAAGCTTAGTGCAAGGCAGTCCCCGGCAACGGCGCCAAAAATGTGCGCTTTGCCGCACGTGTCGGAGGTTGGAAACTTGCCTGTGCAATGTGTGCGAGCTTTGAAAGGCTACAAACACACAACTAGACAGTTCTAGCAAGCTCAAAGAAACAATGGTATGTCACTCACCGCTCAATGCTTCCGTCCTGAAGGATCCTACGCTGTGAAGAAGGAGCTGTTGTCGATGCCGCGATCAACCGCCTCCCCGTCGCTGTAATGCTCTCTCTCTCTCTCTCTCTCTCTCTCTCTCTCTCTCTCTCTCTCTCTCAAGAGCACACACACACACATGAGTACATGAAGGAGAAGAAGACAGAGATGGAGCAAGAGCACTTCTTAGCTTGCACCTCCCAGAATGAGGATTTTTAGGTCAAATGGACCTTTTATAAGAGTTTGACCCATTCACACATGGACGTTCACAATGGCCGGTCATTGCAAAACTACTGTAAAAATAAGATAAATGGTGCGCTTCTCATCGACGATCACCTACATACCTATTAGACCGACAAGCCCGATCCATGACTCAATCAAATAAATAATAAGGTGTTCATCGAAGGTGATAGGGTGTCTGTGAGGGTTAACACCTTGGTAATATTTGCACCAAATAAGACAATTCTTTGTTAGACACATGCAATAGCAATGTTTTAAATTGGGTACTTTCTATTGTCAAAGTTCTTATATGGTACTTTTTTGGACAATTACCCTCGTAGTAGTTTCTAAATTACTCAATTTGAAACTTTACAAAGGCCTTGGCACTATTTGCATCAAATTAGGTTGTTTTTTAAAGTCCATATTATACCAAAGTTCATCTTTTTAGCAATGCTAAATTGTTTTAAATTGGATACTTTATGAAGCTAAAAGTTCTATTTTTGAAATGTCCTATATGACTCTTTTTAACTTTTATCAAAAGTACCAATTTGAACACTTCTAAAGGCCTTGGTACTATTTGCACCACATGAACTAGTTTCCTTTTCGAGTGTTCAATGATGACTGGCACCTTGACCATCTTCACGAGTTAATGTATCCCAACATGAAATATGCATTGCCTGAATAGTATGCCTTTGTTGTCATGACAAAGTTGTTTGGTAAAAACAAGAAAATGATTTTTTTTGTGAGGTGCATTACTCTAAAATTTGGTAACTAATGCAAATTTCACTCTTACTTAACAAAGATGGTATTTCGTATCTCATCTCTCTGAATATTTTTTTCAATTTTCAAGTTTTGGTGGAGTGTTTTAGTTTTAAATAAACTTTTAAGTGAAGACTTTGGTTCATGATCAAGTATTTGGCCTAGAGATTGTTAGTAAACTTTTAAGAGTAGCAATTTAAAAATATCGCATATAAATGTTGTAATATGGTGTTGTCAATTAATTGAGATGGTGTCATGTGTTGTTTTATCATGAAACATTGCTTTAGTTTTTAGCTTTTAGTTTTATTTTTGGATTTTTTTCAAAGAAGTTTGAAATGAATTTCGCAATGTGAAAGTGTCCAACTTGATCTATTATTGTTGTCGGTTAATTGAGATGTTGTTTTATTACCAAACATTGCTTTAATTTTTAGCTTTTCGTTTTGTTTTTGGGTTTTTTTTTCAAAGAAGCAAATGACTTTGGCTATATAAACCACTTTGTAGATCTTTACAATTCACTCAGTCATTTTGTAGGTCTTTAAAGTTCATTTCTTACTCTCAATGTTGACACATCACAACCTGGAATTCATCTCACAAAGATGACTTTACCACCGCACTCCTCATGTATTAATCCATAAAATTTGATCATCAATTGCTAAAGCTTCAACAAGTCAACATACAGAATGTTGAACTCATTGTAGCAAAAGGATTTGATTTCTTCCATTGGCATGGCATCATCAATCCATTGAACCCACCTGATAAGTTTGTGGCATCATATTTGACGCATTTCTTTGCAAGTCTCACGTTGTACATATCGGTAGCAATTCAAACAATCCAATTTCTCTATGATCTATTGCATTATGTACAGGGCTTCATATGCCTTGAAGCTTATTCCCACATTATTGCATGCGTTTATCATTTCTTGAGATGACATAATATCTTTCAATTCAAAGAAAAACTCATGGCACAAAACTTTGGTCATGATAACATTGGATGGATTGTCCAACAACTTTACAAGTTTCTTTGGTTTGACAATGTGTACATGTTTTGTGGATTAATAATGGTAATCGATTCCCATCATCATCTATATCAAATGCAAGTCGATTAACATAAAACTATTAGTAGCATGCATGGAACTAGAGCATACACAAAACAAAATCTATGTGTATGCTAGTTTCCATACTTAGTTTATCGGCGGATGCGTTTCTTTCAAGCTCCACCACATGCACATAGTAGTGACATCGATTTTCTCTTGCAGTTGTATGCATGGAAGCCAAGGGGGACGACACAACATATTATGTGTAGTGTGCTAGAGTTGAATGTAAATGTCCGAATGTATCTCTTGCTCTTTCTTTTGTTGCTTAGATTTTTTTAGTGAGCTTCACAATTTTATCATTGAGCTACTTTGACTTTTCATTGGCATCCTCATAGACTTTTTGATTGTCCTTAACATACTTCTTGCATAGAGAAGAGTATGTAGCAAAGGTTTGATTTCGTGTTCCCATTTCCTTCAAGAACATTGAATAGAATATCCTGCAATAGCCAAGTAGGCCTCCATATTGTTTGGGCAAATATGAGCCTTTGCATCCAATTCTTCATAGTTGATCAACAACATTGGGATTGGATGTGCTACCTTGCATGGTTGTATATTCTTTCTTTAAATCGACACCATTTTGATGTGTTGATAATGTCTTGACATGAAAGCATTTTAGATGTCATTTAGAGTGAGCTTGATTACAGAGAGGGATCTTCCAAGATAAGTAGAGATTAAAGGTAGAGTGATGATTCAAAATGCAACAACTACAAGCATGTTAAGCAAAGGTTGTTGACTATGGAGGAAAGGATGAGCTTAGAAAAATGGAGGGAATTCTAACACGTCTTTGAATTATAATGGTTTTACACACACACACACACACACACACACACACACACAGAGAGAGAGAGCTGAAATGAAATGTTATATAAAATGTCTTCAAAAGGCCAAAATGATCTATGAGGCCAAACAGGTACAATTCTAATGAATCTGATACAACGTAAGGGTACAAAATAAAATGAAATGAAATAAAATAAATACTAAGTGTCTATTGTCGTGAATTTAAGCGACTCATAGTTGTGTATCGTAATGTGTGTGACGGTGAAATAGTGGGTAGTGCAATCCCAGTGTATAAAATTATTGTCCGAGGATGTAGTGCATCAGTCATTGTAGAATATCGTCAATATCTTCCATGGTAAGTATTCGTACTCGGCATCTTGCATGTTGAGCTAAAGTAATCAGTATCCTCTATTGTAGTTGTGAGGTATACCCTAGTTGCAGGCATCTAGATCTCCCTAGCTCAGTAGCCTAATCAATCAACGTACCTCTGGTGTCGGTGATATCTAGGCTTTGCTAAGTGGTCTATCCATTTATCTGCCTAGTAGGTGGTCTAAAGAAATCTGTAATCTGCCTCTAAGACTATCTCTTTGGTGGCCTTTCCAATAGGCTCTCTCTATGTGTGTGTAGGTTGAGTAAAAATAACTTAAGATATCTCTGATCTTGATATCTTATGACCCTAGATAGTGTTCCAAAAGCCTCTCTGAAGAAAAAATGAAATCGCCCCCGTATCTCATAGTACGTCGGACAATGACATATGTAATGTAGCCGCTATCTTGGGCTCCAAATGGCATAGCTGGCCTATCTTAGTCTTTGTAGGTATCCCTTTAAATTTGCTAGTCTCAAACTCAAGCTGATGTAAAGAGGTGTGTAACTGACTGAAGGCACATAGTATCTCCCAAGATGAATGTGTATCCATGTAACTAGGTTTATTCACAAACCCATCCTCCATCAACTGGTGAAGATGCTCTCTATAGAAAGTCATCTTCATGCCCAACTCTTGTTTTGCCTGAATCCAAGTCCTCCTAGTGTCAAGCTATAGGTCCTGACGAATGAGCATGGTGACCTTTGTGCATTTAATAGACAGAGAGGGTACATCCAAAGAAACCTGGAAAGGTGGCAATTTATCCATATCCAAACAGTGTAACTAAAACCACAATGTCATCTATCCATACCATCAAGTAGTATCCCCTTACAATGCTAGCTGCCATGAAGACTCAAGAGCTAAGCGAACATACCTACGTCTGTGCATTAAGGAGACTGATCTGGTGAGTACCTCGACCATGAGTGGAGATGCAACCAACTCTGCTCTGATAATCTCATGTGGTTTGAATTCTTAGCTCTAATCACTGAAGAGATCATAGAAACCAAAGGCCTCTCCATCAGTGCCACCAGGTCTATTGGAGTGGTCCATAAAGCATAGCTGATGTCACTAAAGTATCAAAGAGCCATAGTTTTGTTTGAGGTTCCTAAAATTAAACCTAAAAACACATCCTCTCTAATCTTCCTAGGGCAGCATAAGCTCTCGTCAATCTAGTCTCAACTACTCTCCTCAATGAAAACACTAACACATTGAAGACGATCTCATGGAAAATGTGGGTGTTGATCTCCTAATCCACTATGGTGTGGTATAAAATATCATAATAAGTCGTCTCATGATTCCTCATGTTGGCAGTAAAGTCCCCAAGAGAATGATGTCACCATCCCTCATGGAAAACTCCCATATGTCTTCATCTAATATAGAGAAAGGGGACTATCCTTTAGGTGCAGCGTACACTAATGTGTTGGGGGCAATTTAACATATAGCAATGTACAAGAATCTGCATGTCTAATTTGTTAATATCACCCACATGTATTTGTCCTGATCATCAAAAAATGTGCACAATCAACTCAGTAAATCCTCTCTAAATAGGAATGTTCTCCTGATCCTCTGCGCCTATGCCCTGATCTCATCTCAGATCAACAAGTTGTCACCCACATATATCCAGTCACATGTGGCATAAGCTGTCTCGGTTTCTAGTGTGTCTTTGAGTAAGAGACTCTATCTCTCCTCATAAAGATGTCCTCAAATGCCCCTACATCAAGACGAAGTGACCCATTACAATTCCAGGCTACCATCTTTAGTGTGGTCCCATAGATCTCGCACCATCATGCGGAGCATTTCTCCAATATCACCAAACTTCCATGTTGGTAGAAAGCAATCTTAACTTTTTCCCTTGCCACTCTCATATCTGGCATTACCTCGTTCATATGCGCAATCTACGAGAGCGTGAGGTCATTCCCAAGAAAGATACCCGTCTTCTTAAGAGTTGGTCTCTTCTTCAAAAAGTCCTTCTTTGCTTCCACGGAGGGGCTTTCTTGGCAATCACGATCCATTTCTCGGCCTTGTCCATTTTTTGTTGGGTATTTGTAATAACATTTGCGCAAAAAGAAGTAATTTCTTTGTGTTGCTCCTCCCTACTTTGATAGCCCACACTTGTTCTTTAATCGTGTTGATTTCTTCAACCAATGAGGATTGAAGCTCTCCCTCTTTGAGTGTGTTTTGTGATTGCACCTATGCAAGCTCCTTCTTTGAGTAACCTAATCTTCTCATCTTGGGTCGTCACATGATCCTCAAGTGTGTTTATTGTTCTTTCTTGCATCGACACACGTTCTTTGTGTGTCTTTATTGCGCCTAGGAGGTTGCAATTAATCTTTTTAATGGTCTTGCGCATTTTGTCTTTGCATTTTTGAATGGCACCTCCAGAGGGTCGTCCTTGTCATTTTGCTGCAGCAATAGGTAGGGGAGAGAGAGAGAGAGAGAGAGAGAGAGAGAGAGAGAGAGAGAATCAAAAATCTTCTTTTGGTGCAAATAGAGGACTGAAAGTGCTTCACTTTATGTTCTTTGGATGAGAGAGAGTAGTTTCAATATAAGAGAGAGGAGAGGGGTGGGAAATGGAAAATTTAAAATCCAAAAACATAAAAAACTAAGTTACCCACTCACTTCTTGATGAAATTGTTAGATTTAAAAGCCAAGATATAGAAAAGCCTTTTTCTGTAGTGTCAACCTAAACCTTTGCCTCCATCACTCTCGGCTTGGTCAAAGCTAGCTTAAGCCTTAAGAATTTCCTTAAACTTTTGAATAAAGAGGCTATCTTATAGCCCATTCACTTCTAAATGGTTGATTTATGCTCAAAAGTCTCGAGCTTGAATCCCTCTTAGTGCATTGGCCAACCCTCACAGTAGGTAGGTTTTGCTCAAACCAAAACTTAATATAAGTGAAATACACACTTTGTGGGCTTCATACTCATTTAATGCCTCTCGTCCTCCTATTCTCCCAATATCGGCACCGTATCAAAAGGACTAGAAGTTGTTCACTCATGTTGCATGTGTTTCCAATTCACCAAGGTGCTAGATTACTTCTCTTGGATTGGCTTGAAAATGTGGCTTTACATTCTCCCACTAGCCCTCTATGCTAAAAGATATAGTTCCCTTCTACATACCAACAAAGCATCTGGCACCACCCATCCCGATTTTGGTTCTTTAATCTAAAACTTGAAAGGGATACTTGTAAAGATATAACATAACAGGTGAGTTCAATATACGGTGTATTGAAGGATACCAATCAAACGGAACCTACGTAGATTGGGCTAGAAAATGGTCCATTATATTCATGAAAAATCTACACATATGGGGTTTTAAATTAGGCCTTGAAAGCAAGCGACATGGAGGGTTTACAATAGTGAACCCTTTGAGATCCAAAACACCAATGTGATGTCAACATCAAACTCCTTTATATGCCAACCTTTCATAGTGCCATGGACTCCCTTTGATCAAGACATCCAGCTTATTCACTAGCATCACATATCCCCTCCACGTTTCCTTGTATACATGTGCGACAACAACACGACAATGAACATCTTCTCAAAGTAGTTGTATCTAGCACTAAATATGGAGCAATGGAGTGTATAAACTGGTGCTTTGTCATAGCTTTGACATCCACTTTTCCCACCTATCTAAATTCCTGAGTCCAATATCCCAAAAAACTTGACTTACCTACAATAAAAGCGGCCTTTAATCCAAGGTAGAGCATCAATTAGAGATAAGTGTTTGGAATATGGTATTTGGTCTATGCATTGACTCAAGGTGTGCACTACCTAGTACAATCAATGTTTGTGTGGTAGAACCCATGTGTAAATCCATATGATAGCATGTATAGCTTTTTCCTAGGATAAGTAACGTTCGGCCGCCTATGCAACAACTCTTAGTTGTTAAAGCCTATGTGGAGGATAAGTGCTTGTGTGGCAAGATATTATGCTATACGATTCTAAATGGCCAAGTGTAAGTGAAAAGGCTCCAACCGAATAGCCTATTCCACACCTTATAAATAAAGGCCATGTTATACATACCGATATATATTGTTAGGATCAATGGTGCGTGCATCACAATTAGAGAGAGAGAGAGAGAGAGAGAGAGAGAGAGAGAAGAGTAAGCACCTTCTCAAAGTGAAATAAATATATAAAAGGCAATATCATCTCGTTATCATCCTTGTATCATATCGGTACAATACAATACTATACTCAGATCATCCTTACATCATACCAAGATTATACTACTATTATTTGGTATCATGTCAGTTTGATACTGGTAAAATTTTCATACCATAATGGTATCTTGCTTGTATGTTTTTAGTATAATATTTTATTGGTATCATATAAGTACAATAATGGTATGGTATCATATTTATAATATAATGTTAGCATCACATTGTCCTCACAGTATCATCTAGATACAATCCTTGTATCATAAGTATTGCAATATAGGATGATGCATGCGTCATAACGGTATTACCTTAAACATGCAAGAATTGTGATGCTATCAGTTCGATAGCAAACCAATATCATACTATTTCATACTTGTATGATATCAAGTGCATCCAAGTGTCATTCCAATCCCAGTGTTATTGTATCATAATGGGAGCCAACACCACACGAGTATCATTTAGGTATTGCACGTATATCATACCAGTTACATGGAAGAATCTTAGTAGTATCATACCTTTATCATATTGGTAAGTTCTATTGGGGCTAGATATCTCTAAGGGAAAACCTTTCTCAAGTAGTCACTATAGTAGAGTCACGACTTTCTTGCCAAGGTTGTGATGGTGTCCCTCCTAGAGAGCGTTTCCAAGTTAGGAATCAACAAGCACAATCTTCTAGATTAAACTTATGGTGTGGATATTGTCAAGCTCGGACCAACTAAGTGCTAGATCAAGGCCACTACAGGGTGCAACATGTCCAAAAATAAATGCACCAAACACCCAGAGACCAAGCCAAAAGTAAGTTTACAATAGTGGTAAAAACACTAAATCTTTTCTTAGGATTGTAACCCACCTTCCCAGGAGTTGCAATCGAGGAAAACAAGAAAAAGAGTTGGAACTTGTGCCTCCTCAAGTTTAGTGGAACAAAGAAAGGCTTAGTATGAGTGCTAACACAACATGTGCAGGATGCAACATGTGCAAGAATAAAAGCACCAAATACCAAGAGACCAAGCCAAAGTTAAGCTTACAGTAGTAAAAACACCAAATCTAGTCTTAGGATTGCAACCTCCACCTTCCACGAGAGTTGCAAACCAAGGGAAACAAGGAACTCGCTAGCATCAACAAATGCGTACAAAGTCTCTAGCTTCCATGCAAATTTCTCAATTTAGCCTCCATGCGATAAGTCATCCTTCTTTTCGTTTTTTGATGCTTTATTTTCTCTCCAATTAATTACTTCGAAGTGGCCAAGACTCCCCTTGGCCATATTGTTTGAAACAAATTGACAATCAAGATAAAAAATGCCATTGTATTATCTTAATGTGATTTCCACTCCTACCTCATTCAAAGGTGAGTGCAAGCTAATTTTGCTCACATTGGTGACCATGCTAGAGTAGTTGAAACTAGTCTAGTAGTGCCCTTAATGGAGGGGTCGGTGCTAGAAAAGCTCTCACTTAAGTCACAAAAGAAACAAAATGTTGTAAAGATCTAAAAAGAAAATTGATTATAAAAGCAAGAGTGATGGAATTGACACATCATAGTCTAGTTTTTATGAATCAATAAAGTAGAAAATGCCCAATGGTGTATGCCGGGAGAATATTGGTACTTTTTGTGATTGGTTGTGAATTCATCAAGAGAAGGCACGGCTAAGAAGTGCTCAATTGTTGGCATTCTTTAAAAATGGATGCTTTGTCATATCCTCCTCTCCTCTCAAACTAGTCAACTTGATCTCGTAGCACGCCTGCTCCACATACAAACCTAGATGAATCCAGAAAAGGCCCCGAGTTAACTATAAGGCTGGTGTTAAGTTATAGATATTAATGTTCCTCAACCACAAAACAACGTAACCACCACCTCCGTCATGCACTACTGATGACATCCCAACTAACACCATTAGGACACATAAGCACAAACAATTGCAATTTTAGTAATATGACTATAGTAGAACTTCATGTTGAATGTTCTTAAGCACACATGTGACATAAAAGTTAATAAGATTTTTACGCCACCTTCACTCACTAAAAAATTGAAATGGATGGTCAATGGTCATAGTTCTAGAGAAGAAAGTGGTTGGTGTCAATGATCTCTCATAGGCAAGGCATGTAAGCTTGTTGCCTAGGAGGTTCATTCACATCCAACAAGCCTCACACACATACACATACACATACACATACACACATATGCATACACATATACATACACACACATGCACATACACAAACACACATTCACACAGACACGCACACACTGGTATACTCTAAACACTTGTAAATTCATTGAAGCTTACGTACGAGATGTTGAAGTATGAATTGAACACCTTGATAGACACACGCACACAAACACTGGTATACTCTGAACACTTGTAAATCCATTGAAGCTTACGTACGAGATGTTGAAGTATAAAATGAACACCTTGAGAGGCTTTTTTGCAAATGACGTCTGGCTAAAAGCTCACGATAAACAGAACATTCTCAAAGGATCCTAGGCTCTCTTCTGAAGACGCTTGCTTCCTTTGGAATGTGAGAGTTCATTGTCACATCCTCAACAGACTTATATACTACCATGAAAATTCTTCATTACCACAGTTTGACAGTTAAAACATATATGCTCTAACAAACAAAGTCATGGCAACAAATTTGAGCCCTACATTCCACCTTGTTGATATCACTAGTTTGATACCAAAAAAGACACTTTAGTATCCTTTTTTCACAAATTTAAATAAAATGGTACATGAGTCTAGAAAGGATTTCAAGAGATGCTTTTGCAAAATTATAAAAATGCTAGCCAAAGTACTCATAAACACTATAATCCCCCACTTTTATACACAAATTTGATAGTAATTACACTCATGAAAAGCACTTACACAAACAACAATTGATGTTTTACTAAAACTTGTATTTTAGTTTAAGAAAAAAATGAGCAAGGTACATGCAAAAATCCATGGTAACTACTTATATACCTTCTTGATACTTTTGTAACTCTCATGCGGAAAAAATTTCTATGATTAAAATTAAATAGAGTCGTAAATATGCAACATTTTTTAATTCAGTTAGCGATCTCATAAATCATTTTGTTCATCTAAACTTGCATTGTCTTATGTAGCACATATACTAGATATATCCCTCCTTTACTTAAGATGATACTATCTAATGGTTATGCAAGCAACATTTGATGATTTACATCATATTCCAAGCATTACATATGTTGAGATCCTTATTCCAATTATAGAACTAGTGATATCCTGTTATCCCTGCGGTGGCCGTTGGATTACTGCTAGGTCAGGGCTCATCAGAAACAGCGAAGCCTGTCGCATAACCTAAGCCTACCACCTCAATGGTCAGAATGCAGCAGGCGAGTGTCGTGCAGCCATAGCCTGCCACATCCACAACCAGGTTATTGCACAATAGGGGCTTGCCACCTCAGCAGCCGTCCCTCAGAGTCACTGCAATGTGTTTTGGCCCTCCCCCCGACATTGGCAACCGGGAAAAGATTTTTACTGTCCTTTCCCTGTAATCAGAGCTCCCCATGGCTCCTGGCGTCCGTCGATCTCCATCGAAGATCACCACCGTAGCAGATGGACAATCACCAGCATATAGCAAATGGACAATGAGCACAACAGCTAAATCGCCTTCTAGAAGCTTCAACATACTAAATTACAATAAACCAAGTAACATATCCATAAAACATGGGGAGCTCTCATTCAAAAAATATAGTTACAAAAAAGTTTAAAAAGCTCCCGACAAGCTCTTCTAAATATATACAGCTTTGTGTGCTTCATCCAGTTAAATTGGGTATGGATATATTACACTCCATTCCTAGAAGATGTCATAGCAACACATCACTTTTGCCTTTTCAAGGCAACTTTACCACTTACACAGAAAAAAGGAACCGCTTGCTCATACGCTTTTATCTGATTGCTCATCAGAAATTTCCATGTTTTTTTCCCACAAGCAGCGTTCGCTGCCTCAACTTTTCCCTCTGGTCATGTAACCTTGTCAAGCCGCTACCAATGATCACACCAGAGTAAATGACATGCGTCATAATTGGTGCAAGAATGTTCCCAGTCTGCATGAACCATAAATATCATTTACTCTGATCTCTTCCTCAAGCAGAATGTAAGAGAAAGCCAAATACATACCTGCATCCACTCGAACCCAATATACAAGGCCAGCAAGGATTCAAGCAGCGGAGAGTAAATTCTTCTCAATTGTCGCCGCTCATACCAAGCTGCAATTGAAAACACATCAATAAGTCAAGGTCAAAACGTTTTCAGGAACTTAACCAGATACTCGTAATCTTCCACTTGCCTGCAAAACTTTGCTTCAAATTTCGTAATGAGGCTCGATTCCAGCGAGTAGGAGCAACAACATATTTTGGGTCTGCCCACAAGATCCAGGACAGTTTTTAGATCGTCTTCAGAAGACCGGTCAATAATTAATATGCATATAGAGCATTTTGTTCCTTTTTCTGCATCACAAAAGCTGAAAAAAGATTTTTAAAGTGCCTACAGCGTACGCACGGAGAGTGAGAGAGTGACAAAGGAGAGTACATAGGTCGCAGGTGGAGCACTCTTGACACGCTGTGTAGCCAGAGCTCCAATGGTGAGCTCCCCAAGTCTTATTCCTTCAGGCTACAAAGAATGAACACTGTGTATATGTGATAGGTGTGTGTGTGTGTGTGTGTGTGTGTGAGTGTGTGTCCACACTGGGCAACGGGGCACTTTGCCTTTGACCCCAATAAATTTTTGGCATTGAATTAACTAAGACAATTTTCTAGAGTGGTTGAATGCCACTCTGGTCATGAGTATATGAGCTCGCCACAAATCACTTTAAAAAATAGAGAATTTGTAAGATGCGTGTAACATAGGTTTCTTCTGCCTGCACTGCTACAACATTATGCACTAAATGCTTGGACCTCCACCTACAAACCAACATGAGTTTCATTAATAATGGCAGTTACCTTGCGGAAAGGATGTGACAAAAAGAATGGAGCCAGTGAGGGCAGCTGTTAGTATCCCTGCAAGACCATGAGCAAAAGGAGCCAAAGAAGGAAAAACTCCTGTCTGAAATTTAACACACATAAAAAAAGGATAAGATTCATCACAATAGCCAAGATAGTGTAGTAACTACAGTGCAAACTCATAGAAAAGAAATTCCAACGACACACTGAGCACATCCAGATAAAGCAGTGGACTCACAAGAGCTGCAATGCCATCAATAGGTTGCCTCAATTTGTCCTCACTTAGAAAAACATGGGCTAGGCCACCCTGCAAAGAAAGTAATCCTCACTTAAATATTGTAATAACCATCAGTGGCGTAGGCAAGCCATATCTGAAAAATACCGACCTGAATTGCAACCCTAAAGAAAAATTCTTCAGCCACTGCTGCCATTGATACCACAAAGATGACCTGGTAAATATCAGGTCTTAGGATATCATTGCATGAAGATTGTTTAAGCTCAAACATCCAAGGCAAAAGAAAAAATTAGCGATATCGCTACAAAGCTGCGAGTATAACTCATAGAAACATAAACAAGCAGAAATGCTATGACAACAAAATCAGAGTTTCCAAGACAACATGATAGCTATCCATCTTGAAGCACCTGCCACAATGATAAGCCAACGAAAAAGCTCATCAACTCTTCATCCTCAGCATCCCGAATGGCCCTAGCTGGGTGTGACTTCCTCACTACTTCGTCCTGCTCAAACGTAAAAAGGACAGAAGTTGATGCTTTCTGAAGAGCCCAAAGCTGTAAATAATCAGGATCCAAAGATAAAACCCGTTCTCACATCAAGAATGAAGAGAAGAGCCAGTACTGGGGGCACAGCATATCCTAGCCCTTGCATTGCAACATCAATGGAGAGGTCAAAACCCCCCCCTCCGTCGATTCCCATGAAGTGGCAGACTGTTTGCCCAGCTAGTGCCATTGCACCGTACACACCTAAGAAGCCAAACAAGGTACAAAATCTGGTATGACTCTTTGACCGACACGAAAAAACGATACCAAAGACACTTCACACAGTATATCCAGCCACAACAAACATACACATGTCAAATGCTGACATCACACGTAAGCCCATAAACACAAAACATCATAGGTTCTTCGAATTTTGTAGCAACCATATTCAAGCACATATTACAACAATAAAAAAATTTACTCCCAACAGTCCACAAACAATCAACAAGTTGCTTATATTGTTAGGCTCTTTACTTAGCTAAAACAAATCATGGCCAACATCAAATGGCTTTACAAAATGGTGTTAGCCAATTAGAATGCTAGTGCCACCAGGTTTGCTTCCCCATGAAATAATTTGGATACTTTAGTGGAGAATTTACAACATGTTTTACAAACTTATGCTTCTTTTCGGTGTGATGGATTGTTAAGAGTACTTACTTATGGCATAGGCTATCCGCAGACCAGTGGCAACCTGCTCCCATAATGGATCATTCTGTTCATCAATTGTCATTCCTTGCCCTTGCAACCACATTCCATTCTGCACAATCGTATCTTTGCATCACATACACATACTAATTCAGAAAGTGAAAAAAAGAACAAGAAAGGCATCATAAATTACCTCTAAGGCAGAAACCTCTGCAATTTTTAATGATGGAATATCTAAAGCCTTGCCTCTGCTTAAGTTGTCATCAAAGCCATCTGCAGGGCCCATCTTCGAGGCACTAACGAAAAACCGACATTGTCCTTGACTTGATTTTACTGAAGTCCTACTAGGACCAAAAATATGGAAGCGATGGCAAATCCTGCTATTATGATTTTCTTTTGCAGATGTGCATCTGAATGTTTCTCTCAAATATGATGGCACACTCCCTGCTGAATTGGCTGACTGCTTCAAGACACAGCCATGACAGCATGAGCTTGTTGTAGACGCATGAATCGCCATAGCTCAAAATAATCGCATCAAGCTTTCTGGTCTGCTTTCCTCGGTCTACTCCTTTTTTGTACCTCACCTCTGCACAGAGTTAATAAAGACTGAAGTGAAAGTTAAACAAAGCTCCCATGATAAGCAGGCTCCATAGTAGGCAGCGTCCCACATAAAAAACAGACAGAAAAGACATAGAGCACACCTGAAACCCTCATCCACCCACCCACCCACCCCCCCTTGTTGGGATAAATGCTACCATTCCTAGGGACATTCTAGGGTCTTCGAGTAAGCTCTCTAGACTTAAGTTAAAGAGAATTGAAGCCACCTCCCCGATCTTATCTTCCACATCTCTATAAGAAGCCTTGTTGTCCCCACTTGTAACACGCAATCTTGTAGTGCTTGGATTTTGCCCTAGCTCTTGTCCTTTTGGGTCTCGCTCGCTCTCTCTGAATCTCCATGATTAAGCTTGCTAACCATGAATGGTAGCTTAATCTTTCCACCATAACCTAACCTTAATCTACCCTAAATTTCTAACACCCCTGCCTTTCCTTCAGGCTTCCTTGCTTTTTGGTTGCCTACTCCTGTGTCAAAGAGAATTTTCAATCACTTACTAAAGCATATACTTTGGAGAAGGGGATACGTCTGGGCCCAATCTTCATATGGTAACCTTTATCCACAGAGAAAAGCCAACAGCGCACAATAGACCACGAATTCAATTGGCTTTTGAGCTCTCATCAGAGGAGCCCTTATGAGCTTGAACATGCACAAAGCAAGCATATGTGTAAAACTTACCTCAAACAAAATGCAGCCAGATTGTATCAGCTGTCTCCTGCCGTAGCCGCCTCAAGACTTGACAAAGGACATTGGTCGTGCTCACAAGCTGAAATGGAACTGCTACGTTGTAACGTTCAACCTGTTAAAGATGGAGAGGGTGGGTGCTACCACACCGAAGGAATACGATTGCTTACAAAAAGATTCTCCCGAACACACAGAGTTGCTAGCGCACCAGGTTTCCACGCTTTCCTGAGCAAGACAAAATTCTCTGAGACGACGATGAGGACAGAGATGCCACCTCGAAAAGGGCAGCTAGAGCTGCATTTCAACACGACATTGGACACTTTTCGATATGTTAGTGTGTTTGTGTGTAAGGGGCGTAGGAATTTGGGAAAGTCTTCATGGCCGTAAGGCCTTAAGGCTTATTACTAAAGGCTTTGCAGACCCTTGGATAAAGCTTGTTGACAAGTGCCCCACGGCATAGTAACCAGGTGAAAATTCACTATGGCCTACATAAGGCTATTGAGAAGAATTTCATAACGAGAGGCTTCTTTGTGTGAGAAATAGAAAGTGTGGTAGTATTATAAGGGGGCGAGTTGGGTGGGATGGCTGCTCTGATAGCCGATGTAATTATGGTCCTTGGATGACGTCATGGCTCAATACGAGCATGACAAGACCTTGTAATTATTTGGGTTGATAAATATAATTCACTCACAATTATGAGTTTTTTTTTTTTAAGTGAGTAGTATTTAAAAGAATGTGGTATCACAATAAAATATTATGTTTTTTTGGAAAAAAGTGTAACAATGAACTATCCAAATTAAAATATATACTTTAAAAGCATAAACAAGGTGAAGGTTCACGGTGGCCTATAGTAGCAGGACAAATGAATGGGGAGTGGCAATGTTAAGGGTGCTCATGATTAGACCAATACATGGCGACCGGCGGGAATGGTCACTGCACGACCATTCCCGATCCTCAATGGTCGTGGGGAGAGGACCAAGTTACACAATTCTCAGTCATCATGGGTAGGCTGTTTGCACGCAAGTTCTGAGCGTTGAGGTGGCAACCGTTGGTTCAAATTCCAAGTGCTGATGTGGCTTTTGTTGGTTCGCCAGGAAAGTAAATTTTTCTTGTTGCTAACATGGCCTTAATCTGTCGGGTATCAACATGGATTCTCGTGCAGAAGGGCGAGCAGATGGACAGCTCAAAGAGCTCCCCCCCCCCCCCCCCCTCTCCCCACAACCTTGACAGTGGAGAGGGAGTGTAAATGATAAGTATTTCCTCTACTTCCACACACTATTGACGATAGATATTGTAGGTCAAATATGACAACATTGATTGGAAGTAGCATAACGAAGGAATTGGTATGTTTAGCAAAATTTAGTCTTTGAAAATGAGATGTCGGTGGGGACATGTGATCCTATTAACACGTTCAAGCAGGCATTATCGATGACCTTTAACTGTGAGGCCGCCAGTTGAAGGCTGACAATACGCACAAAGCAGTTTATGGTAGCATTCAGCCTTCAGGGCTACTTTTGTTAATGTGGCTTGAATTCTCTCTCTCTCTCTCTCTCTCTCTCTCTCTCTCTCTCTCTCTCTCTCTCTCTCTCTCTCTCTCTCTCTCTCTCTCTCTCTCTCTCTCTCTCTCTCTCTCTAGCTTGTTGGCCATGGCTTCCAGCCCCTTCCATCCTCCCTAACCGGCACCATCAACTAGTATCAGAGCTCTGCCCGGTCTTAACCCAGTTCGCGGGAATAGGCACTTGTAGAGAGGGAAGCCGACTGTCGACCTGCATCAAAACGAGCAAACTCGGCATCAATATGGTCGCCTTGGGATGTTGATGATATCTCGACACTGCAACTCTTGCCAAATCGGCCTCTACATGTGCCTCAGAAGCAAGACTGCATCATCTTGTTCGTTCTTCTTTGCTCGACTGTGCTACAGAGAAGGCCCATTTTGCCTTTGTGTTTACACTTTAATAAAGTGGCCACCCATTTAATCTTTCAAGCAGGGATTCCCACCCTCAGGTACCCTCGGCTTGGTGTTCGGTGCTCGGTGCCCATTAATAGCAGATTGAAAAGGCAAATGAAACTTTCAGATTTGCAGTATATCAGCAAGGGTGTGGCGTCATCAAAGTTGCCTCTCAAAGATTTGGCTATTGCAAATTGTCTATTGAATTAAATTCAATTGTTGTCGACTCTTCAAAGAGGTGCTAAAGGTTTGGTGATTTTCAAAGTCTTTTGAGCTACCATATCAACCAAAGGCTTATTGTGGCTACTAGCAATTGTGTTTCTACCTTAAAAGCAATTCAAAATTCTATTTACTTGCCTTCGCAAGCATAGCAAAAGGACCAAGCTATCATTGGCATGTCGAATATGGCATCAAAGGTGGATAAATTTAACGGATCCGACTTCCACACCTGGCAAATCAAAGTGAAGGGATATGTGATGCGCAAGAATTTGTGGAGCGTCGTCAAGCTGCTATCAACCGACGAAGCAGGCACATCCAGTGCAGTTACCATAGCGTTATCTGCCGAGCAACAACGCAAGGACGAACAAGCATTAGGTATTATTCTGACATCTCTTGAAGATGATTTTATTCATTATCTAGATGACATGCAATCTGCCAATGTTGCTTGGATACAACTAGAGAAGGTTTTTGGTGCTAAAGCTAAGTATTCAATGATGAGTCTAAAGGTGGACTTGTACTCTCTTGCTATGCGTGCTGATGAAAACATTACATTTTTAGTTAACCGATTGAAGAGTATTAAAACTCAACTTCTTTATGTTGAAGCCCCAGTGCCATAAGAAGATCTCAAAGCTATTTTGTTAAAAAGTTTGCCTAACAAATTTCATCAGATTGTTACTGTTTTAAAGGAGAAAGATCCGCTGCCCTCCTTGGATGATATTATCAATTCATTGCAGGAAGAAGAATGAAGGGTATCCCGTACCAATTCTGTTATTATTCTTAGTGCATATGCAGTCTCCAATGTAATGGAATTTGCCTATTCAATTTGAGAGTAGCGGAATTTAATGAGAGTACTTTCAAGAAATGATTTTGTGAGCATAGCGGGTAGACATAATTGAAGATAGCAACATAATCATAGCAATTAGTTAACTTGGCATGGACAATACTTTTGCAAGAGAGAGAATTTAGAGAATATGACAACAGTTGAGGATCGGATTTATGTGGAGCCGGTCCCCCCTCCAATAGGCATTTGTATTATGATTTCTCCCATAAAGAGAGACTTGTTACAATACATTCTTTGTGTTCCTTGTGACCTAGGTGAAGCAATGAAGATGGAAAGCTTCATGCATCACCATCATAGCATAACCTAAACTTGAAGAAAGTTTTAACTATACCAAGCCTCAGTCCCAAGACCTCAAACACCTTCGAAGGTGGAGAGAGCTAGCAAGGAATGAGGGTAGGGAAGAGGAAGAAGAAACATTTCATACGAGAAAGAGCTAGTTTCTCACTTATCATAACTCTTGTGCTAGCATACATAATAGCATAGTAATGAAGAAGAAATAGATGGCAAGCTCAAGCATTGAAGCATGGCTCTTGGATGGATTTGCACTCCATAGCCAAGAGTGTTGGTGTAGGCTCTCAACCTCTACTTGCTTGGAGAAGGAGAGGGAGCTCTTGCACTTTGCATAGTACACAATGAGAGTGCTTGTGAGTGTGTGTGGGTGAGTATACCCCCTAAGCACCCCCCTAGCTTGCTTGGGTCGACCCCCCCTTGTAGCTCACGCTTGAAGCTCATTGGACCCCTCTAGGCCTAGCCAATCACAAGCAGAAGCCATTACAAGCAACAGGGATAGCCTTGGGACAAGTGTCCCCCTTTCCCCTTTGAGAGAGAGGACTTGATAAATGCAAAAACAATTAGATAATTCAAGTAATTTATCATTGGACCCCTTTGAAGCCTAGCCAATAGGCTTCAAGCAACAGATGAAGGTAACATGGGTAGGGACCTGACATGTGTCCTTGCTGCCTCTTCAAGTTGGGGCTTCCCTTGTGAGTGTGAGTGTGTGTTCTCTCTCTAATCCCTAGGAAAAGGGCTCGCCCCCCTCTTGTAGGGATGCTTTTGACTTTAGGAGCTCAAGCACCTTAGTCATCAAGCATGACAAAGCACTTGGACTAGGGGGTATTCCCACAAGCATCTCAGGCAAGCATGTCAAGGCACCTCAAGCACCTTAATCAAGCGGCAAGTCAAGCACCTCAAGCATGGAGTAAGTCAAGCACCTCAAGCACCTTAATCAAGCACCTCAAGCACGACAAGCACCTCAAGCAGGTCAAGCACCTCGAGCTTGGGCCAGGTTCCCACCTCAAGCTCAGCCCTAGCTTACCTAAGGTCAAAGGACTTTTACACACATTATTGGAGGTCTTCAATGAAGCTAACCCTAAGGTCTTATGCTCCATTGGTTAGCCTTGCTCTTGATAGACCATCTCCCATTTGGGCCCCTTTACTATTGGCCCCGTGTTGAGATAGATCTATAAGCACATATCTATATCTTAACACTCGTTCCCGTTTATTCTCCCACATTAAGTGATCAATTTAATATGAGAAAATCATTTGGGTTGGTTAGATATTAGATTTTATGACACCAATGTAGTATCCCCCATCAATTCTTCTAATACTTCCAGTGCCTATGTAGTCACTAATTGTGCTTCTAACTCAGCTTCATCTCGACCTTCCATTGGTACCAGATCTTGTGCCATTTGTGGGTGCAACAATCATCAGACAATAGACTGTTTCAAGAAGAATCCTTGTGTTCACTGTGGTAAAACAAATCATCCTTCAAATAGATGCTTTCAAAAGGATAAAGATCAAATTCATGTGGGTGAGGGAGACACCGAATCTCCAATATATTCTGTTGACAATGAAGCTTTTTAGTCCAACTCTTTTCATGTTTTTTAGTCGAAATAAATTGTATGGGTTATAGACATTGCCATATATGAGTAGTTTTTGATCGAGTCCTATTTCATTCTACTTCTCATGAGGTTACTGGGTACACCTTAAACCCAAGGTTTGGAAGTGAACCAAAAACTCCATTTAGTGGTAGCTAATTTTTTGGACCTACACCTTATCTGTTCGAGGGGAGGGTTTACTATCATAGCACCGAGTTATGGATACACCAAAAATCCTTGGTTCTGAGGGAACCTGAAACTCACGGTTGATGAGTACACCACAAATTTGAGGTATCATGAGAGGGTCTGTCTAGTTCAGGCTTGAGGGGGGGGGTTGTTGGGGATTCAAGCCCTTTGTCTGGTGTCTAGCCTGTGGGAAACTCCCCTCATAAAGCATGCAGGGAAAGGTTTGTTAAAGGTTAAGTCTTTTGCATGGCTACCTTTGATTTATATATTGTAATCTTTTCACAAAAAGAATACAATCAAGTTGAGTGTGTCTTTTTCTTGTTGTGTCAACTCTCTCTCTCACTCTCTTTCTCTCTCTTGTTTTCTCTGTAGCTTGCTTGCCATGGCTTCCAGCCGCTTCCATCCTCCCTAATCGGCACCATCACCAAGGCATCAGGCGCATATGTCCACCCAGACGGGTGCAGGTAAGATGGAAAAAAGAGGTTGGTTAGTCTGCCATGTCCATCACAAGATCAACACATAGGGCTAAACCCCCTCACCTTCCCTCACAACAAGCAACGGACGGAGACAAAAGCATACTGTATAGGTTTGAACTGAGAGCATTACACTCAAGTGAGCATGCCAATACCAAGCATTGTGTTGAAATCTTCAAAAATCTTATACATGCAAAGTATGCCAACCCAAATGTGGCACCATAGGCGCTCCAGCCGCCCATGTGCGACAAAGTTGGCAAGATACATTGACATGAAGCGTAATCACAAGGGACTGCACAAAGGTTTTTCTTTTCACATGGAAACAAATCACACAGGTTGCACAATAATAATAAAAAATGGAATGCAGCAAAGGGTGTTCAACAAGCTGCAGATTGCCTACAACCTACATCCAATATGTTCTCCTTACCTCCAGCAAGGATACATGCAATTTATTCTGTATTGTGCAAGTGGTAGATCTGCGACCTCAAAATACTTCATGATCATGGAGTTCATTTTAAACCATGGTTTAAAGACTGTATTAGTAATGCATTCTAATAGTAAGTTAATCAAATCATGAGGAAAATACTAGAATGAACAATACAAATGTGGCAAAGACAAAAATTTACAAACGTGCTTTTCAGGACAGTACAGATGATGAACAACAACTAATATTAGTAATGGCATAACAACTTCTCACTAGCACAATTACTCCTTGAAGTAACTCCTTGACATAGTATTGTAACCTGTAGAAGAGCCCGATTGGAAGAGTCAACCTAACTATGATAGCAAACATGAAACATTGATAACTATTGCTTCTGGTGCTTCAAGCCATGACTAACATTGGATCCTAGGGAGATTCTTTAAAGAGGCTATTATTAGGTGTTACCACTTCATAAACAAGGAGGCTTCACTTGGTTGGCTAGCCACCAATGTAAGCACAGGACTCCACATACATATCAAAACATCAAGGTAAAACAAAAAAAAAAGGCTCATTGATAATCCAAAATACAAACCCGTACATATAGAAAATCCATAAAGACCAACCTACAAATCCTGCCACTGCCTGTCTAAAACCCAAGTTTGAAGAAACCTAGACAATAACATACGAAAAATCTGGACGTGTGTACTGAACTAATCAAAAACCTAAAGTCCACCTCCATGAAGGTAGCAAAGCACAGTGCGATTCATTTCTTCTCGGCAGCAGCAGCAGTAGACTTAGTAATCTTTGCACCTAAGGCATCCTTCTTCTCAATAGCCTTGATAACTTCAACAACAGTTTTCCTCATATCACGAACAGCAAAGCTTCCAAGAGGAGGGTACTCAGAAAAGGTCTCCATAGTGATTGGCTTAGTGGGAATCATCTTCACAAAACCAGCATCACCATTCTTCAAAAACTTCGGCTCCTTCTCAAGCTCCTTTATTGAGCGCCTATCAATCTTGGTGAGTACCTCAACAAAATTCACAGCAATGTGAGATATAAAGCAATCAAGTATAGGGCATAGCCATTGCCAATCTATCCAGGGTGGTTCATAATAATAAACTGAGGTAAAATTGGCAGCTTCTCTAGCAAGGCTATTCTTGGAGTAAGAAGCGGCATAGCCACGTTTGAGATCCTTGACTGCAACATTCTTAACATTGAAACCAACATTATCACCAAGTAGAGCCTCAAGAAGGGCTTCATGATGCATTTCTACAGACTTCACTTCAGTGGTGAGGCCAGTTGGAGAGAAGGTAACGACCAATCCAGGCTTGTTGATACCAGTCTCAACCCGACCAACATGTACAATTCCAATACCACCAATCTTGTAAACATCATGAAGGGGCAGTCGAAGAGGCTTGTCATAGGGCCTCTTAGGTTCCGAGATCATATCAAGAGCCTCCAATATAGTGGGGCCCTTGTACCAATGAAAGTTGCTAGAGCACTCAAATCATATTGTCACCTTCAAACCCACAGATGGGCACAAATGGGATTTTGTCAGGGTTGTATCCCACCTTCTTCAGATATGCAGATACCTCCTTCATGATTTCATCATACCGGGCCTTGGAATACTTAGGTGTGGTGGCATCCATCTACAAACCACAATCTTGTTAAAATCTACAAAAAAATAAAAGCAATGCAATGCTAGTGGTAGATCTACACTAATCAAGCTGCAAATCATTTACCTTATCACAACAGCAAATCATCTGCTTCACACCAAGCATAAAAGCTAGTAAAGCATGCTCATGAGATTGCCCATCTTTTGAAATACCTTCCTCAACACCTCTCGTGATGGAATCAATGATCAAAACAGCACAGTCTGCCTGCTCATTGATTAATATTTTAGTATAAGACCCATATCTGCAAAGGTTGAAAACATATCTTTGTAAAGGGTAACCGAATTACCTGTGAGATTTGTGTGATCATATTCTTGATAAAATCACGATGACCAGGAGCATCAATCATGATGCAATAATACCTTGTTGTCAAAATGTCTCAGCTTTGAAGGTGGATCTCTCTCTCTCTCTCTCTCTCTCTCTCTCTCTCTCTCTCTCTCTCTCTCTCTCACACACACACACACACACACACACACACACACACACACACACACACACACACACACACACACACACACACACACACGCACACACACACACACAGTATGCATGCATGCACACACTCAATCCGAGGGTCATGGAAGTGTTGAAGATGATGAAATAGGAAACAGAAGGAAGATAGCAACTCAAAGTAGAAAGAAGATGGAGAAGGAGAAGACACAGAGCTTGCGTATGAGATCTCTGTAGTCTATCTCTCTGTATTAGAATAATAGAGTATATACAAACTCAGAGCTACAAAGCTTATATGAGACCCTAAGAGATAAGGTGTCCTTTCAAACCAGATGTCCAGGGGGAAAAACCCAGAAGGAGAAAAGTGTCCCTGGTGAAGCGCGTATACACACTAACACTACTACATGTCTACAAATCCCCCCTGTAGTGATAGTGTGAATCCGTACAAGGTAGCAGATCATCATGTGTATGAGAGTAAGCCCAAAGCTTTTCGGAAAGCTTCAAACTTTTCTCGTGATAACGCCTTCGTAAATAGATCTGCAATGTTATCCTGTGTAGGACAGTAAGTTAGTGTGATCTCCCCTACATGTAGCCTTTCCCTGACATAGTGGTAGTGAACCTCTATGTGCTTTGTTTTGCATGAAATATTGGATTCCTTGCAACTGCCATAGCACTCAGACTGTCAGTGAAAATGGTAGTGGGTGCCTGTTGACACTCACAAAGATCTGCCAATAACCTGCGCATCCATACACAATCAACTGTTGCCGTGAAAGCTGCCCTGTACTCAGCTTCACAAGTTGATGTAGCCACTGTAGGTTGCTTCTTGCTTAGCCAAGATATACATGCATTTCCCAAGAAAAAACAATTCCCACTTGTGGAATGAAGTATGCGCTTCACAGCCTGCCAATGATGCATACCTGGGCTGTGCATAGATCTGCTTGCTTGTGAAACCCCAAATTGAATGTCTGGACGAGTGTTGCCTGCCAAATATATCAAGCAACCAACCGCTGCTGCATAAGTATGTACATCAAAAGGTTCTCCAGCATCGTGAATGCTCAACTTTGATCCAGTTTCTACGGGTGTAGAGATTGGTTTACAATTTTTCATACCAAACTTGGCCAAAATTTTATGCAAATATTTTGCCTGTAACATGTATATGCCATCCTCTGATTGCACAAACTGAATACCCAAGTAATAATGTAGCAAACCAAGATCAGACATCTCAAAGGTTTTTCTCAAAGCATCTTTAAAGGCTTCAATTTCATCTGCAGTATTGCCTGTAAGAAGCATATCATCCACATAAAGTGTTAGCATAATACAAAGTACTTTCTGTTGGACTATTCTGAAATCCCTGGCCAATCAAATAAGTATGTATCTTCTCATACCATTCTCTTGGAGCCTGTTTGAGACCATACAAAGCTTTACGCAATCTACATACCTTTTGCTCTTGACCTTTTACAAAAAAACCACTTGGTTGACTTACATAAACTTCTTCCTGCAAATCACCATTCAAAAAATCAGTTTTGATATCCAACTGATGCACTTTCCAACCATGATGAGCAGCAATTGCAACTAGTGATCTAACTGTGGACGCACGAGAAGTAGGAGCAAAGGTTTCATCATAATCTATGCCTTTCTGTTGCGCATAGCCTTTTTCCACAAGCCTTGCTTTGTACCTGTCAACAGTACCATCTTGTTTCCTTTTTACCTTAAAACCCCACTTTGTACCGATAGGGTTTTTACCTGTAGGCAAGTCCACTAGATCCCATGTATGATTCTTATGAATAGAATCAATTTCTTGCTGTATAGCATCTTTCCACTGAACACACTCTAAAGCTTGTTCAAATGAATCAGGCTCATCTGCATCACAAAGAGTGCTAAAGCAAGCCAAATCTACTTGCTCTCTGCCAAAAGTAGTACCAGCACATGTTTTTCGTGGCAATGGTGCATCCAACTTGCTATCCTGCAAAGTTTTTTGAACCCATTTAGGCAAGGTTCTTTCTTCCCTGAGAACTTCTTGCTCTTCACGCGCAATTTCCTCTACATCATGAGGTGTCACATGCTGATCAAAAGATCGATCAAGATTATCAACCTGTTGTGATTCTTGATTCTCCACAAAAGAAGGAAGCAAACCTTCAAATACATCATGTGTCTGCATATGAGGTACATCAAAAGCAACCATAGGTTGAGCAGTAGTTTCTGCAAAAATTACATAACGACTTTCAAAAATCTTGTTTGTAGCAGGATTGTAAAGTCTATAACCTTTACTTCCACTACTGTACCCCACAAATATACATTTGATTGCCTTATCATCAAGCTTTCCACGTAACTGGTGAGGGATGTGAGCATAAGCAAGACAACCAAAAACACGAAGATAACTGACTGAAGGTTTTCTGTCATACCAAGCTTCATATGGAGTAATGGTCTTCAAGGCACGAGTAGGACACCTGTTCAAAACATGTTCTGCACAAGCAACTGCCTCCATCCATAGCTTATGAGGCAAACTCTTAGCCTTGAGCATACATCTAGCCGTCTCCATTAAAGACCTGTTCTTCCTTTCTGCAACACCATTCTGTTGTGGTGTGTATGGCATAGTGCATTGGTGTTTAATGCCTTTCTTTCCCAAAAAATCCTTAAATACACCTGACATGTATTCACCTCCTCGATCGGTACGAAGAGTCTGTACTTTGCAACCTATTTCATTTTCAAACATGGCGACAATGTTGAAAAATTGCAAACACATCTGACTTTGCTTTGAGTGGATACACCCAACAAAACCTGGAAAAGTTATCAATGAAGGTCACAAAATAAAGGTTGTTTCCTATAGATGGCGTCCTCATAGGACCACATACATCACTGTGTACAAGCTGCAACTTTCGTGTCCCTTTAACTAAACCATCCTGCGAAAATGCAAATCTGTGCATCTTTCCAAGAACGCAACCTTCACATACATGTCTTGGTGTCATCTCCAATAAAGACAAATCATGCACCATATTATGACGTTGTAAAGTCATCAAACTGCCATAACTAACATGCCAAATCTAGCATGCCACAACTCAACATCCTGCATGGCCTGAGTCTTTGTTTCTGCAATACATACCTGAATCTGCTTTTCATAACGATCTAGCACAAATAGTCCATTTTCCAGCGTACCTGTAGTGATAAGAGAATAACCATTCTCTCGATCTCGTACAACACATCTGTCATCCTCAAAAATGACCCGATGACCATTTTTTGCAAGAGAGGATACAAACAACAAATTCTTCTTGATCCCTGGAACATATAAGACATTTGGCAAGCATAAATCTGAACCATCTGAAATGGTAATCAAAATCTTACCAACGCCTTTGATTGGATAAGAAGCATTATTTGCACATGTCACCTTCTTTCCTGCTGGAGCTGCATTCAATGAACAAAACAAATCCTTCCTTGAAGTAATATGCCTGGATGCACCACTATCAAAGTACCAAATCATTTGTGTCTCGTCAACACTGTAAGCAGAAAAATCTGAACATACTACGAAAGCATAAGAATCCTGCACAAAGTTTGCAGACTCTTCTTTAGCTGTAGAAGAATCACCAGAAGTTGAAACAACCAAACTTGACTCTTTCTTCTTTTCTTTAGCAATTCGCTTTTTACACTCACTAATGTAGTGACCAGGTTTCTTGCAGTAGTGACATTTACCTTTCTTCTTGGACTTGTCGGAATCACCTTTAGACTTCTCTAAAGACTGTCCTACACCAGACTTGGAGTGATGAGCACTCTCTTTACCCTTGTTTTTGTTCTGTACAACAAGAGCATGATCCATACCATCCACCTGTAAAGACTTGTTCTTACGTGATTGATCCTCCTGCAATAGCAAAGCCACGAACTCTTCAAAATGAAGAGGCTCAGGATTAGCTCGCAAAGACAGAGTCAAAGAAGTCTGAAAAGTCAAATAAGATGGTGGTAGTGAATTGAGTGTTTTGGAAACCAAGTCCTTCTCTGGAATCACTTCATCAATGCTAAGCAATTGCTCTTTAAGATCCCTGATTTTTGTAAGATGCTCGACGATATCGTCACCTTCGTCCATCTGTATTTTGTCAAGTTGTTTCTTCAAAAACTCTATTCTGGCAGTGTTTTTTCCTCCAAACATAGCTTGCAGAGTGTTCCAAGCATCCTCAGAAGTTCTGCAAGATCTGATATGTGGTGTGATTGTCCTCTTTATGGTTAAGGCAATCACAGCCATAGCTTGTGCATCTTTAGTATCCCATCTCTTTTGCTCTGGAGTGACTTGTGAGGGTCCTGCACCAACAGCTGCACCACGACCAGGCGTGGCAGGTGCAATGCTACCTGGATGAACTTCATCTCCAGATACATAATCCCACAATCCTTTACCAACCAAAACATTTTTGGCCATAAAAGACCAAAGAGAATAGTTGGAACCCTCCAATTTGTCTTCGGATGTAAACGCACCAAAAATCTCTTTCTCTGTAGATTGAGCCATACTGTGGATGCACACAAGAGAGCAAAAGAACCTCCAAGAGATTCACAAATCTCCTCTCCAATCCAAGCAAAAATCTACACAAAATCTCACCACAAAGCTAAGATAAGTTGCTTCCCAAAGGAACTGTTTACCTGAAGAAAATCTGTCAAAAAGCACACCCTCTTGATCTAAACGCCTCCGAAAAGTAACTTCTGCTACGCTGCTCATAACAAAATTCTGAGGGCTCGAACGGCTTTAAAAGGGGGGTAAAACCTCAGGTCACCTATTCAGAATACTCCCGAAACGTCGAGGATGCTCCCATGAGCAAATTTTTCGAAAACTGCCTGAAAACTGCGATTGCGCGCGCGGACGCGATAACGCAAGTAGAGGCTCTGGAAATCACCTTGCTTTGATACCAATTGTTGAAGATGATAAAACAGGAAACAGAAGGAAGATATCAACTCAGAGTAGAAAGAAGATGGAGAAGGAGAAGACACAGAGCTTGCGTACGAGATCTCTGTAGTCTATCTCTCTGTATTAGAATAATAGAGTATATACAAACTCAGAGCTACAAAGCTTATATGAGACCCTAAGAGATAAGGTGTCCTTTCACACCAGATGTCCAGGGGGGAAAACCCAGTGCTACATCCGGGAGCGCGATGGCCCTGCAAAATACTCATAATAACACAATACATACCATAAAACGATAAATCGATATACCTGAATCGTTGCAACGCACATAATCAACGACGTATGCAAACAGAGAGAGATAGAGAGCGGAACAGAGGCAGAGAACATGCGCAAGCGCACCTCCGAGAGCGGAGTGCTACGCCTGGCACGGCAAAAGAGAAGAGAGGGAAGGAGAGAATAATAGACACGAGCACTGGGTGCAATCTCCCCCCGTGCAAGAGTGACCATTTCCCTCTTGCACGTATTTGTTATATAGATTTCTTGAATGGTCAAATTGGTTACAAACTGGCCGGCCGGTCTTAATTGGCCAAAGCTCATAAAAGAGCACTTGAATAATAAAATGTACATGATATACAAATACATTTGCATAGGCCAAGCTGGGTCTAGTCTTTTCCACCTGTCAGTTGTAATAAAATCATAAAATATCATTTCTATAACATACCTCTCCGTTGGAAAGCAACTGTCCTCAGTTGCGAAAAAAAAATCTGCAAACAATACTTGTCAAAAACAGTGATTAGTATGTTGTGTCAAAAACATCACATAATAAAAGAAAAATTTATGAAACTAAACAACATTAGCTTATGCCTGCCGTCATCCACATACTACCTATTCTAGTGTCCCATACCACTAGAATAGGCAATATATGTCATACGCTGATGAATCAGGATATCATTGGTCACATTCATCATCAATCTCATAATGTCAAGTCTCATCACATAAACACTGCCATAATAATCACCAAATCCCAATCCAGTTCCAATTCCACAATATAAGTCTAAATCCAAATCACTTTTATTATGTACCTGGGTAACAAAATCATACCAGTTACAGTGGTGGCCAGCCACTGCAACATGATTTTGTGATTGGTGTTGCCTCACCCGGCGAGTCTACACCAAAAAGCCGTGCTGCCTAAAGTGGCGAATCTGCACTAATGCTGCCTAAATTGGCGAATCTGCATTTGGTATTGTTAAAAATTTTGAAACTACAGTTTGTTGGTGGTGCTGCCTAAATCGACGAATCTGCACGAGATGAGCATTGACACACTGCCTAAATCGGCAAATCTGTGCACACGTGACCAATGGACGAGACAAGACATAAAGAAAAAAACGAAACAAAACATTTACTAGTTGGTGGTGCTAAATTGGAGTATGTTAGCGGTCCCATAGTGTTGCACAAAATTGTTTCTCACTATCCATATCAGCTCGTGTGTGTAGTTGTATGTCAGCTTGATGATAAGGTTGCTCAATTTAAATTTACATTCAGGGGACGCAACAGCGACAATGTGAGACTGGGTAGTTTCACAGACTATGATAAAGAAGCAAAAGATCTCGTTTCTTTGAAATTATCCATTTGGATTATGCTGGTTGCAAACTACTAACTGTGTGCTATGAAATACATGTAGAAAATAAGAACAACTTAGAAGGAAGTACAGAGGGTGAGTTGTATCATAGGTGTATGTGAAGCCAATGTATGACAATGTAATCACATGAGAGAGAGGAATCATAATGATGAGAGGTTAAGGCAAATTATAGCAATAGATACATTGAAGAACTTACTCATTAAAGAGGATTAAAATACTTTAGCGAAACATTGCAAAATTACGTACTTGGGGGTGGTTCGAAGAAAGGACTTGGAGTTAAATTTTCAAATGCGAAACAAGTAGTTAAAAAGGAAGGTCATTAGTAAAATAATCAGTTGGTTAATGTTAATGAAGATAGATAATTAAAAAGTATAGAATAAAGCAAAGTACAAATGTAACTGGTAATGCAAGTGTCAATAAGAGAAATTTAACAACTTTGTAGTATGAAGAAAGGTTAGATCCTACAAGATTTTGTAGCATCACTAGTGGAGGAATTAGGCAAAACTTATGTAATGAAGATCAGTATCAATTTGACAAGGTTTACAAAAATAAGTAAAAGATGCTTCAAGAACGCGTTATATACATGTTGAAAACAATCACAGTTATTTGCCAGCCTCAATATACATTAACAATGTGTAATCAAGAAGACTTGCAGAAGACTAATATGTCGCTAATGAAAACATACAAGTGAGATATTGAGTTGGCCATATCTAGGTGTTAGTCGTGCTTAGTAAGTGGAGGAACTGTGTTTGTCAAGGAGAAAAGATAAAGAGAGTAGTGGGACTGTGAATATTGCCTTGTGAGAGTCAAGAATGTGAAGTGACTTGTTGGTGGATCCCGGTAGGATAGAAGAAGAGACTCGACATGGAGAGGAGAAAGTTGTACAACAAAGGTCAGAATCCCCCTATACTAGAGGTATATTGATCAATAGAGTCATTATGCTTGGGAGCATAAGACCCCTATGTCTATGAGGGTCACCTCATCAGTGATGGAGGCTCGAACAGAGGATCTGGACTATTTTAGCAAGGCATGGGAGACATCCAATATGACTATATTATTGTGGAGTCGATGGTCTTCAGTGACCGATGCAATACATCCCGGGACAGTGGCCGATGCAAGCCAGGCGCATAAGACACTGATGTTCAGTGTGGTCGTTATGTTACTGCCTTTTTATTTCGTAGCCAGACATGGTAGGAGATCCAACAAGATTGTAGCACATTGATCTCATAGGTCATTTGGGCCTTTGGAAGACGATTAATATAACCAACTTACCATACGTGGTTAATTTTAGCCACATTGCAACAATCTTAGGAGACTTTACTATATGTATTATCAAAAAAGGAAATGCACAGTGATGCAGCGATCGAGAACGCTATCTCAGCTCAGCATAGGAACTGCTGAGATGGACCAAGACAGACGATGGTAATTGGGATTTTACATGATGGCACGATAGTAAATAATAATAAAAACAGTCGACGATGGAAAATTTGAACCGCCCCACAAATTTAGTGTGTATGCTTTTTGTTTTGCGGTTCTTAGAGCTGAACTTCCCATATGTTCTTTTTGTCAAGCTTCCAAGCTGTGGCCCATCGACGACACGCCCACTAAAAACTCCCTGAGTCTCGCTCATCGTGCATGCAAGCTGGGCGGATTTTACAATTGGAGTGCATTGTGCAAGCATTACTACGACACCAGCTTTGAACATTGAGAAATACTAAACACTTGAGAAAGGAGAACTATGTTGCGAGCTTGGGCTCAACCTGCAACGGCAACAAACCAAGTCCGTGACAACATGTTGCAAGCCTTTCCCATGCTTCTTCTATGGTAGCCCTGCAGTGGGAGACGCGGAATTTAGATGAGAAAGCTTCACAATAGACTACAGAGTCTACCTATACTAGAGGTATATTGACCGACAAAGCGATTAAGCTTGGGAGAGCTAGCCGCCCATGTCCTACGAGGGCCACCACGACATTGATGGAGGCTCCTGCCAGCCATCCTCAGACATTGATGTTTATTCCAGCCTTTATTTTACTTCATTTTATTTTATACCCAGACATTGTAATAGGTCCACCAAGATTGTATCACTGATCTTATAGTCGTTTTGGCCTTTTGAAGACGATTAATATAACACATTTTGTGTGTGTGTGTGTGTGTGTGTGGTTGTTTGGTGCATGACGTAAAAAAGGGGGCTCAAGCTATAGGTGGCCGTGGGTGTGAATGCAAGTGATGAGAAGAATAAGAAGAGAGTTTTAACCTTGTAGGAAACTATCCCAAGTGAAACTGTTGTGCGCCACTGTTTGGCAGAGAGGACTGCGGTGGGTGTAAGGGTTGGCGAGCTAAAGTTGCGGCCAAAGTGTTGCATGGGTGGTCCGGTTTGCATGCGCACAACAAGCCAGACACTAGATAATGCCGTCCCATGCTCGTACCTGGGCTGCAGCACGTGCATTCCCTGACAAAGCCAATATTGGCACGGAGGTGAGGCAAGGGTAGAGGGCAGCAGAGGCAGTAGGTGGCTTGCATCCCTATCTCGTTTTCATTTGTTCCGGCTAGAAATATCTCTCTCTTTCTCTCTCTCTATGCCTTCTCTCTCCTCTCCCAAACCTGTTACCTCGTTGTTCCCTATTTTCCTCCCTTGAACCTCCCATAATGTATTCATTGCAAGCTCTGCTAAACCAGGATCCCCAAATTCTATATCACCCTTACTGCACAACATCGTTAACTTTCATCTACAAAGCGCCCGATTCAAGTGTTTGTTGAGGCCAGAGGTCCACCCAATCTATGAACGGTGATCACTAGTCTGTTGTCGGACAGCTTTTCTCGCAACGTCCTTGCAGTTATGGTGAAGCCAGTAATCGCATGCTTTGGTTTGAGTGTCGAGGAGTCTTAAGCCGGAAAACTTTTTTTTTGAACACCTTAATGCACTATCCACAATTAGTTGGTGTATGGTTCCCATGCTGCTAATGTTAATCAAGTTCCTAATCTGAGTGTTTATGGTCCTATGCTATCATAGAATATTGAAATTTCCTATGTACTTCCGATATCTATCCTAATACTTACCTACAATATGATATTGTGCTTCCCTTTCTTCTATTGACATCTCCGTATCTTGGCGATTATATACAAATCTATTACAACTCTTGCCGATTTTCACTGTTCAAACACTTATCTTTTTCAACACACATGTAACAACTCAAGGTAAAATACTTATTGCAATAGTTACTTAATACATGCATGAAGATCGTTATGAATAAAAACGAGTAATTTAAAAAAAGAACTTAGCTCCAAATTTGTCACGTTCTCCCTTCCTACGATCCATATCTTGCCAAGAGCGATGACCTGTGCTCTGATACCACTGCTACATCCGGGAGCGCGATGGCCTTGCAAAATACTCATAATAACACAATACATACCATAAAACGATAAATCGATATACCTGAATCGTTGCAACGCACATAATCAACGACGTACGCAAACAGAGAGAGATAGAGAGCGGAACAGAGGCAGAGAACATGCGCAAGCGCACCTCCGAGAGCGGAGTGCTACGCCTGGCACGGCGAAAGAGAAGAGAGGGAAGGAGAGAATAACAGACATGAGCACTGGGTGCAATCTCCCCCCGTGCAAGAGTGACCATTTCCCTCTTGCACGTATTTGTTATATAGATTTCTTGAATGGTCAAATTGGTTACAAACTGGCCGGCCGGTCTTAATTGGCCAAAGCTCATAAAAGAGCACTTGAATAATAAAATGTACATGATATACAAATACATTTGCATAGGACAAGCTGGGTCTAGTCTTTTCCACCTGTCAGCTGTAATAAAATCATAAAATATCATTTCTATAATACCCAGTGGGAGAAAAGTGCCCCTGGTGAAGCACGTATACACACTAACACTACTACATGTCTATAGGAAGGAGGAAAATCATGCAGCTTGTCTTGTCTCACAGGGGCAGTCATGTTGGCTACATGGCCTATGGTCCGTAGACAGGTATGCCAACACACACACACACACACACACACACACACACACACACACACACACACACACACACACACGATCGCGAGTACGTGCCTTCTATAGATGCTACGAGCATGCCTTCACTGCCTACCTTCATCGCTCGCCTTTAACGCAGAGACCCACACACTGAAAAGACCTTACAATATCAAAACCCTACTTTGAACTTAAGAGCATACGTGTCCTCAATCCAGTGCCTCTACATCGATGGCCCAAAATTGCACGACTTCTCCACCCACCCTCCTATAGCCTTCGGCAGACAAAAAATAATGATTGTTTGAAAGCATTGTAAGAAATTGAAACAAGGTGAGGAAGCACAAAGGCTTGTTAAGTTAAGGGAAAGATGAGATTTATTTATACTAAGTATAAATGGGGGGAGGGATTCCAGCCCCCCTCACTACCACGTGTTGAGTCCTCCTTCATCCGGCCAACCCCAAGCAAGTGGAGCATGCAGTCCACGCCGCTCAACGCACTCAGAGAGGGAGAAACAAGCTTCGCGAAGAGAGAGAGAGAGAGAGAGAGAGAGGCGACCGAAGGCCGTCGGCAATACTAGTGGAAGTAAGTTTAACTGAGTGCCTACAATTACATGAAATTTTAATGTGTTTTAATATAAAATTATATTATCTATCATACATATATTATCACAAATGGATTATATATTAGGAAGGCTAGACTTAAATAATAAGGTGAAAGGTACGCATTGCATTGTCATATGAAAACAAAACAAAATTTAAAAAAATTTAAATAAAAAACAACAATTATATTATCCATTATGCATACATAATCACAAATGGTGTATATATTAGAAAAGGCTTCACTTAAATAATAAGGTGAAAGATGCAGATTGCACATTATTATTTGAAAAAAAAAACAAAAAACAAAAACAATAAAAGATAAAGATACACTGTAAAACTAAAACAAAAGGAAGTAGGGGGCCAATTGTCACCTTGGAAAACAAATGCTCTGTTGAGTGGAACACGGTCTTGGGTGCCCAAATGGTGGACTTGCTTGGATAAAGGTGTGGGATCTTTCCTATTTTAGGGGTGGCTCCCTTGACAACCATTGTATTTAGACCTTCTGCACCTGTCAAACGGCTTGTCACAAGCATGATAGAAATTTGTAATTTTTTGGTTCTGTCAATATAATCCAGTCATAATTGTGACTTTTGAAAAAAAAAGGTTTAATTTTATTGCTTTCATAAAAAGATAGTTTTCATAAACTAAAAAACAATAAAGTAATTTAATAAAATGAATTTCTTTTAAGTCCTCAAATGAATAGAATTATTACAAATCAAAATATTAAAAATTTATTGAATCAGTATTCACATCATGGATCAAACTCTTATCAATACATTGTTTAATCTTTTGTTTGCTAAGCTTTTTTCATTTGAGTATTTCAATTTTCAAATAAATGAATGCAACTTTGGAAAATAACATTTGAAAGCACGTCAGCGAAAGACTTTTGAGCTTTTTAGAGGGACACGTGTCAAATAAGCAAAATTGAATGACTTCACCAATATGGATACTAAGGTCTTTAGCAGGCGAATAACATCAAAAGGAATTATACACTACATATTGGCACATCTAAAAATAAAACCCAAACATCAAACAAATACACCGAATATTTTGCAACCCCGTCATTCCTGCCCCTTGTTTATCAATGACATGCCCAAAGTAGAGGGAACTACGGTGGGGGTTTAATCCACCGTTGATCCCATCTACATGGGATTAAAAAAACAGCTCCCCACCTTTGCAGCTCGCATCTCGAACCCCCAACATGCCCCTACACGCTCCCACATCCAATCCAGCTCGCCTAGCGTGATTTGTTGAAACCAATGCGAGTTTGGCGCTATAAAAATCGTGCCCCTCCCTGTTGCGTCGATCCAACGGCCCCCATTCCTCACACCGCCGATAAAGCTCCCTTGTCGTCGATCCCTTTACTTTGACCCCGTGTTACTTATCAATGAGTCTACACCCCCCCCCCCCCCCCCCAAAACGTCGACAAGATTCCCTCATCGCCCTCACCTCCCTTGCGTTCCCCCCACCCTCTACTCATGCATCGAGGATCACGCTTGCCTCTCATTGTCATTCACGCGTGCCCCCTGCCTGCCCATCCCTCTGCAGAGACCACCCGACCTTTCTCTCGTTAGCCCACAAAGAGAGAGAGAGAGAGAGAGAGAGAGAGAGAGACTGTCTACAGAGTCTGTCTCCCCCCTCCGCCTCCCTGGCTCCCTCCTAATTCAGCCATGTATTCTCGTCCCAGACCTGAGAGAGAGAGAGAGAGAGAGAGAGAGAGAGAGAGAGAGAGAGAGAGAGAGAGAGAGAGAGAGAGAGAGAGAGAGACTGTCTACAGAGTCTGTCTCCCCCCTCCGCCTCCCTGGCTCCCTCCTAATTCAGCCATGTATTCTCGTCCCAGACCTGAGAGAGAGAGAGAGAGAGAGAGAGAGAGAGAGAGAGAGAGAGAGAGAGAGAGAGAGAGAGAGAGAGAGAGAGAGAGAGAGAGAGAGAGAGACCCCTGCTGCAATCTTCATGTGTGTGTGTGTGTGAGAGAGAGAGTATAAGAGAGAGAAAGGTCGGCTACAGCTCTTAGCCTTGAGAGAATCACTCAACACCTTCTGCCATGCGTGCCTCCTCGTAGGTGAGTGCCCATGCACGAGCCCGTGTGTGTGCGTGTATGAGAAAAGATGTGTGCAAAATGGCTTGCGAGGGGGAGAGGCAACATGAGACGCGTGGTCGCCCAGGAGAGAGAGAGAGAGAGAGAGAGAGAGAGAGAGAGAGAGAGAGAGAGAGAGAGAGTCAAAGGCATCTTCAAGATATTCCACTCAACCAACCTTTTTCCAAAATTGACAGTACATACTCAAGTCATTTAAGGGCTATAAAATCAAAAGGAAAAAGGAACTCAACTTTTCAAGTCACGTAAGCTTTAAGGCTAATTTTGTCTCTTTCTAATGTATTCAACTCTGTATTGTTTTTGGCCAAGTTCGCCGTAGGGGAGTGGTAGAGAAAACGTGCAATTCCTCTTTGCACCTCTCACCATCCAATGGTCACCATCACTTTACTTTTGAGTGTTGACATTTCAGGACATTTTAAAAAAGAAATCACACCGTATAATTTTAAAAGTTGATTGATTGTTGACATTTCAATTCATTTGAAAAAAATTCACACCATATAATGTTGATTGTTCACATCATGACTTGCTTAATAAACTATAAAGAATAATACAATGTTAAATAATATTTCTCTCTCTCTCACACACACACTATATATATATATATATATATATATATATATATATGAGAAAAAACCTTACAAATGTGATGGCAATCATGTGCATCTCTCTCTCTCTCTCTATCTCTCTCTCTAATCTCTCTCCATTAACATGCCGAATGTGTTCTGATAATCGCTCAATTTTTTACAACGAAAATTGCTGCCTTCTTGAGGCCATCGTGAAGTCTTCACCTTGTTTTTTAAAACTCATGCAAGGCTATTTGTACTCAAATTAGTAGATATTGTTTCTTCATTAGACCTGGAAGGCCAAGAACTGTCGTGTCTTTTATAGCAACCTCTCTATGGCTAGATTCTCAGAGATTATAGAAGAAAGTAAAGAGTTAATATTTGTGATAGGTAAAAGGAAAAACTCAGATGATTGGCTTAGGGTGACTCTCGCCATCCAGTTGAGCCTTGCTGTGTAAAGGACTAGGCTTTTGGCACGAGGCACTTCTAACTAGGCTCTGATGTAACCACCTGCCCCTCAAGGCTCGGCATGAGCTTGAGGCTGTTTTGTATATTTCTTGGTGTCATTCTAATACAATCACTCACAATTGTGAGTTTTGCAAAAAACAAAAACAAGGTGAAAGTTCACTAAGGCCTACATAAGGGTATGAGAATAATTTAATAATAAAAGGTTTCTTTGTGAGAGAAAACAAGTGACACTAATTTTTTAAAACATTTTTTATCACAATAAAATATTATGTTTCTTGAAAAAAGTGTAACAATAAACTATTTAAACTACAATATATTTCAAAAACATAAAAAATAATGTTTGAAAAACCAATTGGAGCAAATTGAGAGAAAACAAGGTGAGGACTCACGATGGCCTATTGAAGGTAAAGGGGGAGGAAAGATTTATTGAAAGTAGGTCTTAATCAGTGTTGCAGTTGTATTGTTTTAATATAAAGTTGTATTGTCCATATACACACACAATTACAAACTAGCAGTTCCAGAACGGCTTACTGATCGATTTGACCCCCACCATTGTCTTCAACGACGGATTATGCTATAAATGCCTTACTTAATGTCTTGTTATTTAAGGACTTCTTTTTTAATGACTTCATAAAAAAAGGTAGGTTTAATAAACATAAGTGCATAAATATATATATGTATGTGAGTGTATATATCTATATGTATGTATATGTATATAACTAGAATTATGTAAGGTGAAGCTTCACTTTAGCATTCTAAAAGAATAGAATGCAAGAGAATTCAAGCCATGTGAGGATGCTAAATGAAAGGTGAAATAAAAAGATCCATTTAATATTATAAAATTTAAATAACATTTAAGGTAAGTCTCAATCATCAGTGAAAACATTGAAAGTATGCCTAATTCAACTCTTGTCTAAGGCTTCTTTTAGAAAGACAAAAAATTAATGTGGTAATTTTAGTTAAAAAGTATGATTTAAAGTGATTCTATAGATTAAAACCAATCAAATATAAATTCTTTTGGAATTCAATTTTACATAAATTGTATACACTGTTATGCATCTTGATATTTGGTTCAATAAAACTTATCAAAACATTAATTCAATTGTGACTATCTAAGCATGGAAATGAGAATATAAATGCTTTAGTAAGATTTTTCTTGTGGAGTTTGTTATGATTTATTGATCGATGTAACCTTTTGAAGTCATGCTTATCTTAATAGCTTATATTGTGTGTTAGACAAGAATTTTTAGTGTGCAATTTTGCAATGTAAAAAAAGTATTTATAGTCTTCATAAAAATCACTAATTATTATCCCAAGTAATTCTTAAATAGCCTAAGTGAATTAAGGAGAGATAGTTTAGATACATTCATACATGAGGAGACAATAGAGACACTTACTTTATTGGAGGTCTTTAAGCTAATAGGCCATGACTCTATAAATAAGAGCTTCACTTAGCTTTGTTTTTCTTTTGAAAAGTTCAGGATTTTTAATGTGGGATTCTTGTTAGACCTCTCAAGAACACCAATTAAATACCATAACAAGGCTTATATTTGCTAAGATTTAGAAGAAATTATATGTGAATCGTAAGAAACAATATGAAACTTCACATGGGCATTCTAAAAGAATTAGAAATGCAAAGTCAAGCCACAATAATGCAATGCTGTGAAATGAATGACAAGAGAATTTTATCATTTTTTGTAAGAAAAGGTAGATCCAATCACTATAAGGAAACAATGAACTTGCATAATGTCCATGAAAAGGTGATGTAAGAAAACAATTGAAGGGACAACAAAGTTATTTTACAAAGACCCTTGCCATGTGGCGCTCATGCGGCCAAAGAATCCAACGGCCTCGGTGTTGCAACAACCTTGCACAATGAACCCATGGCCTTCCACAGGCCAAAAAAAATGAAAGAGGACAAGAAAGATTGTGTGTGACCCAATATTCAAT
Source organism: Adiantum capillus-veneris (assembly GCF_014529385.1). Lineage (NCBI taxonomy): Eukaryota > Viridiplantae > Streptophyta > Polypodiopsida > Polypodiales > Pteridaceae > Adiantum > Adiantum capillus-veneris. The sequence goes on along the minus strand of NC_140938.1, from coordinate 107,418,382 downwards.
GGCCCTCTTTAAAGAGAGAGGTACACAAATGTCAACATCTCTCACAAAGACCTAAAAGAAATATTAAAAAAGGAAGTTATTTTATCATGTGACACGAATCCGCAAGCTTTATCCAATGGTCCACAATTGTTAAAAAAATCCAACGCTTTACTAAGGACTCCTTATGTAGTCCAAAAACTCATGCAAGACTATGAAATGAAGGGACAAATTGATAACTAAAAGCAAAAGAAAATTTCAGTGCTTTTATAGCAAAGGAAATAATCAAATTTCAAATGCACGCACATTCTCTTCTACATCGTTAGGTTGAGTTTAATTAAAATTATATAAGGTAAAGCATTGTTCATGAATACTTTTTTATTAAGGGACTGAGTTTCCTCCTTGCAAAGAAGTAAAACGGAAATAATAGTCGAATTTTTGAATTTGCAAGATTTTTTAACTAAGTTCTCACATATTTCACCATTTTTTCTTCCCTTTTACCATGGTTTGCTTATTTAATATGTGTGTTGTGTGTGTATATGTATGTGTAAAATAAATAAACATATGTATGTGTGTATGTATGTATATGTATAGAATTTACTAAAATTAGGCAAGGTGAAGCTTCACTTTAGCATTCTAAAAGAATAGAATGCAAGTGAAGTCGAGCATTGTAATGATGTGAAATGAAAGGTGAAATAGAAAGATTCATTTAATATTTTAAAATGAAAATAACATTTAAGGTAAGTAACCATCATGGCACTGAAAACAATGAAAGTATGCCTAACGCAACTTAACACTAAGGCTTCTTTTAGAAAGCCAACAAACCTTAGAGAAAAAGAGTCATACATTTGAATTTTTCATTATTTTTTGTATTTTTTGGATTTGGTCTAAAGGAAGCCATACTAGAGTGGTAGATAAAACATCCAAAGCTCCTTTTACCCCTCACCATATTGTCACCATCACATTAACTTTAATTTGAAAATCACACTATTATATCACCATCACATTAACTTTAGCTTTTGATATTTCAAAGCATTTCAAATGATTTTACACCTTATAATTTTAAAAATTAATTGTTCACATCATGGGTTACTCAATAAAATATGAAGAATATTTACTTGAAAGAAGAGTGTTAGCAGATCTCCACTATCAGACATATGCAGCATAGTTGTCTAGCAATAACATAATATGTCAATACCCAAGAAAGTGCCTCGGATGCAACACAAAGACTCTTTGAGACTGTCAATCTCAAGAAGTGAACATACAAAACTAAGCTATCATCAGTACGAGAAAATCTGTTACTCTGGGGAATTTGCATAAATCCTAAGTCGTTGCTCTAAGTCGTCACGCATGTCGACCAACCGACTCGAAATGCAATGAGACTTTGGGAGGAGGTATGCAAGGCAGAATGACACTATCCTACAAAGTCTGGTCGCAATCCAACAAAGTAACAAAATCATGATCCATCATGATCAAGGTCCTGAAAACTGCAACATAATTATCCAATAAGGTTGTCCATGTATAGTAGATATTCCATGATCGTTGTTGAGGAATCGAACAATATGTCGGGTTGATCTTGAGATGTTGAGGGGCACTTCTATATGTGCTTCCATCTTGTGGCCTCTTCTCAAACCACTTCTTTTTCCAGAGCAGTTGATTTTCTAGAATTGCAAACACTCGGTCACCTGTGATGGACACATCTTTATAATCACCTCTTTGTTTTAGCTCGAGTGCGGCAAGAGCTTCTTCGTCCATAGCAATCCTTCTTGCTTCATTGGTGGTAGTGAAATCATTTTGTGGCCAAAGTTTCTGACCACTTCATTCGGCTTGATCATCAGCAGGGCTGCAGATTCCAGCACTTTGAGCTCGCATATCATAAAATATTTGTGAGAGTTGTCTAGAATGTCCGCAATCCACTTCTTGAGCTCCTCATGGGCATTTGTCAACTCCGTTTTCTTCAAACTCAGGTAGCTCACCCCCTATAGATGTAATGGGTATGTCCAATGGGGCAGTTCTACTCTTTCACACTCTTTGGTTGGTGGTGTTGCTTATTTAACTCTATAACTCTTATGTGTATTTATCAGCTTGGATAGCAAGATCATCGTGTTCTTTGGCCATTTGTTCTTCAACTCTTTGATTTGTTGATCCTTTTGATTTTTAATAGTCATATGGCCAGCTGTCATCACTTGCCTTTCATATTTTTCATGTGCAAGCTCCATCTTTAGAGCCTTGATCTCTTCTGTTAGGGTTGCTGGTGCTTGAGAATTTGAGGTTGCAGCTAGTACATCTTGCATGGCAAGGAGAGTCAAGAGTGTATGCTTCACCACATCATAATAATCACTTAACTTTGTGCACCTCTGTTGCTCTCGTGCCAACTCTTTTTGCAGTCATTGTTGGTCCACTTGCATCTCACTATTGGCTTCAATTTGTTCTTGTAGATCTTGGTAGAAACCTTTCACTTCCGTTTTTTCATGTTCGAGTGCATCTTGCAAGCTTTTCTTATCTTCATGGAGGCTGTTGATTTTTTCCTGTAGCCTTGCATTTTCTCTAAGTGTTGCCTTTGTTTCCTCCTTAGCATCTCAAGCATCAAATTCTCTTAGTTGGGACATGGACCTTTGGCATCGAAACATTGGATCCTTATGCATTCCAGATGATCTTCCAGCTTGAATTCTTTGATAATCTTGTCACCTTCTTCAATGGTGGCTCTTGAATGTGGCAAAATTGAACCTCCATCTTTAGTTGTTTGTTTCCTAGAGGTCCTTGGCACTAAATATTTCTTCTCTTCTTGTGACTTTTGCTGGTCCATTGTTTGCTCTTAGGGTTCTTCCCCTTGGTCTGGAACTATGTGTGCGAGATCCCCTTGCTCTTTTTGAGTGTGTTGTAGATCTTCTTTAACTTTTTCTTTGCTCTCTTAGTCCTTGTTCCTCGTCTGCTTCTTCTTCCTTTTGATTAGCAGGAGGGGGGGTTGATGGCTTTGGAGAGGATTGTTGTTGTTGAGTTCCTATCTCAAATTCGTGTTGTTTCTTCTCAACCGCTTTATCTCTCAATGGTTCTTCTTGTGTGGAATACTGGCCCTTAGGAAAATCCATCGGAGATTCTAGATCATCTGTTCTTTTCCTTCTCTTTGTTTTGCCTTCTTTTTGAGCACGTTGTGGATGTGCTGTCTGAAAGATCCTGCTAGCTCGATGTCTTCTTCGGCTTTCCTTCGTTGTATTGCTTGAGTCTTTCCATTTGGCTACTTTAATTTTTCGAGCTTCTTGTCAAGCTCAAGATCATCTTCATCCTCTGCATCAAAGCCGACTTCGTCCATCTTTTTCTTTTTTTGCAGCTATTTTTGCAAGCCACTCTTCCCTCGACCGTTGAGCCTCCTCCACAGACCTTTGGACCCGTGTTTTTGGAATCAACTAGTTTGTGTCTATTTAGGACAATGACGTTGTCCTCTTGTTCATCTTCTTGTGTTGTTTGGTATTCTGACGAAGGATCTCGATTCTTCGGCTTTATCTTCCCGCTGAGATCAAAATCTGATTTGATTGCTTTTCTATCCGGGGTCTTTGATTAGGAGCTTTGCTTTCTAGTCCATCTCTTGGTGGGTGTAGTCAAAGAACTCCCAACGAATGGATTGCCTACTTTGCTTTATAGAGCTGATCCAATTGAGACTCTACTGATGGCAACCGGTCAATCATCCCTAGAGCTTGGTAGGCTATCCTTGCAAGCACAGGGCCTGCATTCATATATGTTTTGTTTATGCCACCACCTTTCATGTTGGTTTCAACTAGATCTTCTAGGATGTAATTTCCCAAATCATAGCGGGTGAACCTTTACTCCGCTAGTCCATGGCCATGACCACCGCTATATGCAGGTTTGGCTCCATGTAGTGGGGTGGCTTTTGGACCTTGAGGTGTTGAGAAATCAACCTCAACGACAATTATGTCTCTGTGTAGATCAAATCTTTCTAGGTAAACTTGTGCCCTTCGCTCCTTGATGAAGGCTTTGTCATTGTCAATAGCTTTCGTCTTGTGTAACAAGTTGTGGTTTTCAACTGGGAGATGGAGTGCCTGATTGATGAGTTCATCAATGATCCTCACTTTGACTATCGCACCGTCTTTATCCATCAAAGTAGCTTCTCCATTGTATTGTATGGAGCTCATGAGGTCATGGGCTCTCTGGAAGTCAATGCCCCAAGACAAGAGTCAAAAGAAGGTGTCAAGTTGTAGGGACCTTGAGCCTTCAATCACTTCTCTTTGTTGATGTAAAGTCCACATCTCCCTTGGGAAGATGGTCATATGTACCTTTGTTCCATCTGTTGCTTGGAACTTCCCTATGAATACATTTGCCAAAATCTTCCTCTGATATGTGTGCTTTCTCGTTTGAAGATATGTCTATGACTTCATAAGGGCTGCTTCCCATTCTTTTTGAGCTCTCTATCAAGGCATCTTGGTATCAAAAAACCAAATGATTAGCTCCTGAAATTTGTCAAAATGTTGTTTAGAAATTCGCGAAAATGCAAACTTGACCATAAGATGAAAAATGAGCATAACTTGATCAAAACAAGTCCAAACTTGACCAAATTTCACCAGTGCATAGGACAACAATGGGCACTAGATGAGATCTATGTTAGAGGTACATGGATCGTGATCCATGGTGGAACACATTTAGAAAATCTAGTGATACAATCTGGTAGAGTATGATATGGGGATGCTATGATCCAAACCTTTTCGGATTTGGATCACTAGTTTTGAAATGGCCAATTCTTGGAAAATTTCTGTAGACTTAGAGAATTTTGGCACTTTAGCTAGGGTTTTGGTATTCAAATGACTTGATTTTTAGGGTTAGGCTTTATTTGTCCATCAGGACTTGAAGGTTAGGTCTTGGCCTGGAGTGGTGGAAAAGATACATGGATCGCGATCCATGTTTGGTACCCTTTTGGGGTGAAACTTGGCATACATGTCCTTATAGCCTATCCTAGTACACTCGTGAAATCTTTTCAAATTTGGATAAGTTTTTCCTAAGTTTACCCAATTTCCTAATTTGTGTCCATTATTTGTGGAATTGGATTCCATTTGAGATGGCATGACCTTAACTTTTGATTTCGTGTCATGTTCCCCTATTAAAGAAGGTAAAGTCTTTAAGGTTTTCTTGTTTACTCTATATGGACACTTCCGTCCCTATATCCCCGCCTTGCGATTTCTGATCGTTTTTCACAGGGATTGTGGCAACAATTCTTCCACTTCAGGAATAGGTTGTATCTCTTGAGATTTGGTCCCATCCATTGTGCTAGCTACTACCCTTGCATCCAATGGTGTTCCATTTCCCAATTTCATTGGTTCACTCATTTTGTTTCCTTTATGTGCGCTTTCGTCCTCCTTTTTAGGTATTGGCACTACTTGTTTAGGAATATTCAAAGTTTTCGGTTGCATTAGAGATTGGACTGCCTCTATCAGCCATCTGCATATTTCGAATCTTTTTGAGCTCGATTCTAGATGCGGATACGTCAACCATCTTTGCTCTAAGGTCTGGTTGTTTTTCAATCTCACATGGTAGGCTTCAGAGTTAATGCTACTTTATTGCAATTTTGTGGTATTTCCTGCATGCATTCCTCAAGATTAAGGAAAGCCTAGAGAGGCACCAAAATTTTATCATACACTGTAACCTCCTTCCATCACTACAACATAACATGAAGATATCGACGCATCATATATCGACGGCCATGCCTTTCCACACGTATATCGACGTAATTAGAGCACGTCGATATACGCATCGATATACACGTGGAAAGGCATTCTTTGCCACGCGTATATCGACATAAATTCCCACGGGTATATCGATGCTGTTTGCGACGCAAAAAAATTTGGGGGAAAAAAGGGAAACCCGGGCGCGCAGGGGCCATTTTCACCTGCTCAAATCTTGGCCGAAACCTGCTGCGCAGGAATTATGTCATTCTCTCCCCCCAACCCCCCTCTCTCTCTCTACATCGTGTGTGTGTGTGTAGGAGAAGGAGAGAGAGAGAGAGAGAGAGAGAGAGAGAGAGAGCGGTGTGTGTGTGTAGGAAAGAGAGAGAGAGAGAGAGAGAGAGAATTAATGTATGCGTAGGAAATTAAAATTAAAGAAAGAAAAATTAAAGAGAGAAATGAAATGAAATGTTATATTAACGTCTTCAAAAGGCCAAAGTGACCTATGAGACAAGAAAGTTACAATGTGGTGGATCTAATACAAAGTCAGAGTAAAAAGATGACAAAATGACAAAATAAAATATTATGGAATCCTAAACTGCTGGGTGTGGACTAAACGGCTAAAACAGCTAGTTGGGATAGGTAGATCATAGAAGATCCAGCATCTGTTGTTGGCGGATCTCATCAATCTCCTCCATGTGTGGTAGTCTGACCGGGCGTTGTGCATGTCGAGCCAAAGTGACCTGGATCGTCTGATGCAGCCTATGACTTCATTTGACCAGCTCAAAATACATTCGAAGCTCAACTCTCACCTTTACACATGAAAGTCCTCTAGGGAGCAACAACAGCACCGTCATTGCTCTTAGAGACAAGCTTCCTCCTCAAAAAACGTTGGGCGGGGCATATAACAAGGCGTAGGTCAAACGGATAGAAGAACTGCCCAAAATACAAGCCGTTTTTGAAGTCCGGTTGGGTTTTTCTACGAAAAAATGCAAACGGACTTCATAAACGGCTTTTACGCCGTAGGTCAAATCCGGTTGCGTTTTTCTATGGAAAAACGCAAACGGACTTCGGAAATGGCTTCTATGCCTACCGAAACCATCCGTAGTCCATTAGGTAGTCTTAAGGCAATGTCAAGAGCGTGTATGGCAAGCGGTAGGTCAAACGGACAGAAGAAACGTCAAATACACAAGCCGTAGGTCAAATCCGGTTGCGTTTTTCTACGGAAAATGGCAGACGGTCTTCGGAAACTGATTCTATGCCTACCGAAACCATCCGTAGTCCATTAGGTAGTCTTTAGGCAATGTCAAGAGCGCGTATGGCAAGCCGTAGGTCAAACGAATAGAAGAAACGCCAAATACACAAGCCGTAGGTCAAATCCGATTGCGTTTTTCTACGAAAAAACGCAGACGGACTTCGAAAACTGATTCTACGCCTACCGAAACCATCCGTAGTCCATTAAGTAGTCTTAAGGCAATGTCAAGACCATGTATGGCAAGCCGTAGGTTAAACGGACAGAAGAAACGTCAAATACACAAGCCGTAGGTCAAATCCGGTTGTGTTTTTCTACGAAAAAACGCAAACAAACTTCGAAAATGGCTTCTATGCCTACTGAAACCATCCGTAGACGATTAGGTACTCTTTAGGCAATGTCAAGAGCGCATATGGCAAGCCGTAGGTCAAACAAATAGAAGAAACGCCAAATACACAAGCCGTAGGTCAAATCCAATTGCGTTTTTCTACGAAAAAACGCAAACAGACTTCGGAAATGGCTTCTATGCCGATCGAAACCATCCGTAGTTCATTAAGTAATTTTAAAATAATGTCAAGAGCGTGTATGGCAAGCCGTAGGTCAATGGGTTTGAATTAACGCCAAATACACAAGCCGTAGGTCAAATCCGGTTGCGTTTTTCTACGAAAAAACGCAAACGGATTTCGGAAATGACTTCTATGCCTACTGAAACCATCCGTAGTCCATTAGGTAGTCTTAAAGCAATGTCAAGAGCGCGTATGGTAAGACGTAGGTCAAACGGATAGAAGAAACGTCAAATACACAAGCCGTAGGTCAAATCCGGTTGCGTTTTTCTATGGAAAAATGCAAACGGACTTCGGAAATGGCTTTTATGTCTACCGAAACCATCCATAGTCCATTAGATAGTCTTAAGACAAATCAAGAGTGTGTATGGCAAGCCGTAGGTCAAACGCACAGAAGAAACGTCAAATACACAAGCCGTAGGTCAAATCCGGTTGCGTTTTTCTACGAAAAAACGCAGACGGTCTTCGGAAACTGATTCTATGCCTACCGAAACCATCCGTAGTCCATCAGGTAGTCTTTAGACAATGTCAAAAGCGCGTATGGCAATCCGTAGGTCAAACGGATAGAAGAAACGCCAAATACACAAGTCGTAGGTCAAATTCGATTGCGTTTTTCTACGGAAAAACGCAGACGGACTTCGAAAACTGATTCTACGCCTACCGAAACCATCCGTAGTCCATTAAGTAGTCTTAAGGCAATGTCAAGGCCGTGTATGGTAAGCCGTAGGTTAAACGGACAGAAGAAACGTCAAATACACAAGCCGTAGGTCAAATCCGATTGCGTTTTTCTACAAAAAAACGCAAATGGACTTTTGAAATGGCTTCTATGCCTACTGAAACCATACGTAGATGATTAAGTAGTCTTTAGGAAATTTCAAGAGCGCGTATGGCAAGCCGTAGGTCAAACGGATAGAAGAAACGCCAAATACACAAGCAGTAGATCAAATCCGGTTGCGTTTTTCTACGGAAAAATGCAAACGGACTTCGGAAATGGCTTCTATGCCTACCGAAACCATCCGTAGTTCATTAAGTAATCTTAAAGCAATGTCAAGAGCATGTATGGCAAGCCGTAGGTCAATGGGTTTGAATTAACGCCAAATACACAAACCGTAGGTCAAATCCGGTTGTGTTTTTCTACGAAAAAACGCAAACGGATTTCGAAAATGACTTCTATGCCTATTGAAACCATCGATAGTCCATTATGGAGTCTTAAAGAAATGTCTAGAGCACGTATGGTAAGCCGTAGGTCAAACGGATAGAAGAAACGCCAAATACAGAAGCCGTAGGTCAAATCCGATTGCGTTTTTCTATGGAAAAACGCAAACGGACTTCGGAAATGGCTTCTATGCCTACCGAAACCATCCGTAGTGCATTACGTAGTCTTAAGGCAATGTCAAGAGCGTGTATGGCAAGCCGTAGGTCTAACGGACAGAAGAAACGTCAAATACACAAGCCGTAGGTCAAATCCGGTTGCGTTTTTCTACGAAAAAACTCAGACGGTTTTCAAAAACTGATTCTATGCCTAACGAAACCATCCGTAGTCCATTAGGTAATCTTTAGGCAATTTCAAGAGCGCGTATGGCAAGCCGTAGGTGAAACGGATAGAAGAAACGCCAAATACACAAGCCGTAGGTCAAATTCGATTGCGTTTTTCTACGAAAAAACGCAAACAGACTTCGGAAACTGATTCTACGCCTACCGAAATCATCCGTAGTCCATTAAGTAGTCTTAAGACAATGTCAAGACCGTGTATGGCAAGCCGTAGGTTAAACGGACAGAAAAAACGTCATATACACAAGCCGTAGGTCAAATCCGGTTGCGTTTTTCTACCAAAAAACGCAAACGGACTTCGAAAATGGCTTCTATGCCTATCGAAACCATCCGTAGTTCATTAAGTAGTCTTAAAGCAATGTCAAGAGTGTGTATGGTAAGCCGTAGGTCAATGGGTTTGAATTAACGCCAAATACACAAGCCGTAGGTCAAATCTGGTTGCGTTTTTCTACGGAAAAACGCAAACGGATTTCGGAAATGACTTCTATGCCCACTGAAACCATCCGTAGTCCATTAGGGAGTCTTAAAGCAATGTCAAGAGCGCGTATGGCAAGCCGTAGGTCAAACGGATAGAAGAAACGCTAAATACACAAGCCGTAGGTCAAATCCGGTTGCGTTTTTCTATGAAAAAACGCAAACGGACTTCGGAAATGGCTTCTATGCCTATCGAAACCATCCGTAGTCCATTAGGTAGTCTTAAGGCAATGTCAAGAGCGTGTATGGCAAGCCGTAGGTCAAACGGACAGAAGAAACGTCAAATACACAAGCCGTAGGTCAAATCCGATTACGTTTTTCTACGAAAAAATGCAGACGGTCTTCGGAAACTGATTCTATGCCTACCGAAACCATCCATAGTCCATTAGGTAGTCTTTAGGCAATGTCAAGAGCACGTATGGCAATCTGTAGGTCAAACGGATAGAAGAAACGCCAACTACACAAGCCGTAGGTCAAATAGGGAAATAGAAAGAGAGAGAGATAGAGAAGTGGAGAGCGAAACAGAGAGAGAGATAGGGAAATAGAAAAATAGAGAGAGAAGGAGAGATAGCGAGAGCGAGAGCGAGATCGAGAGAGAGAGAAAGGGAGATAGCCGTTGGATGTTGAAGAAACTATGGAACTAAAAGAGGCAAAGGGGTTTTGTTCGCTACATGCATTGCCATGTACACCTGGGAGTGCATGTGTCTACCCATATAGGATTTGACCAATAAAGATGAGATTTTGACCTGGTGGTCCTGATCTTCGTACACCTCTGGACCGAGGTGTACGGAGATTGGGCAAGACTAGAGAATGCGAGGTATTTTACATTGTGAGGAGTATATATATTAAAACAACATTCATAATCATTGTAGATGGCAACGTCATCAACTACCATGGAGGAAAAGATTGCATGCTCGTGCATGCTCTGCAAGTATCAAATCCTGCGCAAGCGTAGGATATGTAATGAGCATGTGCACAAGTACGGAGAGTTTGCTAAAGAAACCGTACAGAATCTACGATACAACTCCTACGGAACGGGCATTGATTTTCGCGACATAGCAGCTACATCTGAGAGAGAGAGAAAAAGGATTATGCGTGAAGGTCCGACCAATATAGAGCCAAGGATGGAAGCAGAAAAGGACTTACAGACAGAAGACGACAGCATGGAGGAGATGCTGGATGTCTTCTTCCAGACAAGCGAGGAGAACGCTAACGAAGCAGCACCAGAAGCCGTGCGCCTATCTCCTGAAGACATGTTGAGGAAGTTGGCACGTCAACCAATTTATGAAGGCGCCAAAATATCGACGCTTCATACTTGTCTGGCGTTTTTGAATCTTCAGTCAGTGTACGAGTGGTCAGATGCAAGTGTCACTGCTTTGTTTAGGTACGTAATTTACAAAAGAGATTTTTCGATTGGAATGGTGACGTGCTTGGAGAGCTTTTTAATTTAATGTGGCTTAAACAGGTTGTTGCGGGAGCAACTTCTCCCGGCTGGCAATGAAATGCCCCCCTCCAGGCCAGACGCAAAGCAACTATTGACTTCAGTTGGCTTGGACTACAACAAGATTCATGCATGTCCAAATGATTGCATTCTTTTTCGCAGATTGTTTGTCGTGTCCTAAGTGCAGAGCAATGCGCTACAAACAAGATGCAGTTGGTGAGACAGTGTCAACTAAAGTGTTGCGGCATTTCCCTATTATTCCTAGGATTAAAAGCATGTTTCGTTGTGGTTCCATTGCAAAGTTGATGCGGTGGCATTCTACGAATAGATCCACTGACGCAACATTTAGGGTGCCTGCCGATTCAAAGGCCTGGAGGCACATTGAAGATACCTGGCCACATTTTAAGAGTGAACCACGCAATTTGCGTTTGGGCATGGCAATGGATGGAGTCAATCCATTTGGCTTGAGAAGCTCGTCATGGAGCACTTGGCCTGTGTGCCTTATCAATTACAACCTCCGGCCGTGGCTTGCCATCAAGAACGGTCATTTGATATTAAGCTTGATTGTACCTGGTAAGTTCAAGGCAAAAAACATGGATGTTTATCTAGCTCCACTAGTTGACGAGCTCCAGGAGTTATGGCATGGGATCGACATAGCAGATGCGGTTGAACCAGTAGGACAACAACATGCAAGGATCCATGGACTTCTTATGTGGACTATGCATGATTGGCCAGGATACGGAGAAGCTTCTGGTAATGGTTCTTGATTTACAAAATTCTCGCTATTCGCAAGCACTTTGCCTTGGCCTGATTCATGCTTTAATATATGCAGGGCTAACAACTTCGGGATACAATGCATGTCCAATTTGCTGGCAGTCTTTGGATGTGCGCTATTCTGCCTCTCTTCGAAAAACAATTTATCAAGGCCACCACCGTTATCTTCCAGATGGCCATCACTTGTGCGAAGGTCAGCTTGGTCGCATCGAATGTCGTCCTATGCATGTACAAGAGTGGCGTCGCCGATGGGAGCAACATGAGGGGCAACCTGTTCTAGGAATGAAACGTTTGTCCATTCTCCATACATTGCCGTACTGGGGTGATCTACTAATTAACCATTTGCTGGATCCAATGCATATATTGAAGAATGTGGGAGAGCTCCTCTGGAAGACAATCATGGGAATGAAAGACAATTGAGCTTCACGAGATGATTTGCAGTCAGTTGAAAAGATGCCAGAGCTTCGGCCTTTCACCAATGCAGCTGGCCAAACAAAACTTCCAAGAGCGCCATGGGTATTGCTAAAAAATGAAGAGCGACAAGTTAAAAGGGTGATGTCAGAGTTCAGGACGCCAATAGGATATATGCGATGTCTCAAGACAGCATTCACCCGTGACGATCAACTGTCAGGACTGAAATCACACGACTGGCATAAGTTCTTGCAATTCATTCTTCCACTTTCGATCAAGGGGTGTTTAACGGAGAAAGTGCGGACCTGCATATACAAGATTTCAGAGCTAGTGCGGTGGATCTCTTCCAAGGAGATACATGAGGAATCTATTGCAGTCGCAAGGGCTAACTCCATTGAGGCAGTTTGCATGATTGAGAAGTATCTACCCACGAGCTGCCTAACTATCCAAATGCACTTGCTCGTTCATGTAGTAGATGAGGTTGCAGTGGCAGGTACAGTCCACAGCCGTTGGATGTTCTTTCTAGAGCGGTTCATGAAAACACTTAAGGGTTTTGTTCGCCAAAAAGCGCGTCCAGAGGGGAGCATGGCAGAAGGATGGCTGGTGCAAGAGTCTCTTGTATTGACGACCGAATTTCTATCCGTTTCTGACCTAGAAATGCCTCGACTGTGGAGCAATGAGGAGGATGCAAGACTGGTGGGAGAGGAGCCGCAAGGGCAAGGGGTGCCGAAGAAAATGAACGATGCCATGCGAGAAAAGATCATGAATTTTTCTATACTAAATTCAGCACCGATGCAAAAATGACTTGAAAGGTACGAAGAAGAGAAAGAGAGACGCAATAGGGAGCGACAGGATTTCAGGCGAAGCCGAACGACTAGAGGTTTACCCTTGCCAGACTATCTCGCTCCTCTACCTGAATTCCCTACAATGGCATGGTTGGACAAGACAGTGAGAGCAGCTTGACAGATCGGGGAACCCATATCTCTAGAAGAGGAAGAGCTGGCTATTGGATGTGACTGGAAGTATCATACATACATGGCACTGTGGTCGCATGGAAAGCATTTCAGAACACAAAAAATTGATAGCAGAAGAAACAAGTTTGATAGTGGGGTAATGGTTAGTTTCATGCAAAAGAGCAGGGCTAGTGCCAGAAACACGAATGAGAGCACTAGCAACCTAGATTACTGTGGTCTGGTGTCAGATATCCTGAAAGTAAGCTTCAGGCGGTTTGAGATGTTTTTGTCGGATGTGAAGTGGTTCAAGGTGATTACTTCTGGTCGCAATGCAACGGTATGCAGAGATGGAAACAAACTTGTGCAAATAGATTCTACAAAGGTTTGGACAGATGCGAGCGACACATTTGCTCTCTCCGAACATTGCGAGCAAGTGGTCTTTGTACCGGACCCTCGAGAGCGACAGTGGTGGTTTGTGGTTCAGGTTGCTCCAAGAAATAAACAAGTATTTGAAGGGCAAGATCTCCAGGAGGAAAGTCAGTCAGACGACGTCCATACTACTGTGACATTAGATGAGATGGATGAAGGTATGGCAGAGGAAGCTGACAGATATACGAGGGATGACGCAAACGAGCCAGAATTGACACTTGTAGATGAAGATGCAATGGATGAAGACAATCTGCCAGAACGAGTTGGGGCAGAGTTATGTTTGCAATTAGAGATAGACGATGAAACGGTGCAAGATCTTATCGATGATGCCTCACTCGTCGAGGCCTAGGCCTGTAAGTGTTTGTGTGAAGACGTTGATTTAAAATTTAGCTTAAAGTTAATTTAAACAACTGTGTTCTGACGCTTTATTTTACTTTCTTTGTGTAGGACTTTAGTATGACAGACCAGTTTCCAGATCCCGCTTCTATGAGTGCAGATGCATTCATGGGCTTCGTTACACGGATTATGCCTGCTCAGATGGCAGAGGCTTCTCAGTACTGGGTAGCCAGAGGCACGGGTACTACGCCTCCGGGCTTCACACCCGAGGGTCCGACGCCTAGGGGGGGGACACCTATGGGGGGGGACGCCTATGGGGGGGGGGGGGACGCCTATGGGTACGACGCCTGCTTCTCCCATCATGGCCGCTTCGACACCTAGGGGTGGGACAGAGGCGGGTACGTCCTCATCTCCGCAGCACTGGCGCACTCGTCGATCTCGGCGATCGTCAGGTGGAGGTGGTGGTTGCTGTGGAGGAGGGTCCACAGATGCTTCGACCCCTCCTTGCTCACGACCCCCGTCCTACCCAGGCACACCTCTTGACACACCTCTTGGCACACCTCAGACACCTTGGGGGGCACACGATCGTAGTGCCTCCAAGCTCTATACTGTAGGCCAGATGGTTCTGTTGACATGGATAGAGTCGGGACTGAGATGAGATAGTGGATTCGCCAGCTCACGGAGCTACAGTTTTTGACCAGCATTCTGACATCTTGGGATCAGCAGGAAAAGGACAAAGTCACTTACATAGTGGAGACCATCTTGAGAGAGTACCAACTTGCTCCGGGTTCTGACGTTGTTCCGAGGAGGTGGATCAAGGGTGTTGCACGGGACACCGTGAAACATCGACAAGATGCAGCTCGGAAGGCTTTCAAGACCGGCTCGCCGAAGCCTTCGGGCATCCCACACGAGACGTGGCTGTAGATCAGGGACGATGAGCGGACAGCGGCCACGCGGTTGTGACGCCTAGTCATCAGTGGATCGGATTTCATATATATGCTTTGTGAGACACAGACACGCTTCTGTGTATCCTTTTGTATAGACATATATATATGGTTATGATTATTGTTCAGACAGTTATTGTTTTCCTTATGGTTATGGTTATTGTCATTGTCATTGTATAGACATGGTTATTTCTCCTATTCTTGTATAGACATAGTTATGGTTTAGGTTTTGTTTATGGTTATGTTTAACTTTCTGGTTATGCTTATGGTTATTGTTATTTTTTTTTTGGTTATGATCAAAGTGGTTATATTGGTCGGTTATGGTTTTAAGTTATGGTTATGCTTTTAAGTTATGGTTATGGTTCGTTATGGTTATGCTTTTAAGTTATGGTTATGGTTCGTTATTGTTATGCTTTTAAGTTATGGTTATGGTTCGTTATGGTCATTAGCCTTAAATCTCATGTGAGATCCTACATGGATAGCATGTAGGAGGCGTATACATGATATATATTTTTTTGAAAAGTTTATGTAAAAACGAAAGGAACTCTGCCGAAATTTCTGTGGGAGCACGTTTGATTTTGGTGCTGCTCGCTTTCTTGGGCAGAGGACAGGAAGTCTGGCTGTGGTGGCTGTGTCCATCTTTTCACTGGGCACAGGCCAGGCTACCTGCCCTCTGTCCAAGAATTTTTTTTCTGTTATGGTCGTCGATATATGCGTCTATATATCCGTCCATATCTGCGTCTATAACTGCGTCCATATCTGCGTCCATATCTGCGTCTATATCTGCGTCGCTATCTGCGTCCATATTTGCGTCGCAAATAAAGCCTTTCCACGCAGATATCGACGCAAATAGCGACAGTTTCACAGGGACGTAGATATCGACGTAGATATCGACGCGGGGCGTCGATATCTGTGTCGATAACACCTTTTTTTGTTGTAGTGCATGTGCCTCCTTGAGAGGCTAGCTCTGCTTTTTTCATCATGTCATAGGCCATGACTACCCATTCTTGCCTTTGATTTGTCAATGAAATAACTAGTTTGGCATGCATGGCTTCTACGTGCAGCACTGGATCCAGGATTCCAATCACCCATTGGGCCAAGGAGTCATGTATTTTGTTTTTTTCTTCCACAAGAACCATTTAATAGGTTTCAAAAATTCATTCCAAATGCATTTGCCGCATTTTTAGAATTGGAGACATGAATGATATGTATGGGATCATGAAGGCATTAACGATAGTGACTGTTGTGGAAAGGGAGGAGCAAAACATACCACCTTCTCATTTTAGTACTTACTATTGATCTTGTTCAAGGTTGTTATGGTTCAGGCCAACTGGCCGGAAACCCATCACACTGACCATACTAACTTTATCTATTCTTCTGATCATATAGAATAATACAAAGTAATGAGGTAATGCCCAATCCTCACTGAGAGTTCCACCCGCATTGTGCTCGTGTCTACTCTTCTTCTTTCAGGCACTTCGTATGCACCGCACACTCTACAAGTGGTATCAGAGCCGAAAGTTGAAGTGCTACTTTTCTTTCGACGTTTTCCTCTTCTAGATTCATGTCGGCAATGGATCAAATCTCGAGCTTCCATGGCTATGGAGACATTGTGAGCTCAACACAATAGAGCTCACGCATCAAGGTGACAAGGGGCTAAACTCCACCAGCCACCACAAGGGGTGAGGGATTGAGCTTTCTGTGAGCTCAAAGAGAGAGAGAAGCAGGTTGCTTAGTTTAGGGCAAATTGACAGTAGGTCATTGTTTTTCTCATAACTTGAGCTTAAAAACTCGGATTCAAAAAAAACTTCTATCAAACTATAGATCTCTTTGAGCTCTACAACTTTGTAGAAGAACTTGTCAACGGCTTTGGAGTGCAACTATGTCTAAAATAAAAAACAAAGAAGCTATTTTCTCAAGACAGGTTGTGCATTCGAGTTGAGTAAGGGAGGAGAGAGAGTGTAGAGAGAGAGAGAGAGAGAGAGAGAGAGAGAGAGAGAGAGAGAGAGAGAGAGAGAGAGAGAGAAATAGATAGCTTCATCTCAACTTCAACATTGAAGAATTCGAATACACACACTCTCGACAAAGAAGAGAAAGGGATTTGACAAAAGTGAGAGGAATTGTGTGCATAATATGACACACACACACACACACACACACACACATACTTCGATTCTTGACATCGACAACCCATTCTCCTGGCTTGTGGCATTTACAACTTCTCCTCCAACATCAATATGCATGGGTGATGGTGCCTCTTCCATAGAGGAGTGACACCCAACATCAACATCGACTATAGGTTTTCACATGCTCTCTAGCATTGTAGAGAGCGAGACAGATGTGTCGATAATAAGAGTCAGACTACAGATTGCATTTCTATGAATTTTTTTGAGAGTGGATTTGGATTTCCATCTACATGTTTGGCCATGATGTTTGATCTCTGTGGTATTGCTTATGCATATTCGTTGATGACTTCCTAGAGACACCTCTTGTTGGGGTAAAGACACTATGCTTTAGCCTGGGGCTAGATGTTCGGTGTCCTGCAATCCAACGCACATGTGTACATGCCCGTATTAATTATACATATATGAATAAGGAGCACCTCACTCACTTCAATCACTTCCAGAGGTTTCTCCACCCACACCATCTTGAGCTCCTCGGCTTCCTTGCATGCACTGCACCACACACACACATGCATGCATGTGCAGACACTCGCACTCACAAGTGGTATCAGAGCTACGGCTAGGCAACAACGGTGATCTCTGGATGGCGATGGAGCTCGGATGGAGCGCACCGGATTGGGTTGATTTGGCGACGGATCTGGCATGGATGTAGGAGATCAGACGAGGTCGATGAGATCGCGGCTTCTCGACACGCGCAACCCCTGTTGGGTGTGTGGGAGATCTTGGAGATTCTTGAGGAATCAAGCAAGAAAGAGTGGATCTGCAAGAATAGAGGAACTCGAGCATGGAGGGGAAGCCTTGAAGGCTTTGGAAATTCTCGGCAAAGCTTGGGAATTGTGTGTGGTTACACACACACACACACACACACACACACACACACTCTGTGAGACAGATTCGAGCTTGACTGTGCAGCAGAGTCAAAGAATTGCAAGTTTGGGATTGGTAGTGTTTGAACACACACACACACTCGGGCAGGGAAGGCAAGCAGCCAATCGAGCATGATTTTGTGCAGCTAGTCGAGCATGAAGGACTTGTCTTACCAAGGCTTGAGTCATTCAGTTAGAGCAAGGGCGGCAGGTTCTTGGCAGGGGCATGAGAGCTCAGCCAATTAAGGCTTGCAGTGAATTAAATGCAAAGCATTGCCAATTGGGGTTAAGGAAGCTAAGACAGAGCTGAGCAAGGCAGAGCTTATGGGGAGTGGTGACATCAGCTTGTGTGTGTATACACACACACACACACACACACACACTCAATTTTTTTTAAAAAAACTTAAGTTACACACCTTGTGTGCAAGGGTGGATGCACACCCTATAGCCAGCCCCCTGCTCAACAACCCCGACATCCCATATTAATGACCCCTTCGACTTTCCGACCCTTCGATTCTCACACCCTGACTCACACACATGCGCGAGGACGAGAGAGAGAGAGAGAGAGAGAGAGAGAGAGAGAGAGAGAGAGAGAGAGAGAGAGAGAGAGAGAGAGAGAGAGAGAGAGAGAGAGAGAGAGAGAGAGAGAGAGAGAGAGAGAGAGAGAGAGAGAGAGAGAGAGTTCCTCTCAGTAAGGGAATGAACGAGTGTGGTGAGAGAGATAGGGAGTGAGTGAGAGGTAGAGTGAGAGCCCTCTCTTTTGCCGTGAGCTCACATGCACACACATAGGTGTTTGCAACATTGCGAGCCTCGACGAGTAAGCCTGAACATCATCCCTGCATTGGCCAGCGACATCGGCTTCTCCTCGGCTATGGTTTTTCCACGACCTCTACATCGGCGTTTTGCATTGGCTCACCATCGGCCTCGAGCATTGGCAATTAATCATTTTGACATTGGTTTCGACACCAATTTTAGCGATTTTCTCGGTGTTTTCTTCTACGGCTTTGCATTTACGACTCGATGCATCAGTTTTGACACCGATCAGGCGGCTAATTGACTAGCACACGTTCGCTAGACGGCGAAAGCCGACATCGAGCGTTCTCGGGGCACAGCATCGGTGCTTCCGCCTGGTGGCGATAGACGGCTCCAACGACCATCCCTGGCTTTTTGACATCGACATTAGAAGGAGACGATAGAGTGAGAGCAGCATCGGCTCTCCTCTAGCACCATTCCAAAGTGGCCCGGCTTTGACGTAGTCTCCACGGCGCTTCGACTTGGATAGCTTCCGGGTTTTTCAGCTTCAACGGCACATACCGATATTTTCGGCTCCGACGGCCCATTTCAAAGCGGGTTTCTCCTAGGCCGCACTCAACTCTTGGCATGTTTTTCTGGTTGACGTGTTTACCAATCGATGAGGTAGTAGTTGCCAGGTTTTCCAATGGTTTTGCTCACAGGTTGCAGTGCAGCTTGTGTGGAGCACTAGAGAGCTGTTTTTGCACAGTTTGGTGTTTCATGCTATGTATGCATATGTGGATACAAGTTGAGCTAGTCGTAGCTCGCAGGTAACAGGTTTGCAATGTTTTTGGACAAGTACACATCCATAGAGCCACTTGTCAGGAGTGAGCTGGTTGCCAGGCTTTTGGCATTGCATGTAGACCATTTATGGATCTATTTACTGAGATACTGAGTGTCTGTTCTTTATGCGATTTGGTGAAATTTTTTGAGTTTTTTCTCAGTTTTTAGGGAAAACTCTGTTGGATTTTTTCCCAGGATTTCTCGCCATGGTTTTTGCATATTTGCAGTTTTCTCTCTGATGGTATAGTGGTCGATATATTCCCACTTTGACAGTGATCGAGTGTTTACTTCCATTTTGACAGTTTTGTCGATTTGGACACATTTTGGTGTTCTTGTACCCACTCTCGCAGGAGTGAGGATTGTGTATGCTTGTGTGGCTACAGTACAGGCAGTCACATGTTTCACAAGTTTCTGTAGATTTTTGCAAGCAATTTCTCTTGTGGGATGCATTTTGAGTTAGTTTGCTCTCTACTAGCGTATACGATTATGCACTTTACACTCAATTGAGCCGTTTGATCATGCTTTTGACCATATTGGTCGAGTTACCTTCCACTTTGTTGTCAGTTTTTGGCACGGTTTATGGTTGAGATTGTACTTGAGGTTTTGCTCAGATTATAGGAAAGATTCTGCCAGATTTTTCCCAAATTCCTTGCCATACTTTGGTTCTTACCATTGACTTATGGTTGCAGATATGTGTGACAATGTAGAGTCCACTATGGTGACTTTTGAGAGACGACGGTCTCGTTCTTGCCGATACTTGCATTGTTGGCAATTGCGGTCACACAGGGCACATTGGGCACCATTGTTTCAGGTATAAGACAGTAGTGGAGATTTTTGCATGGTGCACATGAGGTTTTGACACACATGTTAGAGCAGTGGCTTCATATGCTAGTGACGGTGATGTCACATTTTCCTTTAGCATTCCTCTTGATTACATGTCTTTGAGCAGTGACACTTCTCCACGTTGGTTGGAGGAGTTCCAGATACCGAGCAAAAGTTTTCGAGCAAACCAAAAGCCGAGAAAAACAAAACATTCACAACAAAGAATTCCACATCACATTGTACACTCTATGTATATTTTGGCAGCACTTAGACACATGCAAATTGCTACAATTAGTAAAGAGATTTATTTCATATAACTAAATTTACACAACTCTAGAGGCACAAGAAAAAGCTCTTGTTCGTGTACTTGTGGACGTTCTTTGACTGTGTGTGTGTGTGTCTAGGACACTAATGCTTGCAAAAGCTACTGTAATAGTGCACTTCCGATTGGCCATAGGTTTTGAAAAAAAGAAACTTTAGTATAGTACGAGTATGGAAGAAGAGTTCTAGAGAAAAAGGTTTAACTTTGTAGGATGAACAATCCCAGAAGACTCTGAGTCGTCTTTTGAGAGTTCTATCTAAAAAGTCTTGAGCTTAAGTTCTACTATTCTATAGGAATGAGAAATAACTAGTCTACCACGCTTGGGTGATATATAGGTTATCTATCCAATGAGTCTTGAGCTAAAAAAATTATTATTCAAAATAATACCAAATTCCATGAAGTTGAGGATCATGTGGGTACAGGATAATAGCTCTAAGCATGGCTATCATAGAAAGAGATTTACACACACACTCTCTCTCTATATGTTTGCTGTGTGTGTGTGTGTGGATACATGGTAATATATATATATATATATATATATATATATATATATATATATATATTATTAATTGGAATGAAGAAAATCCAATGATACAAATATGATGCTTCTTTAGGATTGTTAACATTGCAAGACTGCAACATGAATTCATATATCCAATGATAAAATTGCAACTAGCATAGCAAGCTAATGCAACTTTGTAACTTGCAACATATAATGTATTTCCCTCAACCTTGGCGGCTTTTTCTTGTGACCAAGCCCTTGTGCTCTTGATCCTCTTCAACGAGGGCATCTTCAAAACACTCGGGTGCAGGACTAGATTATGCGGAATCATCCATATCCTCTCCCAATCATTGTCTTCATGCTTGCGATGAGACAATCTTCAAATCTTGAGGCGATGTCACTTTCATCCGTATTATGCAGGTTTCTATGCAACAACTCTGAAGAAGTTCAAGGATCATCAAGAGTTAGCTCAATCATCACCATAGCATCCGCCTCTTGCACTCATTCAAAGATTTTCCCTTCTCTCTGTCTCGCTCTTTTCTTTTTGAGTAAGTGTGTGTTGCATTTTAAAATTTGTATAAAATAAAAGTTTGAAAGCTAACCATGACCTTTATCTAAATCCAAATATTGTCACGGTCTACTCTTTTGATGGGGACTTTGAAGCTTTTGGAGACTTCTCTTTTGATGGGGACTTTGAAGCTTTTGAAAACTTCTCCTTTTTGTCAGTTTTTTATGTAGACTTCTTGGGTAAAAGGACCTGATGAATATTGGGAGGTACTGGCCCCCACTACGAGCTCTTCTCATTCTTGATGGTGAGTTGGATGGGACAAGGAATAATCCTTTTTTGCTTGTTATCGTGTGCCGCATTACCAGCAAGCTCAAGTACCTCGATAGCTAGGCATTATAGAACTGCAACAAGATATATAGGGGTCCCAAAAACGATGCGCTCTGCATAGCGACCCTTCTTAAGGCAACGCACTAGATGACCCACATGAATTGTAAGCCCGCCCTCTGTCTCCATTGCCTGCTGTGCCGTTTTAGAGGGGACAAGTTTTAACTCTCTCTCTCTCTCTCTCTCTGCTAGGTGTATCATTTGAGCTTAGGCTGAAGGAAACATAAAGGGAAAATTATTAAAATACCCCTCTAGTTTGTGGAAATTCCCAAAATACCCCTCAAATTTCAAAAATTTCCAAAACACCCCCAATATTTTGTCAGAAATTCCCAAAATGCTCTTTAATTTTTCCAAAATTCCTCAAATACCCTTGGTCGTGAGATTAAATTTCTTGAAAGATGAAAAAATTTGTAGCTTTTCATAAGAAGACCGATTGTCTATCAATACAAGAGGCTAAAACTAAAATTTGAGTATGCTAAGTAGGCTTTGGATACGAATTTCTTCATTATTTTTAGACATCATTGCCCTTTTTTGCGAGGTAATTTGTGACAAATTACATGCTAAGCACTCAAAAACGGATCTTAATTGTCCAAAAGGAATAAAGATTAGAAAATCTTGAACAACCCAACCAAAATAGATAAAGGGTATTTTGGTAATTTTTGAAATTTGAGGAGTATCTTGGGAATTTTCAAAGATTCGAGGGGTATTTTGGTGATTTTTCCAAACATAAAACCCCCAAAAATCAGCACGCGGCGCCGCGTGCTGTTTTGAGGGGCTTTTAAATCTAACAAACCTTCTTAAGGTCGCATACCACACGACCCACAGGGATCACAAGAAGATTTAGAAATTTTCTCATGTAGGAAAACGGAGTCTTTTCCAGTGTTTTTCATACAATGGATAACATCATGAGCTTCTGCTCGAGAGGCACCTCATGCCTAGCTAGGTAAGATTGGGGGCAGGGGACCACCGGCCCCCCCACCGGCCTGGCGGTCCCTTGCCCCCAATCGTACCTAGCTAGGCATGCGATGCCTCCCTCACAGAAGCTCATGATGTTGAGGTAAGTCACAATGTGAGAATTATTGTGAGAATTTGTTCAAAACTTCTTGTGGATAAGCCCTCTTTCACAGTCGTCTCAACACTGCCTTCTTCTTGGGTTTGCACGCGTACCCCTCGTCTCCATTGCTTGTTGCGTCGTTTAAGAGGGGAAATGTTTTAACTCTCTCTCTCTCTCTCTCTCTCTCTCTCTCAATTTGCATCAAGTCCCTCAAAACAGCACGCGGTGCCGCGTGCTGATTTCGGGGGGTTTTATGTTACCTTCAGCTTAGGCTCAGTACACCTAGCCAAGGCGGAGAGAGAGAGAGAGAGAGAGAGAGAGAGAGACCCAACCACCCGCCTAGGTCCGCCTGGGCAAACCCATAGTGAGGTATTGTTGAACCTAAAGCTGTGCTGAAAATGCAGGGAGATATAGGTCTGAGAGGGGCGTCTGCTGGCGAAGATCACGGATGAGGTGGACATAGCGAAGGACCGATCAGAAGGGGATACGTCCCAGCCAGCTGTTGGTAGTAATGAAGATAATCGGTCTGGAGGCTCATGCACTGCAGGAGCAAGACCCGAATCATCGCTAGGGGGAGGGAGAGGGAGAGAGAGAGGGAGGGAGATGGACTCGATGAAATCGTATCGAAAGAAAGAGAGAGATGGAAGCTGTCTCGTAAATTGTAGGAGAGAGAGAGAGAGAGAGAGAGAGAGAGAGAGGGGGGGGTTCTCTTCTACCTCTTAGAGGCCTGACACTTTCTTTGTGCACGGGCCTGGTGGACGTCGTGTAGTCTGCAGAAAATGAAAACACTTAGAAACGAAGTGGGGATCAAGAAACGAGTATGTGTAGGCGATCAAGATATTGTCGAGTCGAACCGCCCACATTCGAGGCACTAGTAGCATGGCGGATGACGAAGAAGCAGCTGCCATCTGTAGGATTCCCACCGTTGAGCCACCGGCTCTATCGGAACGTCACTGCCCCCTTCACTGCCGTTTGTAGCCGATGAGCACCGTTGGTGACGCGGGAATGCTTGTGATTGACTGACAGGCTCTGACACGCTGAAAAGGCTCCTAACAAGCTCATGAACGGCGCCGATTTCTCTGCATGAGGTGGGCCTTGTGCACTTTTCGAACGCTCGGAGAGCGCTGAGGCGTGCATGTGCGCACGCTACACGAGGCAACGAAAAACAACAGCATCTGCGCCCCCTGGGGGAAAGAGGGTCTACCAAATTAGGCGCCATTGTGTGTGCGTGTGTGTGTCCACCCTCTTGATTTTAAAAATTTAGGAGCATGATCACACCATGCATAATTATCTGTAACTAGAAACTGTGCCTACTATGTAAAATTTTGATCTAAAGGCGCCTACTCAGCTTGGCGAAATGATCACACGAGGATACATGCACCATTGTTGCTGCCACTTGGAGGTCCAAGGCGAGACACGAGCCGTTTTCCTAGGCGGAGAGAGAGAGAGAGAGAGAGAGAGAGAGAGAGAGAGAGAGAGAGAGAGAGAGAGAGAGAGAGACTCACGAGCTGCCACACAAAAACTGTATTTGCAACTACGGCAGTCTGCACCTGGCATCGCACATGAAGGCAGCTAGCGAATCATAGGGCGCCTCACAAGACCTGTTGGAGTGAGCTTTTAATTGCTCCCCGATCGATTTTGGCATAATTACAAAAGGGTAGGCTTGGTAACACTGACGAGGCTTAGTTTTGGACGCATGACCACATAAGCGCTCAGTTATTCCGGGCCAAATAATTGAAAATTGCGCCTCGTCTGACCGTTTATGTTTTCAGAACGCAAGATTTTGGGATGAGCTTAATTAACTTATGTCTAGAAGTTTCCTACCTTTTCCGATTAAGACACTAGAAGGAAATCTACTTCCTTCTATAATTGTAGGTTTCACATGTCGATAGCACTACCCTATTGTTGCACACATCTATTCCACCATCCAATGCAGATTCTTCTCCATGTCTTTGCGTCCACCCTCACACCTAGCATATCTCTTTCTATCGCTCTCTCTACGTTTCTCTTATTGTCCTCCACATGTGCGTTCTGTTCCCCAACCCGACTTCCATTTTCGCTTCAAAAACTATCACCAAACCAAATCTCATAGTGATTCCCGTTAATCAAGCCACTCAAAAAATATTAAACATGCCTACTAGCACTAGACTAATAAAAGTCATTTTGTGTCATCGTGAGATCCCCCTTCTAAGGATGCAACAATCCCCAATATAGCACCAATTTCTTGTACCGTCTTTCCACAATAGCTTTCCATTTGGAAACTCTCTTCAAGACAAGTGCCACCTTGCACCATGATATGCCCAACACAACCCCTCTTCGCTCCTCTATGCGTCTCATAATCTCTTCCCTCACAAGTGCAAGTGACAATTAGTGGTGATCGTTCTATTGGAGATAGCCAAGCAGGTCTTAACCTCCCTCCCTCATGCCTTTTTCATCTTTATTTGTGCACAAAATGTAATCGGTGGAGAGAGAGAGAGAGAGAGAGAGAGAGAGAGAGAGAGAGAGAGAGAGAGAGAGGAGATCTCTATTTTTATTCAAAATGTGTATTAACTACTCACACATACAAGCTCATATTTAGATTTCATCATTGGAATCGCATAAGATTTCTATTCTCATCTCTCACTATCTTGGCCTAGCAATGGTGCTCTCATTGACAAGCATCTTAGCCAGGTGCATCCCTTCTACTCTTGACAGCCTGTGAGACTGTCCTTGTGCACCTTTGCTTCCTTGTATCTCCTATGGGCATCTTCAAAAGATTTTGGCAGTAGGGCCACTTAATCACACAAAGTAGGCAATGAAAGTAATGGCATGAGAATATCACCATTTGAGCTTTATCTAAGAAGCACTGATGTATCTCACTCACACTCAAAACATTTTTTTCATAGTCATTGATTCAATATTGATCAATATCATGAGGTGTGCAAGTCAACATCAAAGGATTCTTTATATTCACCAGCTTATAGGTTTCACACAATAGCTCTACCTCTCTATCTATCTTGGCATCTATAAAGCGTACTGCACATTCGTGCATTGAACATTTACTACATGTTGTTTTAACAATATATGACCTCAAAGTAGCCCACGATAGTGCAGTTTTTGGGGTGGCCTTATAGGAGAGACCTTGTCACCTCATATGTAGATAGAGTCTTCCAAGCTCATCAATGTTGTGCCTCATGGTCCTCTATACTATCAATATTCATTTATATGCATTTTATCACATTGCTATGCATTTTTGGTGTGCAATTTTATGTTTCTCTTTTTGCATAATTTATTTCATAATGGCTCGATTTTTTCTTTGCTCGAAAAATCTTGCTCGGTGTTTGGTAAAACTCGTTGGTTGCTAGATGGGGATGGAGTTTTCCCATGTCACATCACATCGTGACTAGTTTAGCACCTTCTCTATAGTGGGAGTTTTGGTTGTCTACACGGCGTTTGACATAGAGGGTGTAGGAGACGTTTGTTTGTCTTTTCCCAGTGGTGCATCATACACGCTACGACATATGCGCTATTTTCCTCAGCTGAGACAAAGCTTGATCTATGTTAGACAATTAGCAGACTTTGTTTGTCAAGTATTACTTACAGAGTAGTATTTTTAGATGCATTGTGGTTCACTAGTGATTGCCAGAGGAGGCCATAGTGGCTTGGTATATCCTATGCATGTGTCTGAGGTTCGAGATGACGTAGTCTTGGTTTTGTTGTTGACATGCTTTGAGCAAGAGACGAGACTTGTCTCTTTTGCAGGTGAGCTCCACCATGCTCACAAGACAGAGCATTTAGTTGTGCAGGACATGCCAATAGACTCTGTAGAGACAGAGGTAGAGCGACAATGCTCCAGTGAGACACAACAGGTGTTGTCAGAGTTTGTGCAAGCAGAGGTAGAGCAGGTATGATCCCTAGAGACACATACATAGATGACAGACATGGAGTTCTTTGATATGCTCATGTTAAAGGATGATGATTGGTGCCAGGACACACAATTTTTCCTATGGGTGAGAGAGACATAGCCCTTTTTAAGATTGTGGCTAGTCGTTCTGCATAGCATATTGTGAGGGTCCTTGCGTGATTTTTTTTGAAGCCGAGCGCTGGGGGCTAGGTTACCTAGTGTCAGGTGGACTTAGTTGTTGGAGATTCCCATTCATGGCCTCACCATAGGACATGTATAGACGGGTATAGCTGCTTTGACACCAAGTTGGTAGTCATTCAACAGTTTCTTTGAGCAATTTTGCCTAGTTAGCACTGTTTATCCATTGTTCTTGGCTCAATTTTTCTTGAGATTTTGATCTTCATATAGAGGAAACTTTGTCGGACTTCCCCCCATGAATCCTCTAGTTTGGCTATAGCACTCTTTTGCACTGACATTGCAATGATTTTGCTGACATAGCGGAGATTTTATCCCTACATAGAGGAGACTCTACCAAAATGTTTACTGAAATTTCATCATAAATTTATTGTCTCAGTCTCTTGCATTTGCTCTTGCGAGTCATGGCTGGAACTTCTGAGAAAGAAAAGTACTATTATATTAAGAAGTTTGATGACACAAACTTCACGATAAGGAAGCAACGTATGCTTGATGTCTTGGTCAATAAGGACCTTGCAATGACATTGAAAGAGTGTGTTTACATTGATGATCAGTGGGAAGAGCTTGATGCTCATGCTCATGGTATGGAGACCATTTGCCTGCGCCTTGGCAAGTCAATTTTCTTTATGATTGTGGGTAAGACTATTGCAAAGAAATTATGGGAGTCATTGTGCTCAACATGGGATGGCAAGAGTGCCTCAACCAAAGTATTTTTGATGAAGAAGTTATTCATTTGAATATGAAGGAGGGTAAGAGTGTCGGTTTGCATTTGAGAAAGTTCAATAGTTTTTTCACACAGTTGATTTCTAAAGAGCTTAATTTTGATGATGAAATGAAAGCCATTTTCTTGTTATGCTCTTTGCTGTCATCATGGGATACTTTCAACACTGCCATTAGTAACTCTAGCCCTTTTCAGTGATGTTACTAGTGCTTTGCTTACAAAAGAGATTTGACGTCAATCTCCTTTCATAGACGACTCTACTCGAAAGGTATGGGTCTACCTCTTGAAAAGGAAAGGCGAAGTCTTTAGTGTCTTCCAGAAGTTCCTAGCTATGGTTGAGAACCAGTCATGCAAGGAGTTGAAGGCTTTGCACACTGACAATGGAGAAGAGTACGTCTCCAATGAGTTCAAGGAATTTTATAGAAAATGAGGCATTATAAGACAATTTATCACACCGTACACACCTGCTCAAGATGGAGTTGTTGAGCGTATGAATAGGACTCTTTAGGAGAGAGCCGCTTCCATGCTATCTATGGTAAACTTACCTCCAAAGTTTTGGGGAGGCTGTTATGAGAGTGGTGCATATAATCAATAGGTCGCTTGATACATTATGGAACTACACCATGCTATCTACAAAAAACTTACCTCTAGAGTTTTGGAGAGAGGCTCTTATGACATTGGTGCATATAATCAATAGGTCACCTAGTACACCATTGAACTACAAGATTCCATACGAGTTGTGGACATGCAAGAAGCCTAATTATGACAAATTATGTGTGTTTGGGTGTGAAGCATTCGCACATGTGCCTAAAGAGATTAAAAAGAAGCTGGATCCCAAGTCACACAAATGCATCTTCATTGGCTATGGTGTAGATAGAAAGATGGGTTATTGTCTTTGGCACCTAAAATCTTGAAGAGTTATTTGCATTTTTAATGAATCAAAAATGCATATAGCTCCTTATTTTTGGCATCTTGAGTTTTTTTTTCACTTTAGGCCCTGCCATTTTTATGGTTGACTAGATGTTATACACTAGGGAGGGACAAGCACGAGGGTCTGCTACTTTCACATCATTGTTTAGTTTGTGTAGTGCTGTCTTAGCGATGAACTTGAAAAGTGGGTCCTTAAAGAGATGCTCCATGGAGACCAGTTTCTTCTTCTCCCCTTCCAAAAATCAACCATCTCATTAGTCCTTGCTATGTGAAGCTTAAGAGGTAAGTGGTTTGACATACTCTGGGAGGTATCGACACTCAACACCACATAGGGGGGAAGCCAATCCGCTTGATGCGAGACATCGCACCTATCGAGACAAGAAGCTATGTTGGCATACTGGAGGCTTGTGTAATGTAACCTAGTGTG
This sequence comes from Adiantum capillus-veneris, assembly GCF_014529385.1. Classification (NCBI taxonomy): domain Eukaryota; kingdom Viridiplantae; phylum Streptophyta; class Polypodiopsida; order Polypodiales; family Pteridaceae; genus Adiantum; species Adiantum capillus-veneris. The sequence goes on along the minus strand of NC_140938.1, from coordinate 107,389,237 downwards.
CTGCTCCACAAACCATAGGTCAATCAAAGACATTTCTCACATAAAGCATGCATTTCAATTTTTCCAAAATTGCTAGTAGGCTAATAGCCTAGTTGAACGTATTGAAATCTCCTATGATGTGCCTATCTCCTTCCAGAGGTAGATCCCTCATATCCACCCAAAGTTTGGCACTTCCCTTGGCATTGCAAGGAAAATATATGTTCATAATGGTAAGAAACCAGCCTGCCCACTTAACTCTTACGCGCAAGATTCTCCCCAATGCATGGTTAGGCACCACTTATAGTTCCAAACCTCTCTAAAAAATGGAGAGAAACCCACTAAAACCGAGTGGTCCAACTCCATAGAACACCAATATTCTCCTTATCACTTGCTTCTTGCAAGTAGATGTGTCAAGGTGGTGTTCCCAGATTACCCAACAATTTGTAGATGCTTTTTGCACCTCTTCCCAAAATAGAGCGCTTTTTGTACTTATTTGATGCCCTTCACATTCCAAGATTGAATATTATGTCCGTCTACTATTGAGAACATGGAACAAACTCCTCCATTTTTGGAGATCCTTTTGTCGCAAACTCCCTTCCATTACCCTCCTTCATATTGCCTAGAGGAGCACCTTCGTTTCCATTGTTTTCCTCATCCACAAAGGTCAATCTAGAAGTGGTCAACATTGAGGTATTCAGGTCCATTGGATTCTTGGCTTGAAGTACCTTAAAGAAGCTCCCCAATGGGAGTTTCTTAAATGTTTGGAGGGTTCTCCTTACAATGAAAGTTGCTACATGCCAAGGTTTTGACTCCAATAATTTGATTAGAGAGCCTTGTTTCTAGTCTTCATCTTGTTTTCTTTGGGTAGGGCCAGGGCCACTTTCTAAGTAGACTTTGACATTGGTGTTTTCCTCACAAGGAACACAAAGGATTGGAAACTAGGCGTGGCTCTATTGCGAGAGGAAAAAAACCTCCTAGTGAGGAAAAAAAATGCCTCGTTGGTCCTAAGTGTGTTCATACACACTTAGGACCAACGAGGTAAAAAAATACATGTGGTAGAGATGTGTGTTCATACACATCTCTACCACATGTATATGGTAAAAAATCCCCCTAGGCGTGATGCGGTGAACGAGAGCTGGCTGTTAAGTATGGAGCCTGATTTACCCTTGTAATTTTCTGTGGTAAAAGTGCACATTTGTAAGGCCCCCGTTATGAGGAGAAGCCATCGTGTGTGAAGGAAAATCACTCACTGGAAACCAAAATTTTCACGGACAAGAATCAGGGGCAACTTTAAAGGCCTCGGGGGCGGAGGCCCCCGAGACTTTTTTTCGCCGGAATATTCTTTTTCGCCGGAATATTATGGCCGAACGGCGGTCGGAAAACAACCGGTCGGTTGGCCGGTGGCCGGTAGTCAATGGCCGATGGTCGGTGGTCGGAAGTCAATGGCCGGTGGCCGGTGGTCGGAAGTCAATGGCCGGTGGCCGAATTCAAAAGCAGACTTGTCTTCTCAAGGGCGCCACACATGGGCGGATTGGAGGGTCCAATTTGGACTTATTCGCACAAGGGCGGCTACACATGGCTGTCTCTCATAAGAGAGGGCAACCCTTTTGGCCTATAAAAGGAGGCCATTTCTACACACATTTTATAGTGTGAAGTTGATGCAACAAGGCGAGTGTGAGGTGGTGAGAGTGAAGCAAGGTGGGAGCTCCATTAAGGGTATAATCCCTTTGTAAACTACTTCTTGTTTTGAAGTACTAAAGCCATTGAGTGGCTGCTTTCCCGTGGACGTAGCCCACATTGGGTGAACCACGTATATTGTGTGTACTCTCTCTCTCTCTCTCTCTCTACTCTATAATCTCGTGTCTATAAATCTGTCTCTCTCCATTAAGTAATCTACTCAATTATCTATTTAGCTACGTCTTCTTTCCTAACAACTGGTATCAGAGCAAGGTTTGCTCGTAGCTAAATTATCTCAAGGAAAGGATTCCTTGAATTGAGTGGGAGTTATGGCGGAGGAAGGGAAGCTCAAGATTGAGAAGTTCAACGGCAAAAACTACCAACATTGGAAGATGTAGATTGAAGACTATCTCTACCAGAAGGACCTCTATTTGCCACTAGGAGGTCTTGCGAAGAAGCCTGCAACAATGGCAGATGAAGCATGGATTGTCCTTGATCGAAAGGCAATGGGAACAATCCGGTTATGCTTGGCGTCAACGGTGGCCTTCAATGTTTCGGAGATGACGACCACGGAGGACTTGATGAAGTCACTTGACGACTTCTACGAGAAACCATCGGCATCCAATAAGGTATTTCTTATGAAGCGCTTGTTCAATCTAAAGATGGCAGAGGATGGTTCAGTTGCAGAACACCTAAATGACTTTAACACAAACATAAGTCAACTTCGATCAGTGAAAATCAATTTCGATGACGAAGTGCGAGCTCTCCTTATACTATCATCTCTACCGGATAGTTGGGACAGCCTTGTGATGGCTGTAAGTAATTCTATCTCTGGCACAAATACTCTTAAGTTTGATGATGTTGTGGGTGTTCTCCTAAGCGAGGAAATGCGAAGGAGAAGCACAGGAGAATCATCAAGTGCTGCACTATCAGTGGAAACAAGAGGAAGGCTTAAGGAGAACACCACACAAGCAACATTTCCAAGACTACACCAAAGGTAATCTTGGGTATGTATACTTGGGAGATGATGAAGCTTGTGAGATTGTCGGCAAAGGTACAGTTTCTGTCAAAACTGCTAACGGAAATGAATGGAAGCTTAAAGATGTTAGGCATGTTCCTTCTCTTCGCAAAAATTTGATCTCTACAGGACAATTGGACGATGAAGGTCACAACATTGCATTCGGAAACAAACGGTGGAAGATCTCAAGGGGATCTTTGGTGGTGACATCTCTACTGACATAAACTTGTCTTGTCGTAGGATCATAGCACTTGTAACCTTTCTTTTCAACTGGGTAGCCCAAGAATATACACTTCACTGCCTTTGGCTCCATCTTCTTTCTTGCTTCATTTGGCACATGAACATAGCAAACACATCCAAAAACTTTCATGTAGGAAACTGTTGGCTTGATCCCATAAAGTCTCTCATAAGGTGAAATTTCATGAATGGCAGCTGTTGGTGTTCGATTCATAATGTGTACTGCTGTATGAACTGCTTCAGCCCAATATGTTAATGGCATATTCATCTCATTCATCATGGCTCTTGCAATCTCTGCTATGACTCTATTCTTTCTCTCAGCAACTCCATTTTGTTGTGGTGTGTATCTGCAAGTAATCTGTCTTCTTATGCCTTGTTCACGTAAGTAATCATCAAAACTGTGTGACATGTACTCTCCCCCTCCATCTGTACGTAGGCATTTAATTTGACAACCATTCTCTTTCTCAACCATAACTTTGAACTCCAAAAATACCTCAAATGCCTCTGACTTTGCCTTTAGAAAGTAAACCCATGTCATTCTGCTGTAATCATCTGTGAATGTGATAAAATATCGACAACCATTTGGTGTAGCATGATCACAAGGTCCCCAAATATCTGAATGAACAATTTCCAAAGGACTTTCCTAATTCTCCCCCTCTTTGGAAATGGTAAACGAGATTGCTTTCCAAATTGACAAGCTTCACAAACATGATCAAAATTCAATCTGCCAAACTTTGGTAATCCACGTACAATTTGATTTGATTGCATATGCTTTAGTCTTCTAAAATTGACATGACCAATTCTCTTATGCCATAAATTTGCCCAATCATCTTGAGTGTCTGATTTGTTTGCATACATACCACTGTGTAAACATGGATCTCCAGCTTCCAATGAGAACAAGCAACCTTTCTTTCTTCCACGTGCCAATATCTTGCCTGGTCTGCCTTTGTGAAACTCCTCTATGAAGCATCCATAACGATTAAAACGGACTTGCAACGCTTGATCTGTCATTTGTCCAACTGATGCTAAATTCTTTGTGATTGAAGGCACATATAGAACATCTCCCAATGTGTTGTATGTCCCGTCTTTTTCTAGCAATGGAACTGAACCAACATGTGTAATCCGATGCATAGTATCATCACCTGTAGCGACAAACTCATCCTCTTCTAACTTCTCTTTTCTGTCAAACCATTCACCATGATATGTCATATGATTTGTGGCACCACTATCTAAATACCAATCATCTGTATGATGTGGCTCCACCATGCTTCCAACAACATGCTCCATAGGAAATAAATGTCCACTCGACCTATTGACATATATATTTTGATCATGAGGATTGTATCCAACAAAGTTTCCTCCATGTCTACCATAACCTTGGCCTCTTCCACCACAATCACGATTTTGATTTAGCCTTGTGTAACATTCTCTTTCAAAGTGACCATAAATGCCACATCTGTTACAATGACCATCTCTTTGAGGATGTAAAAATCGTCCACCTCCATGTCCAAAAGTTCGGGCTCTCCCCCTGCCTCTTTGGCTATAATCATTGTAACTTTGACTTTGTTGGTTTTGCCATTGACCTCTTCCAACATTGTTTCCACGACCATAGTTTCCTCTTCCACCTCTATTGTTTCCACGACCTCTAGAGTAAAAAACCTGATCTCTGGAATTGTTATTTGATGTAGAAGGACCTGACTTGCCTAACTTTACCTCTTCTTGCAAAAAAAGGTTTACTAACTCTTCAAAATCAGGCATGTGTCCTCGAACAGATATAGATGTATCCAATGACTTGTATTCCGGTCCCAAACCATTCAATGTCACTGAAACTAAGTCATCATCTGGAACTTCAACATTAATGCTCGCAAGATCTTCCTGTATTTGCTTTATCTCTGTCACATAATCTGATATGGATCTATTTCCTCGCCATACACAATGTAACCTTTGCTTCAAGTGAACTTTTCGTGGTTCTGTATTGGAGCTGTTCATTCTTGCTAGTATCTCCCATGCTTCCTTTAGAGATTGAGCCTTCTTCACATGTGGTATAAAGAAGTCACTAATGCATAGTGAAATCCAATGCATCACTTTCCTTGAATTCTCGATCCACTTCTTATAAGCTTCTACTCCTGCTTGCCATGTTTTATGTGCTTCAACATTCTCTCTATTTGGTTCCAAACCAACCTCGGGACACTCTTGTTCACCTGTAATATAATCCCATAAACCTTTGCCCATGATAAAGTTCTCCATCTTGTAAGACCATATGCTGTAGTTCTCTCTGGTCAGCTTCTCTCCAACAATCTGCGTGACTTGAGTTGAACTTTCTGCCATCTTCACTCTCTCAATTTATTCCAAAGGCTTTTGACAAAATTTCGGCAGAGTTTCGTTTGTATTTGGACAATATCTCAAGTGACAATCTCAACCAAAGTGCTCATAAACACTGACAGAAAATCTCTCACTGCCAAGGAAAAATCCACTGACTCACTTTGCCACAGACTGACTCAGTACTATGCATAAATACTCTAAAACAATGTCCACATGGACCTGTATGCAAAAGCAATCCATACGCTGTCCTGTACCACATATCCATACATCCACCTTCTTCCCATAGTCGTAAACGACATATGAGGTCTTTCGCGGGGCCAGTCGGGGGTTCGCTCCAGTACCTAATCCACCTTGCCAAGGTACCAAAGCTCCCAAGGCAAGGCTTCAAAAAACCTCACTCGACCCTCACAAAGGCTGCAGTTTTCCAAAATACATTGACCGCATATCCATACATAACCACAAAGTACTCAATCTGACAATATAACCGCCTCAACTTCTTCCCACAACCTTTCTTACATAGGCGATTGTCCATAACGGACCCACAACAACCAAACATAATCTTCGATAACACAATATCATGATGCAAAAGCTCTATGTCGCTCTCCAAAACATGTGTAAATGCTGAATTCTTCACCTGTAACCTGTAAATCTACTGTTGAGTGCAAAACTGGACATCTCCTATGCTTGTGTAAGCTGGTTGTTTGCTGCAGAAAATTGTAGATTTTGGCAAATCTGAGTATGCCAATGCGTCCGGAATGCCCAAAAACATAAAGATAGACTCCTGGATCACTGTATTCTGAGTTTGGGTGAGGGAGTTATGACCAAAAAACCTCTCTTTTTTGCTGTTTTCCAGAGCTGCGGAAACCTGTGTATTGACTGTAGCTCCTCAAACTGAGCTCTGATACCACTTTGTAGAGTGCGCAGGTGATGGAGAAGGTAGGAAAGAAGACTACACACACACACATCGAGACACACACACACAATCGTTACCCTACAACAGTCATTCAACGAGCTGCTCTTCTCTTCTTCTCTTTTGAACTATTATCCAAAGTATATTTACAACATAGTATAGTCAGTGTCCAGCCGCCCATAGCACAATGGACATATTCTTTAACATCATATTCTTTAACATAGATGACCCTGACGCAGTGTTCGAGTCACTCTTAAGCATCTCCGACGAACTGACCGAGACACCAGCCACTCGCAAACGCGTAGACAGTATAATTCTTCAGTGTACTCAAAATAAACCTAAATCTAATCTAATCTAACTTAAATAAACCTAAATCTAATCTAACGTAAATCTAAATCTAACCTTATCTTAAACGATAAAAAGAGGAAAATGGTATAACCTTTCTATCACCCAAGTGTGGTAGATTGGTTATGCCATTTCCCTCTTCAATAACAGGTAAATAACGTAACTAAACCTAAATCTAATCTAATATAACGTAAATCTAAATCTAACGTAAATAAACCTAAATCTAATCAAACGTAAATCTAACTAAAAATAAACTTAAATCTAATCTAATTTAACTTAAATAAACCTAAATCTAATTTAACGTAAGTCTACATCTAACCTAATCTTTAACGTCTTTTGGGATAGTTTCCTATGACGTTAAAACTCTCTTCTTCTTGTGTGTGTGTGTGTGTGTGTGTGTGTGTGTGTGTGTGTGTGTGTGTGTGTGTCTGTGTGTGCCAATAAAAAGACAAAAATGGTATAACCTTTCTATCACCCAAGTGTGGTAGATTCGTTATGCCATTTCCCTCTTGAATAACAGGTTTTGAGTTCAACTCCTCGTCGGCTAGATCTTTAGGTCTCTTTAATTAGTTTCCTACGATGTTAAATTAAACTCTCTTCTTCTCGGGTGTTTGTGTGTAGGTGTGTGTGCACGCCAATAAAAAAAGGAGAAAAATGGTATAACTTTTCTATCACCGAAGTGGATAGATTGGTTATGCCATTTCCCTCATGAATAACAGGTCTTGAGTTCAACTCCTGTTGACTAGATCTTTAAAGTCTCTTGGGATAGTTTCCTACGATGTTAAGACTCTCTTCTCTCTCTCTCTCTCTCTCTCTCTCTCTCTCTTCCTCTCTCAATGTGTGTGTGCATTCTTTGTTTATGCATATGTGTGTGCGTTTTTGGTTTATGCATGCTCTCTCTCTCTCTTTTCCTCTCTCAATGTGTGTGTACATTCTTTCTTTATGTATGTGTGTGTGCGTTTTTTGCTTATGCTTGTGCTCTCTCTCTCTCTCTCTCTCTCTCTCTCTCTCTCTCTCTCAAAAACACAATGTCTGTGTGTGTGAGAGAGAGAGAGAGGGAGAGAGAAAGAGGGGAAGGGAACATGAGAGTGAGGAGAGGGAAGGAGCATACCTGGCTCTCCTTCCTCGTGTGTGTGTGTGTGTGTGTGTGTGTGTGGAGAAGAAAGAGAGAGAGAGGAAGAGCGCGCGTTACCTTGCTTGCTTGAGCACACGCCGAAAACTCAGATCTGAGATCTGAGTTTTTGGACGCTCTCGGTTATTTTTTTAGCCCTAACGGCGTCGCTATGAGCGTCGCTAAGTTACTTGTAATTTAGCGACGCCCATAGCGACGCCTATAGCGACGCCGTGGTTTTTCACATTTGAGCGTCGCATTGCGAGCGTCGCTACTATTAAGTACCTCTTGTAGTGGTTGAAAGGAAAAATAGGTTGCTTATGGAGTCGGCACGATGTATGGTCAAGAGTCAAGCTTTGTCACATACGTTTTGGCTTGAGGCTATCATGTGTGCCACTTATGTACTTCATTGGTGTCCTATGAAATCTTTAAAGTCTACAAATCCATATGAAACATTGCATGAGAGAAAGCCATATTTTGATCATATGTGTGTTTTTGGTTGTTTGGCTTATGCTTTGGTGCCACAAATGCAGCGCAAAAATTTGGATGATAAGGCTACCCAATGTATTTTTGTTGGTAATAATATCAAAAGCAAAGGTTACAGGTTGTACCATCCACAAAGAAAGTGTATCTTGTGTTTGTGGAAGATTCTGTTTAGCCTTTGATGTCATGTACTAGAGAGAGTAATATAAGCTCACATGATATTTATGATAGTTTGTTTCCTCTCTTCAATGATGGAAGGTTGAATGTCAATTCAAATGAAGAAAATGTATAGCCTATGTGGGTTTCTGAAAATGTTACAGATCATCCAATTTTTGATGCAGATGTACATGATGTACTTGATGAGGAAAGGGCTAAAAATGAGCAGGCTAGAGGTATGTCAAAATGGTTGGTGCATACTTTGCGTGACAGTAAATCCTTTGTCTAGTTGTACTCATTCAAGTTCTTGATCAGATTGTTATGCTTTGGATGTTTCTAGCTTATGTGATGTAGAAGAACCTCTGTCTTTTGATAAAGGATAGAATTCAAAAAATTGGATGGTTGCCATGCAATCAGAACATGATGCACTTATAGAAAATGACACCTGGAATTTATGTGATTAGCCTCTTGGAAAAATACCATTGGTACAAAGTGGGTTTATAGGTTGAAATGTAAGCTGGATGGTGAGATAGATCTCTATAAGGCTCGGCTTGTTGCAAAGGGTTATGCGCAACAGAAAATCATAGATTATGAAAAGACTTGACTATTGTGTATTTTCTATGTGCATTGGCATCTCATTTAGAAGTTGTGATGTACATCAATTAGATATTGTTATTGCTTTCTTGAATGGTGACATGTTTGAGGAAGTTTTTGTAACGCAACCTCGTGGTTTTGTCAAGAAAGGACAAGAGGATAAAGTGTTCAAATGTAAGAAATCTTTGTATGGATTGAAGCAACCTCCTCGTTCTTGATATGAGACAGCTGACACTCATTTGGTCAAACGAGGCTTTCATAACAGTCCAACATAAAGCACTTTGTATGTAAAGTGTGAGGGTGATGTACTTCTCATTGTTGTTCTATATGTGGATAATTTGTTGAATCCTGGTCTGAATGAGATACATATTGTTGAATTTAAGGCTGATTTAAATGCTACCTTCAAGATGAAAGAATTGACGCTGTTGCATTATTACTTTGGTATACAATTTAAGCTGAGTGATGGTGGTATTGCCTTGTGTCACACAAGTAACATAGAGACATTTCTATGTAAGTTTGGACTTGAGGATTGCAAACCTATTGCCACTCCTTTGGAAACAGGTTTAATGTTGATTATTCATGATGCTGGTGATCCTTTCAATGTCACTCTTTACCAAACTACTGTTGGATACCTTATTTATGTATGCAACACGAGGCCCAATATTCAGTTTGCAGTCTCATAGGTCAGTAGATTTATGCATAGCCCAGGGTCTAAGCATTGGTAGGCTATCAAGTGGATCTTTCTCTACTTGAGTGACATTTTACATCTTTGGTTGTTTTATCCCAAGGGGGGATCATTGACACCAGAATTACATGCTTTTTCGGACTCAGATTGAGCTGGTTGTTTTGACATGCCAGTGTCCACAAGTGGTTTTTGTTTCATGCTCGGCAGTTCATGCATTTCATGGGTGAGCAAGAAGAAACCTATTATGGCCACTTCCAATTATGAGGTTGAGTGTGTATAGCTCAGACGCCTTATGGTTGATTTGGGTGTTGGAGTGGACACTACCAACATCATCTACACTGAAAGTCAGAGCACATTGGCAGTTGTCAGTAGCCCAATTTTTCATGTTTGCACAAAGCACATTGATGTGCATTACCACTATGTTAGGGAGAGGAGCTCAGCATGAGAGATCAGGTTGTCTTATGTACCAACACAGGACAACCTTGTAGATCTTTTCACAAAGGTATTATCTTGTGAGAAGTTCAAAGATTTAGTCTTACTCCCCTTTGTCGACCGATCATGTCCTTAGGGAATGGCACTTCCCTTTACTCTATGTGCCAGTGTTAGGAAATAAGACGTAGCTAAATAGATAATTGAGTAGATTACTTAATGGAGAGATACAGATTTATATACACGAGATTATAGAGTAGAGAGAGAGAGAGTACACACAATATACGTGGTTCACCCAATGTGGGCTACGTCCACGGGAAAGCAGCCACTCAATGGCTTTAGTACTTCAAAACAAGAAGTAGTTTACAAAGGGATTATACCCTTAATGGAGCTCCCGCCTTGCTTCACTCTCACCACCTCACACTCACCTTGTTGCATCAACTTCACACTATAAAATGTGTGTAGAAATGGCCTCCTTTTATAGGCCAAAAGGGCTGCCCTCTCTTATGAGAGACAGCCATGTGTAGCCGCCCTTGTGCGAATAAGTCCAAATCGGACCCTCCAATCCGCCCATGTGTGGCCGCCCTTGAGAAGACAAGTCCGCTTTTGAATTCGGCCACCGGCCATTGACTTCCGACCACCAGCCATCGGCCATTGACTACCGGCCACCGGCCAACCGACCGGTTGTTTTCTGAACACTTTCCGACCGCCGTCCGGCCATAATATTCCGGCGAAAAAGAATATTCCGGCGAAAAAAAGTCTCGGGGGCGGCCTTTAAAGTTGCCCCTGATTCTTGTCCGTGAAAATTTTGGTTTTCGGTGAGTGATTTTCCTTCACGCACGATGGCTTCTCCTCATAATGGGGGCCTTACAAATGTGCACTTTTACCATAGAAAATTACAAGGGTAAATCAGGCTCCATACTTAACAATCTCCCACTTGGAGACTGATCTCCAAACCAAACCTGTGACTGCTTTCCATTCTGGCTTCTTATCCTTGAATTCCGATTGAAGATGAGCAAAAGCTCAACTTCTCCTTGTTGACCACCTTTGTAAACATGTCTGCAGGATTTTCACTTGTATGCACCTTTCCTAGCTTTAGTTGTCCCTCTTCCAAAAGAGTGCGTATGAAGTGATATCTCACCTCAATGTGCTTTGTCCTTGAATGAAAGGCTGAGTTCTTCGCAAGATGGATAGCGCTTTGGCTATCACTGTACAAGACACAATTGTCTTGTTTGAATCCAAGCTCTTCTAAGAATCTGTGAAGCCACGGAATTTCTTTGCTTGCCTCCGTCATTGCTACATACTCTGCTTTCGTGGTAGAAAGTGAAGCCACTTTTTCCAGCTTTGAAGCCCAGCTTACTGTTGTGCCTCCAACCGTGAACACATAGCCAGTAGTGCTCCTTCGAGTCTCTTTGTCACCTGCCATATCTGCATTAGCATACCCTTCTAGAAAAATATCAGTTCCTCCAAAATACAAAGCATTTGTTGTTGTCCCTTTTAGATACCTAAGTATCCACTTCACAGCTTGCCAATGCTCTTTACCTGGGTTGTCCATGAACCTACTCACAACTCCCACTGCATGTGCAATGTCTGGCCTTGTCCAGACCATAGCATACATTAGAGAACCTACCGCTGCAGCATATGGAACTTTAGACATATAGGGTATCTCCTCTTGTGTCTTTGGACACATATCCTTCGTTAGTTTAAAATGACCAGCCAAAGGTGTAGAAACTGGTTTTGCATTTTGCATTGCAAACCTTTCTAGTACCTTCTTGATGTAATCTTCTTGAGATAGCTTTATTGTCTTCTTCGTCCTGTCCCTTGATATTTTCATACCAAGTATCCTCTTTGCAGCACCTAAATCTTTCATTGAAAAAGATTTGGACAACTCCTCTTTTAGGTCTTTGATGTCCTGCATGTTAGCACTTGCAATCAACATGTCATCAACATACAACATTAGGATGATGAATTTCCCATCTCCCAAATTCTCCGTGTAGACGCAGTGATCCGAGTTGCATCTTGTGAATCCATGATCCAACATCCATCGATCAAACTTCAAGTACCATTGTCTTGATGCTTGCTTTAAACCATACAAGCTCTTCTTTAATCTGCAAACCATTTTCTCCTTACCTTTTACTTCATACCCCTTTGGTTGAAGCATGTAGATTTCCTCCTCTAAGTCACCGTGAGGGAATGCCGTATTTACATCCATTTGCTCGAGATTTAGATCATGAGTAGCCACAAGGCTTAAGACAAGCCTAATTGAGTTCATTTTTACAACAGGAGAAAATATTTCATTGAAGTCAATACCTTTCTTTTGAGAAAAACCTTTTACCACAAGCCTAGACTTGTACCTTTTCTTCCCACCTTCTTCTTCCTTTAGCTTGTACACCCATTTGTTTTGAAGTGCCCGCTTACCTTTAGGCAACTCAACCAACTCCCATGTTTGGTTGCGATGTAGTGAGTCCATCTCCACTTGCATGCTCTTCGTCCATTCTTCTTTGGATTCATATTGCATAGCTTCTTCATATGATTCCGGCTCTCCAGAATCTCAGATCAAGAGATGGTTGAAGGAAGGAACAAACCTTTCTGGAGGTCTACTTGCTCTTGTAGATCTTTGGGGAATAGGTTGAGGCTCCTCATTTGGTTGACGTTGTTGCACATTGTCACCGTTTGCAGTCCTTGAGTCTTCACCGTCCTCAAGCTCCATGTACTCATCACCTGTTTCTTTTGTTTGTTTTCTTTCCAAGTAATCTTTGTACATATTTTGTTCGTTAAAAATTACATCCCGCAGGGTCAGGAGAGTTACTACCTATCCACCCTACTCCTTAAGATTTTACCATCTTCAGGATTCCATAGGCGATACCCAAAGTCTCCTTCTCCATAGCCAATGAAGAAACACTTTTTGGACTTTGCATCTAACTTTGATCTTAGGCTTCTATCTATGTGCATAAAAGCCTCACACCCAAACACTTTGAGAAATGCATAATTCACCGGTTTACCTGTCCATGCCTCTTCTGGAACTCCCCCATCCAATGCCGTTGAGGGTGACCGATTGATTAAGTGCACAGACGTACTTACAGCTTCCGCCCAAAGCTCAAGCGGTAGGCCTGCATGTAGCCGCATGCTTTGTGCTCGTTCCATGATTGTCCTGTTCATCCTTTCCGAAATCCCATTTTGTTGAGGTGTCCTTGGGGTTTTCCTTTGCCTCCGAATGCCATTGCTAGCACAAAAGCTTTCAAAAGCTTGGCTGCAATATTCGCCTCCATTCTCGGATCTAAGGCATTTAACCTTGGTACCTGTTTCATTCTCCACAAAGGCTTTCCACCTTTGAAATATGGAAAATACATCGGATTTATTCTTCATGACATAAACCCATGTTTTTCTAGTCGCATCGTCTATGAATGTTACATAGTACAATGAGCCACCAAGTGATGGTGTACTTGCAGAACCCCAAACATTAGAATGAACCAACTCAAGTTTTGTGAGCATGAACCATGGTATAAACCAAAGCCAGTGATGATAGAAGATGAGTATGAAGAGCAAGAGAATGTGCGTCATGTTGTTGATAAGCCAGGACCATCAACAAGAACTATTTCAGGACCACATATGGAAGAGGAGAGTACATGAAGTGTCAACCCATGGAGCGGTCGTTTGCGAGATAAGAAGCAAGACGAGAAAGGCAAGAAGAAAGTGGTTGAAGAGAGTTCTGGAGATGAAAGCCTCGATGAAGAGCATGGTTTACCACATTTGAGGACACCTGGCAGTAAGCATATTGAGAAATATGCACCCCCATATGCAAGAGTTGAAGAGAAGAGTGCACCACAGTTGAGAAGATCAGAGAGGGTTCGTTATCCAGTTGATAGATTGACATACAATTGTTACATGCGTACACATTATGCATACATGGTTTCACGTGTGCAACATAAAGAGCCTACATGTTTTCAAGAGGCAATTGGAAAATCAGAATGGGAGTCAACTATGGATGATGAGATGGATGCTCTTGTGAAGAATGACACTTGGGATTTGGTTCGCTTGCCAAGTGGAAAGAAAGCAATTGGTTCAAAATGGGTATACAAAGTCAAGTGCAAGTCAGATGGTAGTGTGGAAAGATACAAAGCGAGAGTTGTTGCTAAAGGTTATGCACAAACAAAAGGTCTTGATTATGATGAGACATTTAATCCAGTTGCAAAGATGACAACAGTTAGATTGGTGCTAGGAATGGCAAGTATGTTCGGTTGGAAGTTACGGCAAATGGATGTGGATAATGCATTCTTGAATGGTGACTTGGAAGAAGAAGTTTATATGATATAGCCAGAGGGTTATCAACATCCAGAGTTTCCATATTATGTGTGTAAGTTGAAGAAAGCATTGTATGGTTTGAAGCAAGCATCTAGAGCTTGGTGTGAAAAGATAACCAGATTCTTGAAGAAGATTTGATTTAAACAATCTACTGCTGATCACTCATTATTTTTGAAGCATGTTGATGGAGAGATCGTCGTTATTGTTATCTATGTTGATGACTTGATTCTCACTGGAAGTCATGCTGAGCAAATTTTGCATGTCAAGAAGAGTTTGTTGAGAGAATTCAACATGAAGGACCTTGGTGAGTTGAGATATTTCTTGGGAATTGAAATTGTCAATACTTTATTAGGAATTTGGATGATACAAAGACAATACGCGTTGGATATGCTTGAGAAGTATGGAATGACAGCGTGCAAACCGGTTGATACACCTCTTGATCAAAATGTGAAGTTGTTTGATGATGGACATTACATTGAGGATGTCACTATGTATCGCAAGATGGTTGGAAGCCTTATTTACTTGACAATAACAAGGCCAGATTTGAGTTATGCAGTGGGTGTTGTGAGTCAATTCATGCAAAATCCATGTAAAAGTCATCTTGATGCAGTGAGACGGATTATGAGATATGTGAAAGCCACTGTCAGTTATGGAATGTTTTATGAAAAGAATGGGAAGCTTTGTCTTTATGGTTACACAGATGCAGATTGGGCAGAAGATTTTATGGATAGAAGATCTAAAAGTGGTTATGCATTTTCCATTGGCAATGGTATGATAAGTTGGAGTAGCAAGAAGCAATCAACTGTAGCATTATCAAGTACAGAAGCTGAATATCGTGGAGCAGCTTTGGCAGCATGTGAAGAGTCATGGTTGAGAGTGCTTATGGTAGAATTTGGTTTTGACTATCTTGACAGTGTCATTATATATTGTGACAATATTAGCAGCATCATGTTGGCAAAGAATCCAGTCTACCATGCTCGCACTAAACACATTGAGGTACATTATCACTTCATTAGGGAAAAAGTTTTGGCAAATGAGATTGATTTGGTGTATGTGAAGACAAATGATCACGTTGCGGATATATTCACAAAAGCTCTTGGAAAGGAGAAGTTTTGCTACTTTCGTGAAGCATTGGGAATCCATCATATGCAAGCTCACTCTGAGCTTGAGGGGGAGTGTTAAAGAATATGATGTTAAAGAATATGTCCATTGTGCTATGGGCGGCTGGACACTGACTATACTATGTTGTAAATATACTTTGGATAATAGTTCAAAAGAGAAGAAGAGAAGAGCAGCTTGTTGAATGGCTGCTGCAGGGTAACGATTGTGTGTGTGTGTCTCGATGTGTGTTGGTGTGTGTGTAGTCTTCTTTCCTACCTTCTCCATCACCTGCGCACTCTACAACCTAGAGGCCTGGATGATGAGCATTCATCGGACAGGGTTGCTATAGTTCACGGGAGGGACATGCCAAAGTGATACGCCTACCTCATAAATCGTATGTCCGATGAGACCATTATGACCCCTGAGGGGAAGCAAGTGATGGGCCGCATACAACAGTTGTGTAGATGTGAATGGGCCTCACATATACAAATACTTCAATGCAAGAGTTTAATACTCTCACCTCTCCACCCCGTCGATCCATGACGTAGGTGATGGGACAAAATCCTCCTCGAAGCTGGCCCAAACGCCACTCCCCAGGGAGGAGAGAACGACCAATCCAGATAGGCGGTGGCAGCAAAGTGACGCAGCAAGAGTTTGCATCAAGACTGGGAGTGGCGGCTGGACTAGCTTCGAGGAGGATTTTGTCCCATCAAAGCTAGTATTTAACGCTTGCATTGAAGTATTTGTATATGTGGGCCCATTCACATCTACACAGCTAGTAGCCTCATTGGTATGTCTTTTACCCTTCACCCTTCAATGGAGCGAATCACCACATGTTCAATTAGGTTGAATTTAAGATAAGATTTTGGATTGAGTTTTTATATTAGAGTGTAACTTCGAGATTCCGACAAAAAAATTAGAGTTAGACGAACGGTGAAAAGATCTACTCTGAAAAGATATTAAGATGCTATGAAATGCTATAGCTAGAGAAGAGGCAAAGGGGTTTTATCCACTACATGCACTATCATGTAGACGTGGGTGTGTAGATTTCTTGTACCCACAAATATAGGCATTGACCAATAAAGACGAGATTATAACCCGGTGGTTCTGATCTCCGTGCACCTCTAGACCAAGGTGTGCGGGGATTGGACATGACTAGAGAATGTGAGGTAGTTTGCAGTGTGAACAGAGAGAGAGAGAGAGAGAGAGAGAGAGAGAGAGAGAGAGAGAGAGAGAGAGAGAGAGAGAGAGAGAGATAAAAGACGAAGAATGCCAATAGAAGATTAAATTTGTTGTTCAAGTTATAAGATTTTTGCCCTCATTATGAGTAGTGACGAGGATGTGGGGCCGTCCAACCGAAAGGAGGATCTGGGGCCGTCAACGAGGATCTTATGTCCTTGTAATCAATGCAAGCATGATGTGCGACGGACAAGACGCGTTTCTTTGCAGCAGGTTCGGGAATTTGGCGAGTTCGATCCATCTATTATAGATCGAGTTGTTGCCAATTATAACTCGTCGGACTTTGACGCTGGCCAATAGGCAACAATCTTGCAACCCAATAGACGTGTTTGCAGGCGCTTTGTTCAAGCAGCATATGTGAGGCCACAAGATGTAGCCTCTGAAAGCTTGGGGGATGATCATGCAGACCACATTTCCAACGAGGCAAGTTTAAGCCCGAGATTGATGAAATGATCGAGATGATCATGGATTCAGAAAGGCTTATCTATAATGATATGAAAAGTGAAGCCGATATGCCATTGTATAATGGAGCACGCGTGTCTAGATTGAAAGTGCTCCTGGTTCTTCTCAACATGCAGGCAAAGTTTGGATGGAGTGACACTAGCGTCACAACACTTTTCAGGTGATCTATTACAATTAGTTTACTTTAATAAAACTCTCTAAATGTATAATGATCTGATAGATTTTTACATAATTGTACCGTATTTTTATGTTGTGTAGATTGCTCAAAGAGTGTGCACATACTACCAGCTGATAATGTGATGCCAGATTCCCGAGAGGAAGCAAGAAAGATTTTACGAAACTTGGGGATGGATTACAATTCGAAACTTGGCAAGAAAGATACTTTGGGAGCCAGGGTTGACCTTAGAAACATGGATCGTATGGAGCAATATTGGCCGCAAACAGTGTCCGATGGATCGATAAAACTCCCTAAAGCACCATGGATTTTCACAGGAGCCCAAGAACGCAAAGTAAAAGAGACCATTCGATCTTTGTGGACCCCCACTGGCGTAATGCACTCGCTCCGAACATGTTTTACTAAAGAAGGAAAGCTTACCGGTTTGAAGTCACACGACTGGCATAAAACGTGTCAGCTATGTTCATAGTGGAATATATCATAGTGGGAATTGTGTAACAAATTCATGTGTGGACTTTAATATCATTGTTGCACGTGTTTTGCAGTTTATTTTACCGGTTGCCATTGAGAGATGTTTGTCTCTTGACGTCCGTAACACAATCTATAATTTGCGAAGTTGGTGCAATGGATCTCACAAAAGGAGATCAACGTAGACTCCATACCATTCACCAAACTAAACGCTGCGGAGGTTGTGTGCATGTTTGAGAAACATTTTCCTACTAGCATGCTAACCATTCAGGTGCATCTTCTTGTTCACATGGTTGATGAGGTGGAAATAGCTAGCACAGTACATTCCAGATGCATGTTCTTTTTAGAACGTTTCATGAAAACGCTCAAGGGATATGTGCGTCAGAAGGCACGTCCGGAGGGTAGCATGACAGAAGGTTGGCTGGTATCAGAGTCCCTAGTGTACATTGGAGAGTGGCTAGACGGATTTGATAAAGCCCGGGATACGCTATGGCGAACGATAGATGATGAGCGTATATCTGGGATTGTCATGTGCAATCTCGGTGTTGAGAAGAAGATGACGGAAGATCTAGTGGCTAAAATCAACCGATTTCACATGCTTCACAATCCAGTGATGCAAAAGTGGATTTCACAATATGAGGATGCAAAGCAAGAGCGACGAAGGGCACGAATCGAGTGGAGACGGTGAAGACGACCACCGATGCACTATCCGACAGGTCCGGAGATCCTACCAACATTCATGAGCTTAAGATGGTTGCACAAGCAATTGAAAAGCGCACAACAGTGCGGTGAAGAAGTGACTGAGGAAGAGTGGGAGTACTCTCGGGGTTGCACGACCAAGGTAAGTTTGCAATGTACGACCAGTGACTTTCCAGATGTTTGAACGGCCACTCATAATCTTTGTTGGTTGTAGTATAAGTCATACACAACAGCACGGTGTAAAGGTCGACATTTTAGGGTGGAACGGATCGACAAAAAGCGTTTTACTCAAGATTGTGGAATCATGGCAAAATTTGAACAGTCTAGTCGACGACGGTCCTCTGATGCAGATCCTGTGGTGGCGGAACTCATTTTCTTCAGCACGCTACAAGAGATTTTGAGGATCGATTATAGAGGATGTTTTGTCGACTTGTTCGACATGCAATGGTTCAAGATAATCATGGAGGGTCTCAATGCTACTGTGCGTAGAGGAGTGTCTGGTTTTCTTGAGGTGGATTCAACTAAGAAATGGAATGACCTAAGAGACACTTTCGTACTACCCAAGCATTGTGAACAAGTAAGTATGTAAATAGTTAACATCCCATTTTAGAATTTATGTGCTTGGAAGCTCTCATGTAAGTTATGTGGCTCTGGCAGGTGATATTTCATCCTACAAAGTCTGCATCAAACTGGTGGTACATCATGGAGGTAGCCCCTCGTAGTGCACGGACGTATGAAGGCTACCATGTGCCAATCACAACGGCATCAATGGAGGAGATCGGAGAAGATGCTCATTCAGAAGCCGTTGAGGTGGTGCCAGACGAACATCAAGCTGCTACTCTCTATGGGGTGCATGCAGAGGATCTACAAAATCAAACAGAGGACATCTGTTTAAATGGAGAGTTCTATATAGATATAGGAAGTTATGCTGAGCTATGCGAGGATGAGAGAGAGATCTCTTAAAGCCATAAATATTGTATTTGAACAATTTTGCTATGTTTTGTAAAAACTCTCGCTCTCTAAATACCTTCCATGTTGTATAACCCTCTTTTGATTTTGCGCTCACATTTTGGGCAATCCATGGCCACATGCAGCTCCACCACCTGGTTTTTTGACTGCAAGATTTGATTGTGCTCTCTCTCTCTCTCTCTCTCTCTCTCTCTCTCTCTCTCTCTCTCTCTCTCTCTCTCTCTCTCTCTCTCTCTCTCTCTCTCTCTCTCTCTCTTTCGATTGAAAATTCCGCATTATCGACTTGCCTCTTCCATCACTCAAGTTGAATAGAAGAAGAACGCGTCATTGCGTCATTATATTTATATGCGTCATTGAGTCATTGTATTTAATGGTCTTTGCGTCCACTCCAGGTACGTATGCTCTAGGTATGTTCTCACAAGCAGGGACGACGATCACCTCCTCCTCTCTCTCTCTCTCTTTCTCTCTCTATCTACTTGTCCATGTTTTCTACTCCATTCATTCAATATTAAGTTTAAATGTTCGTGTGTTTAATGCAGGTATGGATGATGAGGAGTTTCTTTCTTCTTTGTCACCCCAGCAAAGACAGTGGTACATGGAGCGTCATCGCTCTGGCGCACCATCGCGCGTTCCTACTCCATCCGCATCTCCCTCTATTTCGGAGTCCTCAGCGCGCTCCGAGCTTCGGTATCGACGAGACGATCTTCACACTCGTCTAGGCGCCGGCGCTCTAGTGGTGGCGGTGGCGATTGTTGTGGGGATGCCGCTGCCGATGCTTCGACACCGCCTCCTGTTCGATGAGGCTCTTTACCCTCCCCTTCTTTGCCCGTCTCGACACCAGCCACGGCATCGCCATCGACACCAGGTTTTGCATGGGTGACTTCCGTTCCTAGCGGCTACACACCACTAGCTACTCCTCCAGGAGTCACTCCAGTGGACACTCCTCGCTTCGGGGCTCAGACTCTAGTGGAGACACCTGACATCCGTACCCCCGTCGACACGCCGCTAGAGACCCCTGCCGGGACACCCAACTTGTTCACGCGTCAAAGGCGAGAGGGCTTGCCTTACTCCGTCGACTTCAACGGCGGCATCATCTTGGATGATGAAGGCAAGAAGGTGATTTTGCGCATGCGCGGTCTTTGCTCTCAGGTGTTTAGACACTACATACTAAACACCTGGAGTGAAGTACCAAATGATTTAAAAGACAGAGTCATCAGCATGCTTCATGACGAGTTTCCCATTCCAACACGGGATGACCGCTTCAATGAAGATGTGATGAAGGTTCGAATGCATGAATACTGCAAGCACAAGCATTCCGAAGTGCAAAAAGCAATCGAGCATGGGTGGAACAGACCAGATTGGCTGGCCAAAGAAGATTGGAAGAATGCGAAGAAAGCAGCATGCGAGAATCCCGACAAGTGGAAGCAACAAAAGGAGGCAGCCAGAGCGCGAGTAGAGGCAGGGAGCTCGCACCACTTGGGGAGCGACGGGTGGGCATCATTTGAGGCCGATTTTGTAAGTGTTTTCACATTGCTCTCTATGTTTGATAGTTTAGGGTTTATGGGTTTTTAAATTCTAGCATAATGGATTCTTTGTATGTTTTGACATTGGTTGATGACAGGACGTGATCCCACACCGTACAAGCGCGAGTACGTAGGCAGAAAGGGCTTAAACGCCCTTATGGACATTCTGAGTTCTCGCGGCGGCATGGTTAGTATTAGGGTTTATTCTTTTCTATTTGTTGTATTGTTTTATAAACGTCGCTATATGTTTATACTTACAAAAATCTGTCTTATTGTTTTTTTTGCACAATCCGATAGATACGCCGCTTGGACGCGATGAGACGTCTGATTAGACGACGTCAGTTTAGCCATAGCTAAATAGCATTAGTTTCTTTTTGTCATAGCTTATGTATCATGAGACGACTTTTATACGTCTTTTTGAAAACCATGTATATTTTTTAAATAATGACAATGGTTTGTAACTATTATATTTGCAAAGTTTAACAATCAAGTGATTTTGCCTATGTGTACAATTGTCATTGATTTACTTTCATCAATTCACGCTTGTCAGTTTTGTATCTTTATTTGCAAACAATACGCACTATGGATGATGGAGTTAATGGTTATATTTTCTTGTGGGTGACTATTTTGGGTCTATATCTACCTTTGCACTTTTTCAAAGGTGAATCAATTAATGAAACATTCAATATGGTTGATGGGTGAATGCCCTGCCACCAAATTTTTTCCCTCTCGAGCATCGCTATATAAGGCTCTGCAGCGTTGCTATAAGTGTCGCTATAGATGGCTCTGCAACGTCGCTATAATGATCGCTATACGTGTCGCTATATAGAGACGATTATAGCGATGCTTATAAAGACTGTTATAGTGACGCTTATAGCGACGTTCTCGTACCGACGCTGTTAGCGACGCCGGGGCTTATAAAAACCCAGTGTATTTCTGTCGCTAAAAGCGTCACAAGAGCACACAACCCCCATTTTGTTGAGGTGTATATAACAATGTACATTGGTGTTTTATACCACGACTAGCGAGAAATGCATTAAATTCATGAGACATTCACTCCCCTCCTCAATCAGAATGGAGGGTGCCCATACTACATTTAGGGACATTTTCAGCCATAGCCAGAAATTGCTTGAAACACACAAACACTTCAGACTTAGCTTTAAGTGGATATACCCATGCATGCCTCGAGTAATCATTAATGAATGTCACAAAGTAAAGGTAATTACCTAAGGACGGAGTTTGCATGGGTCTACAAACATCACTATGTACAAGCTACAACTTGCATGTAGTCCTTATTGAACCATCCTTTGAAAACTTTGAATGCTATATTTTGCCCAAAATACATCCTTTACAAAAATTCTTTGCAGGTGCTTTAAGAGGCGGCAAAGAAGCAACCATATAAGATTTCTACAAACGCAACAAACTAGCAAAATTTAGATGCCCAAACGTGCATGTCAAAGTTTTGCATATGAAACAACCTTTGAATCCAAAATTGCATTTGGAAAAATTTTCCTACACTTGTCATACAAAGTGAGCTTATACATTCCATGGCATAAAATGCCTGATGTAACAATATCATCACCAAATTTGAGGTCATGAATTGTACATATATCATCCACAAATTTTAAAAGAAGACGAAGTCTAGCAAGTGCAGATACAGACAAAAGATTAATTTTTATCCCACGTATATACAGTGCATCAACAAGTGTGAAGAACTGCCATTTGTAATAATCAACACAATCTTTCTAAGTTGCCAAGATAAGAGGCATTGTTGGCATAAGTGATTGTATTCCTCTGAGGGACATCCTTGAGAGAGGTAAACAAGTCACGATGAGAGTTAATGTGCTTTGTAGCACCATTGTCAAAGTACCACACATGAGCATTTGCAGCAACTGATATATATGCATCATGGATAGAAGGTTATAAGTGCACTCTATACTAAAAGCCCATTCTGATCTACATCAGCATCACAATCTCCTTTCATAGAAAACTCTACAATAATTGCACGTGTATAGAACCAACCTCTTTCTTCTTAGCCTCTTTTGCCTTCAATTTTGGACACTGCTTGATCAAGTAATCATTGGCTTTACAATATCTTTTTTTTTCACCAGGATTTTCAGACGAAGTGCTGCCAACAGAAGCATTGAGAACATGTGCCTTTCCACTCACAGTTCAGAACTAAGAGGTGCGTATACATTATTGTTACCACTTTTTCTTTGAGCAGCAATAAAGACATGTTCAACTGCACACTGTGCAGGCTTGTTTTTGAAAAGTGACTCTTGCAACAACACTGTCCATAATGCATCAAACTTGGTAACTTCAGAATTTTCTTGGATCATAAGTCTCCAAGTACTAGCAAAAGTCCGGTAAGAAGCTAGCAAAGTATCAAGAATAGTCTGCACAAGGGAATTGTCAGAATTGCCTTCACCTACAAAAATTAGTTGCTCATTGATATCCTTGATACCAGCAAGGAAAGTGTCTATTCCATCTTCCTCATGCATAATCTTTGACTCCAGCTTTTTATGTGGTAATGCAATTTTAGCCTCATTGCGACTCGCATAAAGACTAGTCAGAATATCCCAAGCCTATTTTTCACAAATGTGAGGAGTAATAGTGCACTTCACGGATAACGCAATCAATACTGCATGAGCCCGCGTATCTCTAACATCCCAACAAGTTTCCTCAGATGTAGGAAAAACAGCTCTGGCAGCAACAACTCTGCCACCAAAACCTACAACATCCTCAACATGCCTGCATCCTTAGAACCAGGGCGTACATGAATGCCTTGCACAATGTTCCAAACACCCTTTGACAGAAGTACATGTTGTATCATGCAAGCCCACATTGGGTTATTGTCCCCATCCAATTTATCTTCAACAGCAAACATCTTGAACACATGTGTGTTGTTGTCAGCCATGGCGAATGGCTACACTTGATGTGAAAACTGCTCGGAAGAAGGAGAAATGAAGCAAGAATAATGCGTGCTATATGAAGCGAGAATGTAAGGGACCTGATATGCAGAAAATGGCACTGACAAAAAATTTACACAAAATAACGAAATTGTCTGTGCACCTTACATTGTGCTAGCCCAACAGCATTGGGTTCCTATAGGGAACCGTTTCGACCCTCGTCAGGAGGACGACACAGTGGAGCCTTGCTACCACCTGCCCCCCACACCTCTACTCCATCTCTCTTCCTTCCCCCCCTCCCCTCGCCTACCGCGAGAGATCCCAAAGTATTTGTCAACCTATTGACCTCACCAAAGATCACAAAAATCGGAGAAAGTAAGTGGACGTGTATTGTCGATGCTGGTGACTATGCTCGAAAAGATGCGACCTGCTCTGATACCCATTGTTGGAAATAGGGTTGCAGGGAAACACATACAACTTGGAAGCTGGAGAAGACGAAGGAAGCTCAAGGCACATAACAGAGAGTAGTATTACTTAGTGTGCAATCAAAAAATAAGATAGCCCTAGAGTGACAGGCGTATATACAATGCACGGGAAAAAAAACCTCCTAGTGAGGGAAAAAATGCCCTGACGGTCCTAAGTGTATTCACACACATCACTACCACATGTATATGGTAACAATGACGTTGTTAGTAACAACATGATTATTGCGTCAAACAAGAAAGAATTCCTTGGTTAGATTCTAGATATAGTCAATCGTCTCACCATGGTTGAGGATTGCAAAGCTAGATATCTAGTTGATGAGCTCTGCTTGTGACAAAACCCTATCCATAAAACTAAACATACGAGATCGATACGTCACGTATTTTGCACTTCAACCATTTGTGGCAGGCTTTTCTTTAGAGGTTGAAAGGTCATATCTTCGTCTATATTAGTAGCGGCTCTCCTTGAATCCCCAAATGATCTTTTGTTGCACCATGATACTCCTTTTGACAGCTTGTGTTGAAAGGCTCAGAGAGCTTCGTTTCTAGGTCGACCTTGTGCTCCTGCAACGCCAAGCATATTTTGGCTTGTGGATCTACTACCAGGAAGTCAATAGGATTGGGAGCACTAGGCTCCTTGCCTTCCCTGATGCTAGCCCTGCCCTCGACGCCTTGCAATATCTTAACAAACGAGGGCTTAATACTCGGCACCATTTGTCCGGACAAGTGTCCTATGGGACAAGGGTCCTATTGTGGCTTGGAGGGACAAGGGTCCTAGGGCAAGGCCCTGCACATGTCCCATAGGACACTTGTCCTATTGTGGCTTGGAGGGACAAGGGTCCTAGGGCAAGGCCCTGCACATGTCCGGTATGCATGCTAGGAGGGGATCTATAACTAGCATGCCTGTCACCCCTTTGGGCCTACATTGGTAGGTGCCGGAGACTCTTGGGAGAGAAGGGTGATAGAGCATGAAGGCGTGAAGTGGATCTATTAAGGGATAAAATTTGCATGCAGCTCAACAGACGGTACACAAGAAGGTGTTGAAGTTGCCACTGCCGCGCTGCTGCATGAGGCTGTAAGGGGCAAAAGCAAGGCGACACCCATGGTAATTGCAAGGAGGCGTAATCATTCGGGCATGCAAGGAGATCCCATGAGGCAGCAAGGGGAAGATGACAATGTTGCATAAGGCTGTAGGGGGTGGAAGCAAGCCGACACCCATGACTCTCTCTCTCTCTCTCTCTCTCTCTCTCTCTCTCTCTTGTCAGGTGCAAGCAGGAAGCAACCAAGGCAACCAGGAGGGTTGTTGCTGCTATATTATGAAGCTCCAACATGCACTGCTGAGGATTTTGTGACTCTGTGTCGCCCTCAATCAACCTCTGTACGAGCCGGCGCCAAAAAATTCTCTCTTCTCTTCCTTCTCTTTAGCGCTGCATGCATGCCATACAGGTTGGAATCTCCTTTCACAATTTTTAAAACCTTAGTAGCCAAAGGTTTCTTTAAGGCTAGTGAGTATAGCATTCACATCGAGCTTTTAGAAGGCCAAACAAAGTTACAAAAGTTGCATGCAATGCTTTACGCAAAGCCTACTTCAACTAGGTCTACAAGATGAACTAGAGTGCTTCGTTAGCTATGTTCCATCAAATTGATTGAACAAAATATTGGAAAGAGAGAGAGAGAGAGAGATTTCATGAAAGAGTGTTAGAATTTTTTACCCGAGAGTGTTTGAGATACCGATCGTCGTGGTTCAGTGGTGTACCTCCACAAAAATTGGCTACTAATCAGAGGGGTACCTCGCGAAAAACCACAAGGAGTGTTAAGAGTTTTGTTAAGTTCAATGTTCATGATCTTACAAGATGTCAATGTTAATGTTTGTTGTTCCATTTTTATGTTTCAAAAAAAAAGAAAACATGCAAGTCTCCTTGCATGGGGGAGTTTGCATAATCTTTCCCAATTTTTATAATAAGAGAGAACGTGTCATTCCCACGGCAGCGTGCAATTTTTAATGCGTTCATTAACTGCGTTCTCAGTGTCAAAAATAACAAATGCTAATGCTTACTCACCGCGCGATTGAATGTCTATCGCCAATGGACTTCTTTGCATCAACGATGTTGAGCATCTGTTGCACTTAACCCCCTACAAGAGACGACACCCTAGGGAGGATACTCTTCAAGAAGTTTTTGTGCTATTGTGAGGACACCACGTTTTGTATACATATCGATCAAACCACCACCAAGCATGAAATTGTACTCTCAACAAATGTTAACTAGCGATCATATCGTGAATTCCAATATCTATGGCTGCGTACTTGATTGCATCTGCTGACCCGTATGCCTTCCAGATTCTTGTGTAGGCGTAGTTGATTGCATCTGGATAGAGACCCTTCCTGCGATCTTGTGGCGGCGTTCCGCACAAGAAGCTCCTCGGGCGCTTTTCGTGCGTTCTGAAGAGCACCATATGTGACGTACACATAGTCTTAGGCAAAGCCAAGCACAACTTCTTTCCGGTATCGCTCATTGGCCTTGCTCTTGTTGCGCACATCCCATAGTGAGTGCATTCAAGCAGTCCACACTGCAGATAGAAAGATGAAAATAGCCTAGAGCTTTCCGTGCTTGCTCATGCGGTGCGTATCCCGCTATCAATGCATTGAAAGAGATGCTATTTCCATCATTTAATGCATTCGACAGGCAACATTTCGAGAAAAATGGTCATAAAGAACATGCCCATGTCATATTGCATCTTTGAAATTAATTTCAACTTCCTCACGTGCCCTTGCTTGACATAACTGGATATAAAAGCACTCCAAGAGACTTTGGTTGGTGAGAAACCGTCACTTTTTTGAAGCGCAACACACGTGTCATACTTATCGACCAAGAGTGTGCCAAACGCGACATCTTATTTCAACAACCTCTGAACAACAATAAAAAGCAAATTTTTTGTGCCCGTATCAGCCTTCAATGTGGACACGTAGGTGATACCATATGGAGAGAGGCCCACATCAGCAGCTTGTGTACAAACATATGCCTTCAAGATGCACGCGTATATGATTGCATCTGGAAAGAGGCCCTCACTTCAGATCCGCTGGAAACAGCCGAGAGCTTTCTGTCCGTGCTCCTGTTGCGCGTATCTTGCAATCAATACACTCCAAGAGATGGCATTAGAGATATGAAGCTCTTCAGGCACGTTTTGCGCTTTTTGAAGTGCATTACATTCAATATACATATCGACCAAGGCATTTCCAAGCACGAATTTTTTTTGCAAAAACAGCCGTTAACTAACAATAGCATAGCGAATTTTAAAGCCCATATCGGCATCTTGCATACAGCCTGTGATTGTATCTGGAGAGAGGCCCCCGCTTTGCATCCGCTGAAAACAGCTGAGAGCTTTCTGTCCTTGCTCTTGTTGTGCGTATCCCGCAAATCAATGTACTCAAAGAGATGCCATTCCGAACATGAAGCTCCTCAGGCATGTACTGTGCTATCTGAAATGCACCACATTTAGCATACGTATCGACCAAGGCATTGCCAAGCACGACAATGTCTTGCAACAACCCTTGACTAACAATATAAGCATGAATTTTCAAGCCCATATCAACAGCCCACAGCTTCCGACGCGGCCCATGTCGGGCATATCCAACAGTCATAATGTTCCAAGAGACAACATCTCGCACCACATTTGGTATACATATCGACCAAGGTATTACCAAGCACGGAAATTTCTTGCAACGGCCACTATTAAAGAGAATTTTCAAGCCCATATCGACATCTTGCGTACAACCACATGCCTTCAGAGGCCCCCGCTTTGCATCTGCTAAAAACAGCCGAGAGCTTTCTGGCCCTGCTCCTCTTGCGTGTATCCCGCAATCAATGCACTCCAAGAGACGGCATTCAGGAGAGAGACCCTACCTGCGATTGCATCTATTGTCCTGCATGCCTTTGAGATGCCTGCATAGGCATAGGTGATTGCATCTGGAGAGACCCTACCTGACATTGAGACACGAAGCTCCTCATGCACGTTTTGTGAGGCCCTCTCTTTGCATCCAATAGCCTCTGACTAACAATATAATTGTGAATTTTTGTGCCAATACAAGCTTGTGTAGAGCTAGATGGCTTCATGCATGCATACAGGATTGCATCTGGAGAGAGGCCCTTACTTCGCATCTGCTAAAAACAGAATAGAGCTTGCTGGCCCTGCCCTTGTGGAGCAAATCATTTGATCAGCGCATTCCAAGAGTCCACACTTAGGACATGAAGCTCCTCGAACACTTGCCTAGAGCCACATGCCTTGACTGAATTTGGAGAGATATACATGCTTTGCATCCACTAAAAACAACCTAGAGCTTTCTTGCCCTACTCTTGTTGCGCACATCCCGCAATCAGTACATTCCAAGGGACGAAATTGTGGATAGAAAACTGCTCTAGCACTTTTTGTGCTCTCTCAAGCACACCACATTTGGCATACATATCGACCAAGACAGTCCCAAGAATGGCATATTCTTTCAACAACCATGTTCTTGTTGTGTACATCCCGTAATCAATGCATTTCAAGAGGCAACATTCCTGACATGCCTTCATGCATGCATACATGATTGCATTTAGAGTGAGGCCCTCGCTTCACATCTACTAAAAACAGAATAGAGCTTGCTGGCCCTGCCCTTGTGGAGAAAATCATTCGATCAATGCATTCCAAGAGTCCATACTCAGGACATGAAGCTCCTCAAACACTTGGGTAGAGCCACATGCCTTGACTAAATTTGGAGACATATACTTGCTTTGCATCCGCTAAAAAAAACCTAGAGATTTCTTGCCCTGCTCTTGTTGCAGACATCCCGCAATCAGTGCATTTCAAGGGGCGACAGTTCGGACAGAAAACTGCTCTAGCACTTTTTGTGCTCTCTCAAGCACACCACATTTGGCATACATATCGACCAAGATAGTCCCATGCATGGCATCTCCTTTCAACAACCATGTTCTTGTTGGGTAGATCCCGCGATTAATGCATTTCAGGAGGCGACAGTCCAGATAGGAAGCTGGTCAAGCACTTTTTGTGCCCATAACAGCTTCTTCAGTAGAGCTACATGCCTTCATGCATGCGTACGTGATTGCATCTAGAGAGAGGTCCTCACTTCGCATCTGCTGGAAATAGAATAGAGCTTCCTGCCCTGCCCTTGTGGAGCAAATCATCCAATCAATGCATTGTAAGAGTCCACACTCAGGACACGAAGCTCCTCGAGCACTTGTGTAGAGCCACATGCCTTGATTGAATTTGGAGAGATATACTTTCTTTGCATATGCTAAAAACAACATAGAGATTTCTGCCCCTGCTCTTGTTGCAGACATCCTGCAATCAGTGCATTCCAAGAGGCGACATTTTGGACAGAAAGCTCCTTAAGCACTTTTTGTTCTCTCTCAAGCACACCACATTTGGCATACATATTCACCAAGACAGTCGCAAGCATGACTTTCCTTGCGTAGAGCCACATGCCTTCAAGATGCATGCCTAGGTTATTCAATCTGGAGAGAGGCCAGATGAAAATCATTTCAAGAGTCCACGCTCCAGAAAGGAATCTCCTTGAGCTCTTACGTAGAGCCACATGCCTTCAAGATGTAAGCATAGCCTTCAAGATGCAAGTATAGGATGCTAAATTTGGAGAGATTCAATGCTTTGCATCCGTTGAAAGCAGCCTAGAGCATGATACGTTGAACCCCAAGAGCATCGGACCAGCTATGGGCTCATTAATTCTCTCACCCATGTCAGCGGCGTTGCAAAAGGTCAATGGCCTTCAAGGTGCAAGCATATGCATTCAGCAGCCTCTGACTAACAATATAATTGTGAAATTTTGAGCCCATACAAGCTTCTTGCATAGAGCCACATGGCTTCATGCATGCGTACATGATAGCATCTAGAGAGAGGCCCTTGCTTCGCATCTGCTAAAAAAAAAATAGAGCTTTCTGGCCCTGTCCTTGTGGAGAAAATCATGCGATTAATGCATTCCAAGAGTCCACACTCATGACATAAAGCTCCTCGATCACTTGCGTAGAGCCACATGCCTTGAATGAATTTGGAGAGATATACTTGCTTTGCATCCGCTAAAGCCAACCTAGAGTTTTCTTTGCTCTTGTTGCGCACATCCCTCAATCAGTGCATTCCAAGGGGCGACATTCCGGACAGAAAACCGCTCTAGCACTTTCTATGCTCTCTCAAGCACACCACATTTGGCATACATATCGACCAAGACAATCACAAGCATGTCATTTTCTTTCAATAGCCATGTTCTTGCTGTGCACATCCCGTAATCAATGCATTTCAAGAGGCGACATTCTGGAAAGGAAGCTCATCAAGCACTTTTGGTGCCGATACCAGCTTCTTGCGTAGAGCTATATGCCTTCATGCATGCATACGTGATTGCATCTGGAGAGAGGCCCTCGCTTCGCATCTGCTGAAAACAAAATAGAGCTTGATGGCCTACCCTTGTGGAGCAAATCATGCAATCAGCGCATTCCAAGAGTTCACACTCAGGACACGAAGCTCCTCAAGCACTTGTGTAGAGTCACATGCCTTGATTGAATTTGGAGAGATATACTTGCTCTGCATCTGCTAAAAACAGCCTAGAGCTTTCTGCCCCTGCTCTTATTGCGCACATCCCGCAACCAGTGCATTCTGAGGGGCGACATTCTGGACAGAAAGCTCCTCAAGCACTTTTTGTGCTTTCTCAAGCACACCACATTTGACATACATATCGACCAAGACAATCCCAAGCATGACATCTTCTTTCAACAACCCTGTTCTTGCTTTGCACATCCTGCAATCAATGCATTTCAGGAGGCGACATTCCGGACAAGAAGCTCCTCAAGCACTTTTTGTGCTTTCTCAAGTGCACCACATTTGGCATACATATCAACCAAGGCAGTGCCAAGCACGACATCTTTTTTCCTCAGCCTCAATTTTCATGCGGAGAGCCACGTGCCTTCAAGATGCATGTCTAGGTGATTTGCATCTAGAGAGAGGCCCTCGCTTCACATCCGCTGAAAACAGATGACATTCTGAACAGAGGGAGCTTTTGACGGCGTAGATTTTTTTAGAGCTTTTCAGCGATGGGGTTTTGACAACGTAGTTTTTTTTAGAACTTTTCAGCGCTGGAGCCACGTGGGCTAGGCCAGGGATTCCGAATTGCCCACTACGCTAACAAAGTAAAAAGGGCATTATATGCAAAGCTTTATTTGTAGCTTCTATTGGGTGTGATCAATGCCCACGAAGGTGTGATGCCAAATATATTGCACTAGGTGTTACTTCCCAAGAAGAGTGCCCAAGGTTGCACCTAAAGGGCACTATTTTCTCTCTCGTGTGAGGGCTTGAACCAAGAAGGACGCCGCGTGATTGGTCATGCAACCTCTACGTCATATAGTTGTAAGCGGAAAATAAGCCTGCCAATGATGCAAGGGCTATGGGGCATCACAATATCTCTCTACCAAGAGAGCTACATGATGGAGGCTAAAGCCATGAGTTGTTCAAGGCCCACGCTACCATAAGTTGGAGCCTGCACAACAAGGCCAGATGAAATGGACATGCACTGCTTTGCTCAAAAATCGATCTCAAATGGGGTGCCTCAAGCAAGAAAGCAAGGTGAGTCATTGCAAGGGTGCAATCCAGAGCCCTCCATAGCATAGTGAATCCTTCTCTCTTTCCTCTTGTTATGATTACGATAATGAAACTGATACTGCAGTAAATTTGAGCTGGATGAGGATAATGATTATGTGATGACGACTTCCATGATGAAGATTATATGCGATGGCTAAAGTGCTGCCAACCTCGCCCCGTGCAAAGGCATGTGAAATTCAAGGAGTGAGTCCATGTAAAGTTCAAGGAGAGAGACATGATAGGGCATGCGGCATGTGAGGCATGAAATGGGACTCCACGTCCTCTACATGCATGCACGACTCTCTCTCTCTCTCTCTCTATGTTAGTGTGATGTTAGTGAGAAGAATAGTGACAGAATATGAAGGAAACTCCATAGCCAAGCTCTTAGTCTCCTTAGTTCTTCTCACACTACAAGAGGTTCTTCAAAGTAGTGACGGTAGTAGTGTGGCACTCAAATGTAAAAAATTCACGGCGTTGCTATGAAAGAAATACTATAGCGACGCCGACCTTGTAAAAAAATAATCCGCGAGCACTAAAAACTTAGATCTGTAGATCTGAGTTTCGACGCTGTTACGAAACAGGTATACCTGTGCCCCTTTCTCTCTCTCTCTCTCTCTCTCTCTCTCTCTCTCTCTCTCTCTCTCTCTCTCTCTCTCTCTCTCTCTCTCACACACACACACACACACATTGTGTATGTGTGAGAGAGAGAAAAAGAGAGAGGAGAAGGGAACATGAGAGAGAGGAGAGGGAAGAAGCATACTTGGCTCTCTCTCCTCTCCTTGTGCGTGTGTGTGTGTGTGTGTGTGTGTGTGTGTGTGTGTGTGTGTGTGAGAGAGAGAGAGAGAGAGAGAGAGAGAGAGAGAGAGAGAGAGAGAGAGAGAGAGAGAGAGAGAGAGAGAGAGAGATAGATAGATAGATAGATAGTTCTATTATCGTCCTGGGAGGTCAAATATGACCTATGGGACCAAATGAACATGTCATGTGGTGTGAGTGGAGTTCATAAGTGACTCTCGATGCTCAAAAATGGCTGAAATGAGCGTCGCAATAGAGAGTCCACATCGTGGTTGGGAGAGGAAGGTATGTAGGGAGAGCTCATGGCTGAATATATGGGGAAAAGAGGACCTAATGTGGTCAAAAGCTGAGCACTCAAGTAGTGTGTGGTACTCACTCTCTCGCACTTGACGAGGGCATAAGGTGCAAAGTCGATGACACTCCTCGCCAGTGCCCCAACGTCCTGTCTCGCAGCGTAGAGAATGGGAGCTAAGACGAATGGAGGCAATGGTGCGGATCGCACTCAACGGGATGGGCTCAAGGATGTAGGAATGGGTTCGGTTACCTCGTTCCGAGAAGAAGAGAGATTTGTAGTTTGGGGCAACGTGTGTGGTGTAATGGCTGAAGCGAGAACCTCCGGATTTCTCCCAAGCCATGATACATTGGCGTTGTAAGAATGCCTCATTAACTTGGGAGTCGATCGACGCATCCTTGACCAAGTGACATGCATCCCATCTTCCAAACCATTTCTTGATATCAAGCATCCACCCCGAACTTAGTATTTTGCTCTTGCATGTCTTTTGAACCTTTTGACTTGCTTCATATGCGATTCTAGGAAGTCGATGCAAAGGGCTACGTTGTGTCTTACGCATGTACTCCACAACCCTTTCCATGCCCAAGACCTCAATGGGAAGCGATCCGGACTCAAGAAGTAAGAGCATGTAGGGTGTTTGTGTCTTGACTTGGAGAAAGTTGGTGAGAAAACGCTTTTGGACATTCTCAAACTCTTTCCAAGTAGACTTCCCGATGCTTCCACCCCACACCTCCACTCCATAAAGAAGCACCGGTGTCACCAATGTGTCAAAGAGGTACTTTTTGAGAGCCCAACACTTAATCTCTCCTGCATTGTACATGTAGAGAGAGAGAGAAATAAAATGAAATTTCATATTAAACATTTTCAAAATGTCAGAATGATTTATGAGACCAATATGATAAAATCCTTGTGGATATAATGTAATGTTTGCGTTGTCTGAAAAAGTAGTGCATCCGTTAGTGAAGAGCTTCGTCAATGTTTGTCTTTATAAATAGACGTACTATGACATATATAGATAAAGAGACAGAGAAAGAAAGATAGAGCGAGAGAGTTATAGGTTTAGGATTTAGTTTTTATATTTGACTTAATTAGAGTTTAATTTAGAGTTTATATTTAGATTTAATGTTAGAGCTTTGGGTTTAGGTTTAAGATTTAACTCTATATTTAAAGTTTAGAGCATAGTTACAGATATTTAATGATAGTTAGTGATGAGAGCTTAGGTTTAGATTTAAAATTATAGTTTGGATTTAGTTTTTGTATTTAAGTTTAGCTTCAGGATATATCATGGTTTAAAATTTAGAGATATGTTTATGGTTATGTTCGTAGTAGTTTGCATGTAGCTCACATGAGCTTAGGTATGTAGTTGTTTCCAAGCTGACATGTGCAAATGGCTCGCAAATAAGACGTTTGCGCATGTGAGCTTGCAAGTAAGTAAAGAGCTTAGGTATGTAGTTGTTTGCAATATCTTTTTTATGTCCCCAAGATGGAGTTCAGAAACGACTTTCTACTCTCTTCTCTCTACCTTCTCTATCTTTCTCTGTCTCTTTTTGTCTATCTCTCTCTTTCTCTCCACGGATGCGGCATTGGTTGGAAAGCTTTCAATGACTTTGTACCTTAGAATGGAGTCAGATATGCAATGTGTACAGTAATCCCTCGAACAAGGAGCAAAGGTGAAGAGATGAAGAGCAAGAAGCATAATAAAGAAGCTCTTCTTCAAATCACTCCAGAGAAGCGGGAGCACATACTGTGTGACAAATAAGACACGTTTTTTTGCATCATGTTCGTGACTTGGCGAGTTTGACCCATCTATTAAAGATTGATTTGCTGCCCATTGTAACTCGTCGGACTCTAACACTGGTCAACATGCAACAATCTTGCAATCCAATAGACGTGTTCGCAGGCGCTTTAGTTAAGCAGCATACGTGAGGCCACAAGATGCAGCCTCTTACATCTCGGAGGGTGATCATGCAGAGTACATTTCCAACGAGGCTATGTTTGAGCCCAAGATTGAAAAAATGAATGGGACACTCATGGATTCAGAAAGGCTTATCTATGATGATATGAAAAGTGAAGCCGATACGCCATTGTATGGTGGAGCACGAGTGTCTAGATTGAAGGCGCTCCTGGTTCTTCTTAACATGCAGGTAAAGTTTGGATGGATTGACACTAGCATCACAATACTTTTTAAACGATCTCTTACAATGTGCCTACTTCAATAAAAAACTCCAAATGTATAATGTGCCAAATTACTTACACAAGCGTTTTACGTTTTTTCTCTATGTAGATTTCTCAAAGAGCACATACTGTCAGCTGATATTGTGATGCTAGATTGCTTGGTTAGTATTTAACTTTAATCTCTTATATTTGTTGTATCTTAATAATACGCTAAAAATTAGATTTTTTTGTAACTATATGTTTGTACTTACAAAAAATCTTATTGTTTTTGTTTTTTGTAGAATCCGACATATTCGCCGTTGGGATGCGATGAGACGTCAGATTAGTCGATGTCAATCTAACCGTAGCCAAATAGCACTAGTTTTCTTTTCTCATAGCATGTATAAGGAGATGATGTGTGTACGTCAAATTTGTAACTATTGGTCAACGATGTATTTTTTTCAATAATGACAATCGTATTGTAACTAATACATTTTGGTAAAAGCTTAACAATCAAGTGATTTTGTCTATGATGTGTATAATTTTGTCAGTGTATTACTTTTTTCAATGCACTTTCACTGATATACTTTTGTCAGTTTTGCATTTTTATTTTGGAAACTTTATGTTCAATACGGTTGATGGGGTGGTAGGGCAATGAATGCCATGTCACCAAAAAAATGTATTTTGGGTGTCGCTATATACGTCGTTATTTTTGGTCCTATAGCATCTCTATATGCATTGCTAAATTGAAAACTGCAAAGTTGCTATTTACATCGCTATATAGCGACGCTTATCCTTGTGTATTTTCATCGCTATAGCTGTCACAAGTGTGAAGAACCTCTTGTAGTGTCACCCTCATAAAAGGTAAGTTTGCATCCTACAAGTTGAGTTTTATACCTAGATTAGAATATGTATTGTCAAGGTGCCCAAAACTAGTGAGAACACTAATCACATAACTATTAGCTACTCACTTAGGATGCAATAATGGCCTACAATTTGAAACTCATCATGAGCTTGATCTTCATTATACAACATCGTATTGGAAAAACTAGCGAGAACACTAATCACATAACTATTAGCTACTCACTTAGAATGCAATAATGGCCTACAATTTGAAACTCATCATGAGCCTGATCTTCATTATACAAGTGTGAAGAACCTCTTGTAGTGTCACCCTCATAAAAGGTAAGTTTGCATTCTACAAGTTGAGTTTTATACCTAGATTAGAATATGTATTGTCAAGGTGCCCAAAACTAGCAAGAACACTAATCACATAACCATTAGCTACTCACTTAGGGTGCAATAATGGCCTACAATTTGAAACTCATCATGAGTCTGATCTTCATTATACAACACCGTATTGGAAAAAATTACATGGAAAATATTATCCATCATGGGAATTTGTAGATCATTTCTATACTTTTACTCCAATTCAACCGCCCCCCCTCCCCCCTTCTTTTTCCCCCCTTCCTAAAGGGCACACACCCTTGGGTGCCATTGTAACATGAATGCATGTGCTTGGATGATTGTTTTCATCAAGTGGTCGATTGCCATTAGAAAGAGTATTGTTTCTTTGCTTCCCCATTGTGAAGGGAGTTGAAATCAAAAGAGTAGATGTTGTACAAATGCTAAAAATTTGTCATTGAAGGGCATTTTATAAATAAATTACAGTGAGCGTGTGAACTCTAATATCACATAGCTTGGAGAGGCTTCATATTACTGGCATAGATTAGTTGCAAATGAATAATTTATTGAAAAATCTAGATCAAGGGGCCTGAATACCTCGATAATTAAGGGGAAAAACCCAGGTGGAAAGTGTCCTTGGTATACGCACATGGGATTCATATATGTACTAGCTTTTAAGAAAGTTGATTGACCATCATAAAGTACATATACAAAAATATGGATGAGTGTTACCATATACATGTGGTAGTGATGTGTGTGAACACACATCACTACCCCGGCGGTCCTAGTGTGTGAACACACTAGGACCGCCGGGGCATTTTTTCCCTCTTTAGGAGGTTTTTTCCCCCGAGCATTGTATATACGCCCATCACTCTAGGGCTATCTATCTTTCCATTTCATACTAAGTAACACACTCTCTATTGTGTTCCTTGAGCTTCCTTCGTCTTCTCCAAGCTGTGTGCGTTTCTCTGCAACCCTAATTCCAACAATTGGTATCAGAGCAGGTTGCGTCCTCCCGGGCTTAGTCACCAGCTGCTCTAGCACACGCCTACTCACTTTCTATGATTTCAGTGAGCTTTGGCAAGCATTCGTAAGTCGAAAAAATTTTCAGGACAGCTCGTAGGGTAAGGTTTGCTCAGATTTTGATTCGGGCTCATTTCGGCCTCCGTTTCCACTACAGGCAGTACTGCACAGGCTATTTCGTCATTTTGTGCATAATTTCTATCAGTGCTGTTTTCTGCATAACGGGTGCCTCATAGTATTCTACAGTTTGTGCTATATAGCACGTGTTGTTCTCGCTCCGTTTCTCCTATTTTCGGACAGTTTTTACATCAGGTGCAACATTTACCATGGATGACAACAACACAGATGTGTTCAAGATGTTTGCTGCTGAGGACAAGTTGGATGGGGACAATTACCCTATGTGGGCTTATATGATGCAACACGTTCTTGTGTCAAAGGGCGTCTAGAATATTGTGCAGGGCATTGATGTACGTCTTGGTTCTGAGGATGTAGGCGATGTTGCAGGTCTTGCTGCAAGGATTGCTGCTATTAGAGTTGTTTTGCCTATGGCAAAACAAGCTCATTGGGATGTAAAGGATGCGTAGGCTCATGCATTGATTGTGTTATTTGTGAAGCGCACCATTGTTCCTCACATCCGTTCAGCAAAATCTGCAAAACAGGATTGGGATATTTTGGCTAGTCTTTATGCAAGCTGCAATGAGGCTAAAATTGCTTTGCTGCGTAAAGAGTTGGAGTCAAAGATTATGCATGAGGAAGCTGATATGGACACTTTCCTTGCTAGTGTCAAGGATATCAATGAGCAAATTATTTCTGCAGGTGAAGTCATTTCAGACAGTTCCCTTGTGCAGACTGTTCTTGATGCCTTACCAGACTTTTGCTAGTACTTGGAGACTTATGACTCAAGGAAATCCAGAAGTTGTCAAGTTTGATGCATTATGCACATTGCTGTTGCAAGAGTCACTTTCCAAAAAAAACAGAACTAGACAGCGTGCAGTTGAACAGGCTTTTATTGCTTCTCAAAGAAAGGGTGGTAACAGCAATGTAGCCACTTCTTGTGGCTCTGCTGCGAGTGGAAAAACTTCTGTTCCTAATGCTTCTGCTGGTAGCACTTTGTCTGACAATTCTGGTGATAAGGGAAAAAAGAATATGCGTTGCCATTATTGTAAAGCTAATGATCACTTGATCAAGCAGTGTCCTAAGTTGAAGGCCAAAGAGGTTAAGAAGAAAGAGGGTGGTTCCACTACAAATGTTGGTTCCACTAAATGTAGCCATTCTTGAGTCTTCTGTGAAAGGAGATTGTGATGCTGATGTCGATGCAGAATGGGCTTTTAGCGCAGAGTGCACTTACAATCCCGTTGTCCATGATGCATGCTTGCCAGTTGCTGCAGATTCACATGTGTGGTATTTCGACAGTGGTGCTACAAAGCACATTACCTCACATCCTGAATTGTTCACCTCTCTTGAGTTTGTCCCTCATGGGAATTCAGTCACTTGTGCCTAAAATGCCTCTTATCCGGTTCAGGGAGTTGGAAAGATTGTGCTTACTGTTGCAAATGGCAGTTCCTTCACACTTGTTGATGCACTCTATGTACCTGGGATCAAGAAGAATCTCTTGTCTGTATCCGCACTTGCTAGACTTGGACTTGTAGTCAAATTTGTGGATGACAGATGTACAGTTCATGATCTCAGTTTTGGTGACGAAATTGTTGCATCTGGCCTTTTGTGCCGTGGGCTGTATAAGCTCACTTTTTATGACAAGTGTGGACAAAATTTTGCAAATGCTGTTGCAGATTCAAGGGCTATTTCAGATGCAAAACTTTGCCATGCATGTTTTGGTCATCTGAATTTTTCCAGTTTGCGGCGTTTGCAGAAATCTGATATGGTTGCTTCTCTACCACCTCTTGAAGCACCTGTCAAACATGATTGTGAAGGTTGTATTTTGGGTAAGATGCAGCGTTCTAAGTTTCCAAAGGATGGTTCAGTTCAGGCCACATGCAGGTTGCAGCTTGTGCATAGTGATGTTTGTGGGCCCATGCAAACTCCATCCTTGGGCAATTACCTGTACTTCGTGACTTTCATTGATGATTACTCCAGGCATTCATATCACCAACATGATATTTATCATTCAAAATGTTCATGTTTTTTGGTCATATGCCGTAAAACCTCATGTGAGGGTCTCTAGAGAGCTGGCCATACTTGGATCTTTTTTGAAAATAGGTCAATATACTAACTAAATGCTGGCAATTTTTTTCAAAATTTCAATAGGCACACACAATTGGAAATTGTTTGCTATATTGATTCGGATGGAATATGAATTCAAAATATGTGTATGTTGATGGCATAAAGGCTGGGTAGCTTACTTCTAACCTCCATCATTAGTGGAATATGGCTTCAAAATACGTGTGGGTTGATGGCATAAAGGCTTGGTATTGTGCTTTGCTAACTATCTCTTGGATTGGTCTAATACATGGATGCGGGTGTGCATAGCTTAGACAGCATGTGGATACATATATCACATTGAGCACACAATCAAGTACAGTTGTTGAACGATTATCAGTAATCTGGAAATTTAGGATCTGGTATATAAAAATCAATTTGCTGGTCCTTTTTTGCTGACTAGTTGGCTAGATTGTCTGATCAACTAGATGATTACTCCGGCTTAACTACATAATATTATGGACATTTCTTTGAAACATAAAATATCTTGGTTTTTTGAGGATCTAAACCATATTTTTGGAATACAAGAGATGTTAACCATAATGGTAAGCAAGGACATGCTTTTTATGTGGATTTATAGAAGGACCTCAAATATTTTGAACAGCCTAGTTGTTAACTATTCAGATTTCTCACACATGGTTTTGGGTTGGAAAAGCATGGTTTTTTGTAGTTGATTCTAGTCTTTTTCACATTTATGGTGGTAGGTGTATGACTATAGTTGTTGGGTGTGGCAAAGTATACTCACGTTAGTAAATCCAATATTG
Source organism: Adiantum capillus-veneris (assembly GCF_014529385.1). Taxonomy (NCBI): domain Eukaryota; kingdom Viridiplantae; phylum Streptophyta; class Polypodiopsida; order Polypodiales; family Pteridaceae; genus Adiantum; species Adiantum capillus-veneris. The sequence goes on along the minus strand of NC_140938.1, from coordinate 107,348,900 downwards.
GGAATTACTTTTTAACACTTTTCTTCTTGTTGAATAGATGCATAACTTTTGAAATTAGTGATTAGTGTTTTACTTTGAAAACACTCCAATGCTTCTTGAAGAGCCTTAATCCTCACGTGAGGGTCTCGAGTGAGATGGCATTGGACTGGACTTTTGAAAATTGATCCAAATTACAAAGGAGATGCTGTCCGATTTTTCCTAGAATTATATTATGCAAATATATGACTCAAATACTTGATCTGTGTTAGGTTGTTAGTTTTTGTTATAATTCTGGACATTGATAACAAGGGGAGGGAGTTGTTGACACCTGTCTTCCCAATAATTGCCAGTACTGATGGACTTGCATTTCTTGGATGGTGGCAGGTAAGAGATTCTTTCCTTGGGATTACAACAACAACTGCAGCAATAACAGAAGATCGTCCAATGTACCAGTTGGATCCTTCTCCATGTAGATGTAGTGGAAGCTCATCCCAAAGGGTGGGCACATAGAGATACAACACTAAGATATCACTTTGTAGTGATCAAAGATTAAATTTTTGATCTAAGTGATTGTATTATCCATTAGATACAGAATGTTGTATTGGTGTATATGAAATCATAATTGAGGTTTAGGAAATCTTGTTTTAAAATATTATTTAATACAATTGTCTAAGTATGGTTCAATTATAAGGGGATTTTCATACTTAAACACGCACACGCACACACACACACACACACACACACACACACACACACACACACACACACACACACACACACACACTTTGTCACTATAATTGGCTTGACCTACCTAGACTGGACTTTCTATATGGCTTGTGAAAAGTGCTTAAGTCTGAGCCTTTTATGTCTTGGGAATGCTTATTTTGAGTATTTAACTTGCACTATCCTAATGGGACACACCGTCACAAACACACACTCTTCTGAGAACTGGTTTTCCATTGAGCTTGTTTCCTCCCAATCCCTTTTTCCTCCCTTTTACCATGCCTAAGTAAATAGGGCAATTGCAGATGTTGTAGTCATAATAACCTTGATCTGTGATACACACACATACATAATTGTATCAAATTAAAAAAAAAGGTTTTTTGCTAAAATTTTATTGGGTTATTTTCTCCTATTCCAACTTATCAATTTTACTACTTAATCGGGCTCTCAAAAACACATTAGTTCCCTGCTAGTATGGGAATCAACCCCTTGTATATTTAGCTGCCTCTACCTAATATTTGGCAGCTATTGGTATGGCCTTCTTTTACTTGATTGAGTACATCCTGTCATGACTACTTGAATCATTTCATTTGGCTTGGTCTCAGTAGGAGTATCCGACTTTATTGTGCAGAAGATGTGATTTAACCCTTGCAGTGCATCTAGCATGGTTAACCCTCGACGGGACTCAACCGTAGTTGTGCCCCTAATTAACCCTTACAATACACATAGCATGTGTACCCTTTGTGGAATCTAGCATAAGCTCAGCATAATAAAGATGATGATTTTGTCATATGGGATTTTTTCAACATGTGATGGATGACCTTTGTCTCTTCTCTATGCCAGGATAAGAATGAGCTGATGATGACTAATGGGTTTAAATCCTATGGGACCCACACCTTTTCTTGAATCAAGTGGTTGATGGGGTAATAATTAAAATTTATATTTGTCTCCACCAATGCCTGGTCCTTCACTGCTTGGTACTTGGTATATTTTCATTTTTTCCATGCGTCTTTTGTGACAGATTCTATTCTAGTTGTCCCTTGCTTTGACTGCCCTCTTGACTTCCTCCATCATCTCCCTCCGCACCCCAATTGCGTACGCTAATCCCTCCATATCTTATCACCTCTCTCTTGCTCCCTTGGGTCTAACATTGTGCCTTGCCTATTGCGAATCAATGTACACCCATGGTCCTTGCCTACTGAGCATACATATGATGACTTATTAACAAGATCTGGTGGAGATTTTAGCCATGCTTGGTTGAATTCTCTGCACACAATGAGGAGGGATATCTAATGTTGCCCAATTGATCTGGTGCTATTGTATAAACATGTCATAAAAACTAATATCTAATTCTCTCAAATGATTTTCTCATGTTAAACTGATTATTTAATATGGGGAGGTACTAGGGGAGTAAAAGTTAGAATATTGGTAAGGCTGCCAAACCGGTCTTAGTAGGGATCCAAAGGGGGACAATTTGCAAAAGAGAAATGTGCATCAATGGAGCGTAAAAGACCTAAGGTTTAGCTTCATTAAGACTTCCATAGGCTAAGGTTCCAAAATTTTAATTAAAACGTCCAAATGGTCAAAGTTGGGAAAATTGGATGGTGGTGGGAAGACTCAAAAGTCTTTCCACATCCCTATCAAGGAGGGGGCGAGCCCTAAGAGTAGGGGAGGAGAGAGAAACACACACACACACACACTCTCTCTCTCCAAAGGACATAGTGGACACATGGAAGACTCCTAGGCGAGTTGCCCCAATCTTCCCTCAAATCCTATTGGATGGCCATAGAGGTGTACCAATGAGAATTAGGCTAGAGATAAATTAGTCTAATTAATTGTAAAATGCTTGATAAAAGAACCAATATAAATTAAGCTCCCCAGAAGACTATTGGACAGTCTACCAAGTGGTCCAATCAGCATCAAGCAGCCCAATGGCTTTCATGATTCCTATTGGCCAGAAGATTAAAAGGTCCAATAAGAGTTTAATAAATTATTTTAATTACCTAAAGCTCTCACAAAAGGGGAAAGGGGGACACATGCCACAAGGCTATCAATTATGTTTCTAGTTTGTGATTGGCTAAGCTTTGTAGGAGCCAATGGGAGGCTAGCAAGAGTAATTGGCAAGAGGAGTCGATCAAGAAGAGAGAGAGAGGGCTCCATTTTTTACCAACACAATGCTACACACACACACACACACAACTTATGGTTGAGCAAGAACTCCATATCCTTCTCCAAGAATTGAGAAGTAGAGGCCTACACCAACAAGTCTTGGCTGTGGAATGCAAATCCACCCAAGAGCCAAGCTTCAATGGCATGCTCATCTCCTCTAACATGCTAATTACTAAGATAAGCTATGCTATTAGAGTTATTATGTGAGGAGAGTACTTCTTTCTTGTAAGATACATCTTCTTTCTCTCAATCATCCTCATTTCCTACTAGCTCTCACCATTTTTGAAGGTGTGTGAGGTCTTGGGAGGACTGAGGCTAGGGACACTAGGTGTGTTTTTCAACCATAATTTGGTGCATGAAGCTTCCATCTTCATTGCACCAACAAGTTTTGTCAAGGAACACAAGAATTGCATTGTACAAAAGTCTCCTTTGATAAGAGAAGCTATAATACAAAGCCTTTATGGAGGGGGGACCGGCTCCATGTAAATCGGGTCCTAAACTGTTGTCAATTGTTCTATTTCTCTCTCTTTTCAAGTATTGTCTATGCCAAATTAGCTAGGTGTAAATTGCTATGTTACTTTCTCAAATTAAGTACTCTCTCTATTCTCATTAAGAACTTGTTCTTAACAAAATTCTCACTATGTTATCAATTTTTGCTACACACAAGTTGCTAGTGCATTAGATGTTACATTGGTATCAGAGCTATTGGTTTCTCATTTCTTGCTCAAGAAGAGAGGTCCTCAAGCTTGCTACAAATGGTTGGTGTTATTAATTGCAAAAGAGTAAGTAGAATAGGGATTTTTCATCCTTGAAGCACGCCTCCTTTATTTAGTTTAATGGGGATACCGTCTAGAGCTATGGTCTTTATAATGGAGTCCTACGGGGATTGCCTATGGCTTAACCATTATTGATCTATTAGAAGCTTGATAGTAACCGATGTTGTCTTGGCTCTGGTAAACCCTCTCTTCTATTCCTTGCAATTAATAATATTCGAGCCATGGGTATAGATGCTTGAGTGCTTATCTTTGAAGGTAAGAGGAGTAGCAACTAGGGCTTGAAGTGTCAAAGTACAAGTAAAAATTGACAACTAAAATTTTCTAGTATGATTGACAAGGGAAAAGAGATTGAAATGAATGTGGATAGCTTTGATTTTGCTAATGAAAGAGCACCAAGTGATGCCCCTATGCTTGTAAACTATCTTGTTTCTAGGCTTCAATAAGCTCTGGGCAATCCATCCCTCCAAGGTGAAGTGCTACAACAATTGCGCACCCATGGTATTCTCCAAACTCCCTAACAAGAAGAGAGAGTACCTAGGAAAGCTCCTGTTGAGGCTTCTAAAAGAGGACTCTCTGAGATAAGGGAAAAAGAGGAGGATCCGTACGAAGGGCTCAAAACCTTACTACTCGATGAGGCATCTCCCTCCCAAAGGAGAACCCATGTTTCAACGGTAGAGCCCCCATCGAAAGAACTATAAATAAGTGAGTCTCCTACCACCTCGGCGGAGATCTCTCCACGAAGATGGCGGGCAAAATGCTCTCCAACACTCCCTAAATGGAGAAGACCATCACATACTCCTCTTCACCATAATTCAAAGAGGGAAGATAGAAAACAAGAGAAGAAAAAGGTGAGAAAGAGGTCACCCTCTTCTCCATCTTCTTCATCATCTTCCTCTTTTGAAGAAAGTGGGTGTAGACAAGGAGGAACAAGGAAAGAAAAAGATGACGAGAGGTCACCCTCTTCTCTATCCTCCTCACACTCTTCCTCTTTTGAAGAAAGTGATGGTGAAGCTCTTAAACCACCCAAAAGAAGAGGCCATAGGAAATACTATGCCGCCTGGAAAAGGTTGTCCAAGATCAAAAATTTCAAAGAGGGATGAAAGAATATCTCTTTCCTTACCTACGATGCCACCTTTGGTCCTAAGGACAAGGTCTTGGCCTTTATCCAACAATTCAATGTGGCGTTTGGAGATAAGGGATTCACGGAGTCCTCTAAGCTACGTCATGTAGCTATGCATTTTCAAAATTCCATCAGGCAATGGTGGTCTAGCCTACGAGCACACGGAGAAGCTCCAAAAACATGAAAAGATTTAAGAGCTTCCATCATGAAGCAGTTTTTGGCTACGGATGCCAAAGACAAAGTACTCACCAAATGGCGAAGCTTGAAGCTCTCTCCCTACGAATATATTCAAAAATATGTAGACAAGTTTTGGGATTTATATCTCAAAGCCAATGTCTACAAAAAGATGGATTTTGGAGAGCAAAAACAACAATTTTGTTCGGGTTTATCTGAGTATATGGCGGAGTATGTTAACTCCCAAAGGCCACGCACCATATCTGCAGTCATACACAATACCATGGTGGCTTCAAGGATCAACTTCCAACAAGGGGCTAAGACAAATCTTAAGCCCATGGAAAACAAGGACCGTAACAAGCCTAAGGGGAGGGACAATGTCCAAAAGTCTCGCAAAGGCAATGCCAACAACAACAAAGCTAAGGAGAAGGGAGTTTATAAGGGCAAAAATAAACTCTCTCCTAAAGAGCTAGAGTGTTATCAAAAAGATAACCATTGTTTCAAATGCGGGGAGCAAGGGCATGCCTATCGTGCTTGCCTCCACAAGAATACACATAATGAGCCTCCTCGAGCTACCTTGGTCGAAATTCAAGAAGAGGATGCTCATCACAAAGGATGTCCTCTATGTTATGCTTGGGGAAAGGTAAGAGAACATGATGCTTTGATTCTCTTTGACCCTGGTTCTACTCACAATTGCATATCCACAGAGTTGGTCACCAAGCTAGGCATCCAAGCCTATGAGAGGGGAGATGTCCTACCTGCAGATGGTGCTTTCAAGGGGCAAGAAGCCTCAGTCACTCCCTTAATTGGGAAATTGAGGCTCCATGTCCAAAGCTATGTGGACAAGGAGGATTTCTTCATCTCTCCTCTCAAGCATGAGGACGTAATCCTAGGGGCACCATGGTTTGATTGCATGGCTGCCAATGTTAAATTCCCTGAAAGACAAATCTGCTTTAGGTTAAGGGAAAAATATATGTACATATATGCTAAGGAGTTGGGTAGTACCATACCTATTGTACATAAGCAAGCTTTCAATCAGTCAATAAAGGGCTCTATTTCCATGTACATGATTTTTATTAAATATTCTCAAAATGAACCTAATGCTTTAGCAAAAGAAATATAACCAATCAAAAGGAATTAGAGTTATCCAATTTCCTCAATGGGTTCCAAGATGTTTTTATTGACGAAATCCCTTGTGAGCTACCTCCCAAATGAGGGGGTGGCGACCACACAATTGAACTTCTTCCAGGAAGCTCACCGCCTAATAAACCTCCTTATCGAGTTTCTCAAGCTTAACAAGATGAGATTATGCGGCAAGTGCATGAGTTGGTTGAGAAAGGCATGGTTAGGCCTAGCTCATCTCCATTTTGTTCACCAGTGTTATTTTATGCAAAAGAAAGATGGCACATATTGCATGTGTGTTGACTATAGAGCACTATATAGGATCGCTATAAAAAATAGGTTTCCCGCTCCACGGGTAGAAGACCTATTTGATAAGCTACAAGGGTCGACCTACTTCAGTAGGATTGACTTAAAAAGTGGCTACCATCAAATAAGGATAGTTGATCAAGACATTGTAAAGAACACATTTTTTGCACTACGTTTGGTCTTTACGAGTACATTGTCATGCCTTTTGGCTTGACCAATGCACCAGCCACATTTAACCGCTTGATGGAGAAGCTATCTAGGCCTCACCAAACCTTTACTGGAGTGTTCTTTGATGATATAATCATCTACTCTAATTCATTCGACAAACACAAGCAGCACCTCTAGGTAATATTTCAAGTTTCACGAGAGAATAAACTTTATATTAATCGAAGAAAAGTAAATTTTTCTTACAAGAGATTCAGTATTTAGGTCACATTATCTCTCAAGATGGCATCCAAATGGATCCATCAAAGTTAGAGGTAATAAAAGGATGGCCTAATACAAAGAATCTGCATGAACTAAGAAGCTTTATAGGTATGTGTGCATACTATATTCATAGAAAAGTTCTAACAAATTGCGGGACCATTACATGACCTAACAAAGAAAAACGTTAGGTATATATGGTCCACCAAGGAAAACAATGCTTTTGAAAAGCTTAAAGAAAATCTTATGTCTCAACCTGTGCTTACACTGCCGGATCTCTTAAATCCATTTGAGGTCCAATGTGACACTTGTGGTGATTGTCTTGGAGCTGTTTTGCTACAAGGAGGGCATGCCATAGCCTACAAAAGTCAAATACTCTACCTTGTTGAGCAATCTCTAGGGATATATGAGAAGGAACTCTTAGCAGCTCTACATGCTTTAGACTCATGGAAGCACTATTTATTGGGGGCTCCTTTCATTCTGTGTGCGAACAGATCACCAAAGCCTTAAGTACTTCAAGACACATACCAAGCTTTCCGACAAACAAATGAGGTGGGAAAATTTCCTTTTACAATTCCATTTTCATATTGCTCACATTGCTGGCAAGCATAATCAAGTGGCCGATGCACTCTCAAGACGACCGGGAGTGAATGCGGTATCCATAGCAACTCACAATGATCTATCTTCTATGATAGATGAGTACACTATTGATTCCAATTTTAGAGATGTGATTTCAGCCCTTGCACTAGGGAAGAAGGAAGAACCATTTACCCTACAAGATGGTCATCTTCTCTATGGCAATAGACTATGCGTCACTAACTCACTACGTGAGAAAGTAATGTATCAATCTCATGCTCCTTCTTATGTGGGACATAGAGGGATTCAATCTACCATAAAAGGGATGGAAACATAATTCTATTGGCCTGCCATAAGAGCAAACATACAAGAGTATGTTTCAAAATGTGTGGTATACCAAAAGACGAAGTTTGATAGAGGGAAGCAACCTGGATTGCTTCAACCTTTGCCAAATCCTAATTCACCATGGGAGAGCATTTCCATGGATTTTATCTTTGGATTTCCCAACTCTATCCATGGGAATACAAGAATATGGATGCTAGTAGACAAGTTTAGCAAACAAGCACATTTCATACCTGTCAAAACGACTATTAAGGCCCATCAAATGGCAACCCTCTTTATATCACAAATCTTCAAGTACCATGGCTTGCCAATGTCTTTAGTGCCGGATAGAGATCCTAGAATGATAGGTAATTTTTGGAAGGGTCTCTTTGAGAATTTAGATACAAGGCTAAACTTCTCTTCGGCCTATCATCCCCAAAGGGATGGCCAAAGTGAAATAGCTAACCTAACAATCCTTGATCTACTAAAAGCTTATGTCACAAAAGTAGATCAAAAGTCCCAATGGGAGAAGTACTTACCTTTAGTGGATTATGCTTACAATAACACTGTACATACTTCCACAGGAAAGCACCTTTTGAGGTGATAGAGGGAAGATAAAAAAGTCCCCTGCTACTCAAGGTACATGGGAAGATCTTCGCTATAGATGAATATAGCCAAGACCTGCAAGATTTTTTCCAAAAAGATAAGGATGCTATTTCCATCTCTCAACAAGACAAAAGGCTGCTACTGATAAGCACAAAAGAGCTCTAGCCTTTAAACAAAATGATTGGGTCTTGCTTAAGTTTCCCAAGGCTCAATTAAGGCACACAACGGGCAAGAATCCTACAGGACACAAAAAGTACTATGCTAAGTTAGCAAAGGTACTATGGTCCCTTTCAAATTCTTAGGCCAATCAATGAGATGAACTATCAACTCAAGTTTCCCAACAATTGGCTCATACACAATGCTTTCCACGTGATCCAACTAAAGCCTTACAAAGGAGAGCCACCTCAAGAAGCAACCATTAAAGACCCACCGGAGATCAAGGACCAAGAAGAGGCGCTACACGAGTCCATTCTCTGACATGAAGACAAGGTACTGAGAGGCGGTAAGACTATTTGATGATATCTTATCAAGTTTAAAAACTATCCTTTTGAAGATGCTAGATGGATGCAAGGCATACAATTAAAGGATAACCTAAACCTTGTCAATGCTTACAATGATTCCCTAGAGTAAGCAAATGTAAATACGTATAAATGAACAAAGTTTCTATCTTATAAGACTCTCTTTTCTATATTGTGCACAAATGTTAATAAGTATGCATGCTTCGGATCATGTTTGTGGAGACGACGTCTCCCAAACACCAAGTAGAGTTTGTCACTCTACTATGGAATATCGATACGAACTAATGTGCAGACATGCTTGTGGAAGCTAAGGCTCTCAAGCACCAAATGGACTAGCCATCCATTCTGGAACGGTGCCGTAGGGCAAAATAGGGATCCTCTACCCACTAGCAAACAGACTAATGACTAGGCTTTATCTTCTCTACCTCATAGTCTAGGATGACTATGATTTCAAGAGAGAGGTAATGTCATAAAAACTAATATCTAATTATCGCAAATGATTTTCTCATGTTAAACTGATCATTTAATATGGGGAGGTACCAGGGGAGTAAAAGCTAGAATATTGGTAAGGCTTCCAAACCGGTCTCTCGGTAGGGATCCAAAGGAGGATAGTCTGCAAAAGAGCAATGTGCATCAATGGAGCTTAAAAGACCTAAGGTTTAGCTTCATTAAGACTTCCATAGGCTACGGTTCCAAAATTTTAATTAAAAAGTTCAAATGGTCAAAGCTGGGAAAATTGGATGGTGGTGGGAAGATTCAAATGTCTTCCCACATCCCTATCAAGGAGGGGACAAGCCCTAAGAGTAGGGGAGGAGAGAGAAACACACACACACACACATACTCTAAAGACTCCCCCAAAGGGAATACTAGACACATGGCAGACTCCTAAGCCAGTTGCCCCCAATCTTCCCTCAAATCCTATTGGATGGCCATAGAGGTGGACCAATGAGAATTAGGCTAGAGTAAAATTAGTCTAATTAATTTTAAAATGATTGATAAAAGAACCAATAGAAATAAAGCTCCCTAGAATACTATTGGATAGTCTACCAAGGGGTCCAATGAGCATCAAGCAGCCCAATGGCTTGCCTAATTCCTATTGGCCAGAAGATTAAAAGGTCCAATGAGCATTTAATAAATTATTTTAATTACCTAAAGCTCTCACAAAAGGGGAAAGGGGGACAAATGTCACAAGGCTATCAATTATGCTTCTAAGCTGTGATTGGCTAAGCTTTGTAGGAGCCAATGGGAGGCTAGCAAGAGTAATTGGCAAGAGGGGTCGACCAAGAAGAGAGAGAGAGAGAGAGAGGGCTTTATTTTTTACCAACACATTGTTATACACACACACACACACACACACACACACAACTTATGGTTAAGCAAGAACTCCATCTCCTTCTCCAAGCATTGAGAAGTAGAGGCCTACACCAACAACACTTGGCTATGGAATACAAATCCAACCAAGAGCCAAGCTTCAATGGCATGCTCATCTCCTCTACCATGCTAATTACTAAGCTAAGCTATCCTATTAGAGTGATTATGTGAGGAGAATACTTCTTTCTCGTAAGATACATCTTCTTCCTCTCAATCGTCCTCATTCCCTGCTAGCTCTCACCATTTTTGAAGGTGTGTGAGGTCTTGGGACTGAGGCTAGGGACACTAGGTGTGTTTTTCAAGCATAATTTGGTGGATGAAGCTTCCATCTTCATTGCACCAACGAGTTTTGTCAAGGAACACAAGAATTGTAATGTACAAAAGTCTCCTTTGATAGGAGAAGCTATAATACAAAGCCTTTATGGAGGGGGGACCGGCTCCATGTAAATCCGGTCCTCAACTGCTGTCAATTGTTCTATTTCTCTCTCTTTTCAAGTATTGTCTATGCCAAATTAGCTAGGTGTAAATTTCTATGTTGCTTTCTCAAATTAAGTACTCTCTCTATGCTCATTAGGAACTTGTTCTTAACGAAATGGTCACTGCGTTATCAATTTCCGCTACACAAAAGTTATTAGTGCATTAAATGTTACAAAACATGTGAGGGAATCTCTTCTCCCTCACTTAGCCTTGCTTTTCATGGGTGTGTATTTGAAAGTGTGTGAGGACCATGGTATTATCACCTGTCAATGTCAATTTCTATTATGCATCATGGACATCATGCTTGTATCTACTCAAGCGCTCTGCTACTATCGCTTTGAAATAGTTAACTCTAATGTCGCTTGGTATTTACTAGCAATAATCTAGTTTAATAACATTTTATGATGATGAAATGATTCGATTGATTATAGGCCATATATATTTTCTTGATCAAAGGTGAAACTCAGTTGTTAACAATTTTTTTTTGTAAGGGGCCTTGAACCCGCCGTCTGAACTTTGCGTATTTGGTGGATGCACTAAATGCTATTCCAAATGGCATAAGTTAAACAGTAAATGTAACTGAAGTTACTTTGTTGCACTAAAGTAAATGTAACTGATGGAGTGCAACCGCACTTTCAAATCAGGAAGAATCAAAGGCCTGGTGTGTGTTTTGCATGGCTTGTACTTAGGTAAACATATGGATGTTGTATTTGCTGAGAACTTTCAATACCTACTATGGATGTTTGCTATGGAATTTATTGCAAAGATTTTCTCTCCTTATTTTTGGTCTTTTACATTATTATTGGCTTAAAACTAGATTCCTACGTGGTTCATAACCATAGCTATGATGCCTGTGTACCATGGTCTGAAGATTCGATATATACTAAAATGCGACTAGTTTTTGGCTTGGATATTTGTGATTTTGACCTACTAACAGTGATCATCCTCTGAAGCAAACTTTAGTTTCTTTGGTGAATACAAAATTGGATTTTTGACTGGCTTGGATTATGAAGGATAACTTGCACTTATATGATGGCTTGTTGCAGATCAACATTAGATCTGAGGAAAATTTGTTAATACTATTTTGATACCATTTGGTTATTGATTTACTTTTGATTAATTTCTCATGAATGGTACTAGCATTTTGTTGGTTATATTGACACTTGAGGATAGGGTTCTCATGCCATTTTAATATTTTTGAGATTTTGCATCCTTGAGTTACATTTTACAGATTTTTTTTCCATATACTATTGGAGTATGGCCTATAAATGTCTGATTTGTTCTACCTTGAGGCTGTTTAGGTTCTAGCTTTTTGGGTACACTTACTCCCATGGAGGATAGTATTCGGGTTGGTTGGCTTTCTTGCTGATAAACCTTTTTGACTAATGGCTTCAATTCTAGGACGTGATCCTACTTTGGAGATCAATATTTTGAACCTTGGGTAGTGCTAGGTTTGTAACAAGTTAGGCTAAATATTTATCCTAATTTAAGTTGGTTAGATCATATGAGCTCCTGGAATTTTTAAAGTATTGGTTGTGTGGCACTTTTAGCTGAATTTGAACTGGCCCTTGATTAGGATTTTACTAATAAACAAAGCCATCATTTGTTTAGGCTACTTATTGGTTTGCTTGTCCCAAGATCGTAGTTATATGGGTAATAGTTGATTTCTCTAAACTATTTGAGAAACTGATCTCCTTTGGTTTATACTTGCCCTTTGAACAAGACTCATTTATGATATTTGTCGAAGCTTTAGCATTTACAGACCTTTCTTAACTCTACTATGGCTAAAGCTCTGATGTTATTTGACTTGGTGATTATGGCTGTGATTCTTAATACTGGGCTTATAGATTGATAAGGGTTTTGATTTAACTGAATCTCACCAGCTAGTTGTCAAGGCATAAATTTTTTTGGCATTAAAAGGCTTGTTTTAACTCTATTAATACTATAGTTGAAGCTCTTGAAAAAACTAACGTCTGGAAATTTTAACATGTGGCTTTAAGAAGAAGTGGTAGACAATCTAGATATTCTAAGACCATAATGAATGACTACTGAACAAAAAATATTAATAGACTTAATTTAATTGATAGTGGTTATGCCACTTGAATCTGAAGGGGGTGATGACCTTTTGATCCACATTACTGTTAAAAGAATAAAATAATATATTTATTCAATAAGAAAGATGCATAACTTATTTGTTTTGTGATTTAGAAAGTTACATCTTGTTTTGAATACATCACACTTTAAAATAAAATAAAATTAAAGGGATCTTTTTTGACACTTGGATCAGAAGGGGTGGTGTCCTTGCGATCACAATGAATAACACTTTAAAATTAATGGGAACTTTTGACACTTGGATCAGAAGCGTGGTGGCCTTCTGTTCACAATGAAAACATGTGGAAATACACTTCTTTAGGTTTATATAATTACTCTTTGATGGGTTGTTTTCTCCTAAATACTTTGCACTATTTGATTATCTAAAGTTAGTTGTCTTTTGAACGTCATATTTTTTTGTGTATATGTATTAAGTTTAATACACCACACACACACACACACACACACACACACACACACACACACACACACACACACACACACACACACACACACACACACACACACACATGCCATTCCAAAGGCTAGCTTGAGTCATTGTCTATAGGCCCGTGTTGGGGTTCAACAACACAATGATCTCTCTCAACAAGCATACTCTCATTTCATAGGGGTGCTTCAAGATAGTGGTCAATCTCTCTTTCATTTCTTTCCATGCCTCTTGCATTGTACTCTTCAATTGTTGCCTAAGTATCCGCACATCCCCTTTCGACATCAATACTCCATTGACATCTAACTCCTCTTGATTCAAAACTTGCTTTTCCATATCCAACAAAGGTTTAAGCCTCTGCTCAGACATCATATTCTGAACCTGTAAATCTACATTTCTACTGGCCAATTGCTCCAGCTCATGGTTCAATTTCCCTTCCAAATTCATTGTCCATTCTCTAAACATCCCCAAAGACATTTTGATCTTTGCTACTTCACTCTTATGTTGCATCAAAACATCTTGCATCTCATCTTTATGCTTCAGCTTTAAATTCTCTATCTTCAAGCTCAAATTCTGCACAATGTCAACCTGTTTTTGCAATAATACATGTGCTTCCCTTGTTTTTGACATGGACTGTACCTGATTGTCTAACTATATTTGATGCCTACTCTGAAACTGTTGAACCTCTCCTAGCATGTGTATAGCCATCCCTGCATCCTCAATGACACCACTCTGTTGCACCTTCTTAACAGTCCTTGATTCAAAATTCAGTTGTCTTATTGCTTTGAACACTTTTGAATCTACCTTTCTTTTCTTTCATAGTGTGAAGACCTTTCCCAATTTCGTTGTTCTTGGCACCTTCTCATTAGATGTAATGATTGGAGCATCCAGCTTCTTCATGGATTCACTCATCTCTATATTTTGCACATCCTTCAATGCTTCCTCCTCTGAATATCCTGCTTGTGCCAAAAACCTAAAGGAAAACATATTTTCCTGATTTTCCTGCACATTTGCTTGCAGCTCTACCTTTTGGCTTAAATTCTCATCCTCCTTCAACATTTCTGTTCTGCCCAACAATCCTGCACCTGTTTGCTCATCTGCATCCTTATGTTCACTGAGGAATTTGTGTGAAGAACTGAACATAGCTGCTAGCCTTTCTTTTATTTGACATGTAAACCTCAGTTGTAATTTTGTCATACAGCTAATTTGCCCAATTGGCTGTACCTCCCTGCTCTGCAAAACATAATGGTCCATGGTTTTCCTTTGACATATAGTCAAACTTAATGAGAAAGCATAATCTTTCCAAATACCATTTGAGGTGCTCTTTCCTTGAATAATTTACATTCTTCAGCATGTAGTACTTTCTATCACCCTCTGTAGGCCCAAACTCCTTTTTCAACAAAGCTTCAGAACACTTAGGGATTGTGATGATACCTTTCAGTGGTAAATGAAATACGTGTGAAACCAATTCCGGGGTAAAGGCTACTGTGCTTGAAATCATATCTGGTTTTTTAGAGAATATCCAACTGGGATTTTGCATAGTAGTTATGTCTCCATTCATTCCATGACAGTGTTGCATGCCTCATTGGACTCTAGTGTCAAGTCTAGAGATACCTTAAACTCCATAAAAGGATCCATGAAGGAGTGCTGCAGTTTTGTTGTCTCTGAGAGGAGTGTCTGCAGCTACTTCTTCTTCTCCTGAATCTTTCTTTCTTCCAGGACTGCTGATGTCGATAGTCGGCACTTGTCCATTGCAACGCAACCTTCTCGGTCGTTCATCATGCTCCAACTCGGACTGCATGGCAATGGTAGATTCCTCTCAGCATAGTTGGAGGTATGTGTAGAGTGGGTGTGTATTTGAAGAAGTATGTCGACAACATAAGAGAAAGTAGAGTTTGACAGAGTTCTTGGGTGCTTCTTGGCATGCCACACAGGTTTTGAATTATTCTGGGCTTGATCGCAAGAGATACCCCTCGGCTAGTAGTCGGCCCTCAATATGAGGACGTTTTTGAATCACCACTGGTGGCATGGTTTCAGTATGGGTTGTTGGTGAAGGAGCATGAAATACTTGAAGATGCAATGCCTCATGCACAATAGTGCCCTTTGCATGTTGTACATCTTCCCCTTATTGGGAATCCATACTATGGCGCTCCCTCAAGATACGGTACTGGTATACTGGCCTAGGAATTCGGCTTTTGACAGGCTTTTTACTATGTCCCTTACTAAAGCAGGTACTGTTACTCATCTTCTTTTTCTCTTTCCCTCTCTCTATTTTACACACGCGCGTGTGCACACACACACACACACACACACACACACACACACACACACACACACACACACAATTACACATATTGGATTAGCGCCATGAATTTTGGCATGTTGTGTGTACTAATGCATAGTTGATTCTCAAGACAGACCGTATGGGAGCAGGAACACACACACTAGGACTTTGAATGATTGCGCACTCTATGATGGGAACTTTGTCGAT
Source organism: Adiantum capillus-veneris (assembly GCF_014529385.1). NCBI lineage: Eukaryota > Viridiplantae > Streptophyta > Polypodiopsida > Polypodiales > Pteridaceae > Adiantum > Adiantum capillus-veneris. The sequence goes on along the minus strand of NC_140938.1, from coordinate 107,333,209 downwards.
AGAGGCTTCAGTGGAAACTCAAATCTTGGAATCATTTTTTACAGAACACGTGGTCAGCTCCATGAACAGGTAGGTGCCCATGCACCTACTTAGAATCTGAACATAATTGTATCAGTAATTCTTTTGGTTTTCTGGTCTTTCATTAATTTATTTTCGCAAAAACAGGCTTGACCTAACAAATTAAAAACATGAATGTGCATGAAATCTTTTTTGCATAAAGAGCATTTTGGGATTGCTGAATGCAGTATTGTGGATTCAGAGATTGTAATACTAGGTGTGGGATGGTATTATGGCAGATTCACGTGCATATGTCCTACTGGTTTTTTAATAAAAAAAGAGCTTTGATTGCAAACTGAGGATGGTTTAAAATACACATTGCCCTGAAATAGCGAAGACATAGATTAACAAAGTCAAGGATAATTGAAATCAGTAATATGTAACACACCTTTTGTTCTTTTGTTGAAAGATGACCTGGTTGGGATAAAGTTATCTAACATAAAATGATGAATAAGAAGGATAAGGGAGGTAGAGAACTTTACAGGTTTTACCTTCCGATCTAGACTTGATGGATGATACTTGGGAAGAGTCTTCTTGAAGTATGATGCATGTTGATATGCAGGATAATTGATGGTTGTCTTATCATAATCTCAAACTTACTATGTAGGGTCTCTTTGTGAGATGTCATATACTGTTTCTTTTGAAAAATTTCCCAAAATACGAACAAGACTCTGTCGAAATTTGGTCAAACACCAAGTACCATAACGAACATGCTATAGTCTGCTGAAATTGGTTAAACACGAACATTTGGATCTCATTGAGTATGCAGTCTCTAAAGAGGATTTCTTGTTTGCAATCATACCGTAAAATGTTTGATATTTTAAGTGTAAGTTACACCTAGCTCCAAGTATTAGCTCAAAGCTTGTGAATTATGGTTTTTTTTGGCATGTTATGAGACAATGGAATAACATCTATGTTTTTGAATGCCTTAAACCTCTCATAGAGGTTCTCCTTGGAGATGGCGGTAGCTGAATTTTTTAAAAAAAATTTCTTAGAATACAAACAAGATGTTGTCCGATTTTCGATAAAATTGCTTATATTGTTAATAAATTGTAAGACAAATGCTGAAAATAAGCTTCTTGAAACTCTAAGATTGACAGGGACGGGTGATAGATTCGAAGTTCACGTAATTCATAAAGTTTCATAAAGCGCGAACTGCTTTCATAACCATGAGTATAAAATATCACTTGTTGCTATGGGATGCATAACGTCTATCTGATTGTCTTCTCTTGGATAACGAACGCACTTATAGACAAAATCTATAGAAGTACATGCCTATAAGATCTGTTCTCTTGCAAGGATGGTTATATGTACTAGTGACATGTGATGTATTGCTAGGTTTTGACACATGACATACATGGTTTTTTCATTAATGATAATGTAAACCTCCTGTGAGGGTCTCATTGAGAGATGGCATAAACTGAGGATTTGAAATAGTAATTAGATTACAAGAGAGATGCTACCCGATTTTTGTTAGGAAGTCAACAATGATCTTTGAACCAAAATTATTGAAAATACATAGGTATCTGCATCATATATGGTAGTAGTCATTAACATCATTTCTATTACCCTTTCAACAACCCACCCAACAAATGAAAACGATATTTGAATGCAACTTGCACCCACACACACACACACACACACACACACACACACACACACAAAACAAGTTATTGCAACCAAACTGGTATGCAAGCCAGTAAAACAAAAAAATGGTGGTTATAGCCACCACTTCTCAGGTTCAGGTTTTCTCATCTCGTCATACATACACTAAATATAGGTGAAATTATTTATTTGAGTTGATTGTGTCATATAATCTAATACCTAACTAGCCCAAATTATTTTCTCATATTAAAATAATCATTTAATGTGGGAGAAAAAAACGGGAACAAGAGTTAGAATATAGACATGTGCTTATGGATCTATATTAACACGGGGCCAAAGTCAATGGGTCCAAATGAGAGATGGTCTGTCAAAGAGAAATACTAGCTAATGGAGCTTAAAGACCTTAGGGTTAGCTTCATTAAAGACCTCCAAAGGTTAGTGTTAAAATTTCTTAGACCTAGGACCTTAGGCAATCTTGGGTTGTACTTGAGGTGGGAACCCGGCCCAAGATTGAGGTGCTTGTCGTGCTTGCTGACTAAGATGATTGAGGTGCTTGTTATCGTGCTTGATGACTAAGGTGCTTGAGGTGCTTCATGGCTAAGGTTCTTAAGGTGCTTCATGACTAAGGTGCTTGAGGTGCTTAAGGTGTTCCAAAAATCACCAAGGATCCCTACATATGGGGGGGTGAGCCCTACTTGTAGGAGCATGAGAGAGAACACACACACCCTCACTCAAGGCAAGCCTAGTCTAAAGAGGCAACAAGGACACATGTCAACCTCCTCTCCATGTTGCCCTCATAAGGTGCCTAAAGCCTATTGGTTGGCCCTCTAAAGGGTCCAATAATCTTTTAGCTAATTAAATTAATTGTTTAAGCATTTATCAAGTCCTCTCTCTCAAAGAGGAAAGGAAGACACTTGTCCAAATACTACCTCTATTGCTAGTTGTGACCAAGGCTTGTGATTGGCTAGGCTTGAGAGATCCAATGAGCCACAAGCATGAGCTAGAAGCGGGGGTCAACCATGCAAGTAGAGGGCTTGCTTGAGGGGTATACTCTCTCTCTCTCTCTCTCTCTCTCTCTCTCTCTCTCTCTCTCTCTCTCTCTCTCACACACACACACACACACACACACACACACACACACTCTCTCTCTCTCTCTCTCTCTCTCTCTCTCTCTCTCTCTCTCTCTCTCTCTCTCTCTCTCTCTCTCTCTCTCTCTCTCTCTCTCATTTTGGGAAGTGCTACGTGCAAGAGCTTTATCTCCTTCTCCAAGTTTGTTGAGAAGTTGAGAGCCTTCACCAACGCTCTTGGCTATAGAATGCAAATTCAACCAAGAGCCATGCTCCAAGGCTAAAGCTTTCCATATTCTCTATCTTCATTACTATGCTATTATGTTATGCTAAGCAAGAAGAGTGAGGAACTATTTCTCTCTCATAAGAATGTTTCTTCTTCCTCTTCCCTACCCTCATTCCCTGCTAAGCAAGAAGAGTGAGGAACTATTTCTCTCTCATAAGAATGTTTCTTCTTCCGCTTCCCTACCCTCATTCCCTGCTAGCTCTCTCCACCTTTGAAGGTGTTTGAGGTCTTGGGACTAAGGCTGGGGACAAGTTAATGTTTTCATTTAGTTAAGTTATGGGCATAATTGTGGTGCATGAATCTCTCTATCTTCATAGCACCATCAAGGTCTCAAGGAACACAAAGCTTGTATAATTGTATCAAGTCTCTCTTTATGGGAGAAACTATAATACAAAAGCCTTTTGGAGGGGGGATCGGCTCCACAAAAATCCAGTCCTCAATTGTTGTCAAGTTCCCTAATTCTCTCTCTTGCAAAGTATTGTTCATGCCAAGTTAATCAAGTATAATGGCTATGTTGCTATCGCTAATTAAGTTCACCCTCTATTTTCTCAAAGTATCTCATAAAAATGCTCACTACAGTTCTCTTAATTATGCTATTCTTACTATTTATAGGCCATTTCCATTACATTGGTATCAGAGCTATTGGTTTCTCTTTCCTTGCTTAAGAGAGAGGTCCTTAAGTTGTCCATGAAAGGTTGGACTTGTTCATTGCAATAGGGTAATTGGGACAGGGATCTATTATCTTGGTTGAAAAGGACTTAGTTTGAGGTACACTGTTGGGAACTATAGTATTATTAATGGAGTCTCTTGGGGCTTACCTTTGGCTTTTACCTTTGGCTTAACCATTATTGAGCTACTAGCAAGCTCAACAGGAACCATAATCAACCGAGCAATGTTAGACCCTCTCCACTATTCTTTGCAATCAGCAATCTCTAAACCATTGGTTTGGTTGCTGGAGAGCTAAAGGTAAAGAAGAGTAGCAACTAAGGTTTTTAAGGGTACCAAACCACAAAGTATTTTATACATAAGTTTAATTAGCATGGCTGTCAATAATAAGAGAGTAGATGAATATTGACAACTTTGATTTTGCACATGAAGGTGCTACTGATGATGCCCCAATGTTTGTTAGCTATCTTGTTACTAGGTTGCAACAAGCTATGGGCAACCCTGCTTTGCAAGACAAAGTTACCCAACAACTTCGTGCTTATGGGATTTCCCTTCCTCTCCAAGAAGAGAGAGAGCTTAGGAAGCCTCTTTTTGAGACTCCCAAAATAAGACTCTCTCCGATAAGAGAAGAGGAGGAATTCAATGAACAAGAACCGAACTCCTCTGAAGATGTAGCTCCACAAAAATCCGGTCCTCAACTGTTGTCATGTTCTTTAATTCTCTCTCTTGCAAAGTATTGTTCATGCCAATTAATTAAGTATAATGGTTATGTTGCTACCACTAATTAAGTTCATCCTCTATTTTCTCAAAGTGGTTCCATAAAAATGCTCACTACAATTCTCTTAATTCCACTATTCTCAATGTCCATAGGCCATTTCCATTACATTGGTATTTTCATATTGCTCACACTGCTGGTAAACATAATCAAGTGGCCGATGCACTATCATGACGACCAAGGGTAAATGCAGTGTCTATGGCACCTCACAATGATCTATCTTCCATGATAGATGAGTACGCTATTGACCCTGATCGTAAAGACATAATGCCAGCCCTTGCCTTAGGAAAGAGGAATCATTCACCTTGAAGGATGGTTATCATCTCCATGGCAGCAGGTTGTGCGCTACTCACTCCCTTCGTTGAGAAATTCATGTATGAATCCCATGCTCCTCCCTATGCAGGGCATCGAGGGATTCAACATACTCTTTGAGGAGTAGAAACGTACTTCTATTGGCCTACCATAAAAGTGGACAAACAAGAGTATTTTCCAAATGTGTGATATGCCAAAAGACAAAGTATGATAGAGGGAAACAACCTGTATTACTCCATCCATTGCCAATCCCTAATTCGCCATGGGATAGTATATCCATGGATTTTATCTTTGGATTACCCAAGTCTATCCATGGGAATATGGATAATAGTCGACAGGTTTAGCAAGCAAGAATACTTTATTCCTATCAAAAAGACTATTAAAGCACACCAAATGGCAATCCTCTTCATATCTCAGATTTTCAAACACCATGGATTGCCAACATCCATCGTGTCAGATAGAGATCCTAGAATGACCTCTCTTTGAAAATCTAGGTACAAGATTCTCTTCAGCCTATCACCCACAAATGGATCGCCAAAGTGAGATAGCCAATCTTACGATTCTCAATCTACTAAAGACATATGTTACAAAAGTAGAAAAATGCTCACAAAGGGAGAAGTACTTACCCCTTGTAGTATGCATACAATAATACTTTCCATACTACTATGGGAAAAGGACCTTTTGAGATCATAGAGGGAAGACCTAAAAGTACCTTGCTACCTAAAGTAAATGCGAAGATATTTCCTACCGATGAGTATAGCCATGATCTACAAGAATCTTTTGAAAGGATTAAGGAGGATGTATCCATCTCTTAACAAAGGCAAAAAGTTGTTGTTGATAAGCGCAGAAGGGCCTTAAAGTTCAAAGAAAATGATTGGGTCTTGCTCAAGTTTCCCAAGGCTCGATTGAGGCAAACGACCGGCAAAAACCCATGGTCCACCAAAAGTATTATGCTAAATAGTGAGAGGCGGAAGTGAAAAATAGACCCGGTGGCCTCTACACCAAGACTATGCACAATGGCCTCATCATGGGGGATACACAATAGGGGCACCACCTAGCAAGATATGCGGCTAGGACGCATACATATACACAATGAAGCATGCCATGGAAAACAATTTCAAGATCCACGCCCAAATGTGGAATGGGGTGGTCGGAGAATAAGGTGAGAGAAGTGGTGAATGAGTGAGAATGGGCTTGCTACTCGTGCATGTTAGTAAGGAAGATAATGAGGTAGGGGAAACTTGCGAGTATGCTCACTTATCATACAAGAGGTGGCGAATCCGCACACCTCAAGATGGAAGTAGCAAGATGATAGGAATATGAGAGGGAGAGAGAGAGAGAGAGTGTGTGTGTGTATGGTGGCGAATCCGCACTCCTTTACATAAGCAAAAAAAAAAAGGCAAGGAACAAGCATATACCATACTCACAATGAGATGTATCCAAAGCGACACAAAGTATGGCACCAAGATGGAGTGTGTTGATTGCTTGCAAAAGATGAATACAATAGGTAGCGTATGGCAGGAAAATGAGAAGGGGACAAGATCGTACGAGGCATAATGGAGAGATGGGAGTTGATGGCGAGGAATATCACGAGTATGTCCACCCTTCTTCTTCTTCTTGAAATTGTGCCTTCAACCCTTAATTACAAGTGGTGTGGAGGGGTGGTGCTCATATTTTGTGCATGGTGATGGTGATGATGATGGTGTTGTGATTATGTGATTAGGGTTCATGCTACAAGCATGTAGCACAAGAGTGTGTATGGATAGGTGTGTGTGTGTGTGTCCTTTTTAAGTGAGCTCTCATGGCCTCCTTATATAGGGAAGGAGGGGAGGATTTAGCAATATTTCTATTTGAGGTGAGTGTCCCACTTTGGTGACTAGGAAAATGGGGTGCATGTGACTGCGGCTCCCATCTTGTCTCCTCATTATTTAAAATACCAGAGTCAATAGAGAGAGAAGAAGAGAGAATGTGGGTAGGATGTAGAGGATAGGAGATATTTACAATAGTCTAGCTTTGGCTAGACTTAAGCTTATTAGGGAGAGAAGAGAGAGGTAAGAAATTTACAAGAGAGATTGTCAAAGGTGGATAGTTTTTGATGAGGATGGATCCTCCAAAAATGGTGATAGAATCACTCTAGACTTGCCAAGAACTTATTAAAAGAGCCTTGTCTCTTGTAATCATGCTTGCAGACTTGTAGAACCATAGCCATTCTAAAGGGAAGAAAATTGGGGATGGCCTGTGTCACCATTACACGAGAAAACTGGGGTCCACTACAAAAATCATATCTCCGTGTTCATAACTCCAAAAAATTCTGAAAAAAATTGAGCTAAAAGTTGATATCACGAGCTACATCTTTCATGTTGAACGCTCCTTCGGATTCGGGGTTCTTCTCTACTTAAAAAATTCAACCAAATAATGTATTATTTGTGGCTGCAAAGGTCTTTTGGTGGTCCCCTTTGAGTGGACTTCTCTCTTGCCTTCAAGTGTGAGCTCCTTCATGTGTATGAAAACATGACCTAGAGTTTTGAAAAGATTGGCAATCATCTAGATGGAGGTATTATTGAAATTTTAAAGTGGGGTTGAGGTTTGAAAATGAAAACTAGTGAATAAAATATTTGGTAGGGTGGAAAAATATATTAGAAAATACTAAAATATATAATGTAATTTAGAATATATATATATAATATTTAAGGTCAAAAGAGAGATCAACAAAGAAAGCTTACTTATTTATGCTACATCTTGATTGATTTAGCATAAGTCTTATTTATTTAATAAAGGCTAAAACGTTTGTGAAAAAGGGAAGAAAAAATCAAAAGTAACTTATATAATAGGAAATATTTTTGGTAAAAGAGGAAAAAAATATGGGGGGTTCCCATGCGTGAAAAAGCATGCCTCATTAGCCCTCCCTCTAAGGCTAGAGGTATTCATGTCTCTAGCGTTGTACTTGATTCTTCTTCAATTGAGGTGGAGGAGTCTCCCTCCTCGGGGATTTCCATCATAGGTGCTTGATCAAATCTCAAAAAGTACTGCTTCAACCTCCATCCATTGACACGTGTTTTGTGGAGCCTACCATCTGCATCCATCAATTGGTAACTGCCATTGGCGTAGCGCTTTCTAATGACAAATGGCCCCTCCCATCTGGGTGAAAACTTTTTATCCTTCCTAGTGTCAAACCTGTTCTCATACCGTAGGACCAACATACCTTTCTTGAGACCTTTATCCCTAAGTCCCTTGTTGAAGGTAAGTCGACGTTGCTCTGACTGTGCTGCATAATAGTTGATAGCATCCTCTCTGTCTAGTTGAAGCCTCTCTAGATCAAGAATTTGGTTGTGGAGATGAGCATTAGGACGTTCCACCTGCCCAGCTAGCACCTTGAGACTAGCCAATTGTACTTCAATGGGTAAAATGGCTTCCTTACCAAACACCAAGATATATGGTGTGCGAAATGAAGTGCGATAAGCCTAAAGTGCAGCCATAAGATGCTTGTCCCAATCACTTTTGTGATTGTTTACATGTTTAGTGATGATCTTGCAGATCATACCATTTACCTTTTCCACCAAACCATTGCATTGTGGGTAGTAGGGAGTTGAGTGTCGTCGTGAGATACCTAACTTCTCCATTAGCTCTCCTACAAGGTCTCCTCTAAAACCTGGTCCCATGTCAGAAATTATTTCAAGAGGAGTGCCAAAACGGCAACAAATGTTTTCAAATACGAACTTAGCCACTTCCTTAGTTGTAATCTGGGTGGTGGCAACTGCTTCAGCCCACCTGGTCATGTAGTCCACACCCATGATGATATAAAATTTACCTGATTGGCTCCTTGGCAAAGGCCCAATAGCATCAATTCCCCATTTCTCAAATGGTCCATATGAGATTATAGGAGTCTGTGGCTCATATGTGAGCCTCCTATCCCCTGCCTTTTGACATTCCTTGCATGTTTTACACCAATGATGCACATCCCTATGTAGACTAAGCCATACAAACCCGGCTTGTAGAATCTTTCTACTAGTGATGTCAAGTGCAAAGTGTCCTCCGCAAACACCATCATGGCAACTTGAAATGATTTCAGTGATCTCTCTAGAGAGAGGTACCCACCTAAGAATTTGATCCTTACCCTTGCAGTAAAGGTCGTCATTGATAAGGCGGTATTTTGTTGCCTTGCGCACAAGCCACTGCTTTTGGCCCTTAGTAAGATCTTTAGGACACTCTCCTGTGTCCAAGAAACTCATGATGTCAGGCATAGCATCGCTACCTTGGAAGAGAGGCAGCTTCAACTTGATAGCACCCACCATTGAAACATCTTGCAACTTCTCTCTAGCTAGAGCATCTGCTTCTTGATTTTCTGCTCGAGGGACATGATGTAATTGTACAACTTGAAATTTCCCTAAAAGTTCCTTGACTTTGCGCAAATGGCCTAGCAAGCTATGATTTTTACAAGCCCAAGTTCCTTGTATTTGTTTTATTAAAAGCATGGCATCACCAAATACATTTAACCGTTGAATGCCCTGTGTCACACACCACTCTAACCCAAGAGTTAAGGCTGCATATTCTGCCTCATTGTTAGAGTGAGAATCCAAGAGATTCCCAATGGAGAAAACCTTATCCCCTTGCTCGTTGAAGATGACAATGCCTGCTGCATCTTTGTCCACTTTCCTCTTGTAGGCTCCATCAAAGAAAAGAGAGTGAGCCTCCTCTACCTTAGGGACTTCCAGTACGGGTGTAATATCTTGATCATTTGTCTTTATCTTTAGCTTCTTTTCATAGTGGCGATGAGTGAGAATACCTCCTAGACTGGCCCTTGTGGAGTTCTCCACTTGCATTGTGTAGTCAAACTCTTGCAGCCTTGTTAGCCATTTGGAAATCCTAGAAGAAACATCCATGTGCTGCATTACATAAGGAAATACTTCTTCCATTTTTAAGATTATGAATGGTCTAGACAATAAATAAGAGCGAAATTTGGTGGTAGCAAACATTAATGCAAGCACCATTTGCTCCACTTCCGTGTATCCCTTTTCTGATGGAGTCATCATTCGACTAGAGAAGTAGATAGGACGCATGAAAGAAGTTTGAGGATCCTTTTGCATCAATACAGCCCCAAGTGTGTCATTGCCCACACTAGGGTTTACATAAAATGGCTCGTCCCACTTTGGAGATGCTATGGTGGGAAGTGAAGCTAGAATTTGTTTTACCTCATTGAATTGTTGTTCATTTTTTTCACTCCAAGTGAAAATCTCTTGATGGGTAACTTGTTGTAAAGGAAGAACCACTTGGGAGAGCAAGTGAATGAACCTACTCAAATACCTCACCTTTTGAAGAAAAGAGACCAACTGCTTTGTTGTGGTGGGAGAGGTCAAAGCCAGCAAGGCTTGAACCTTGCTTGGGTCAGCTTCAATGCCATTGGCCGAGATCACATGGCCAAGAAGAGTAACCTTGCTTTCACCAATGTGGCATTTCTCCACATTGTGTTGGCCCCCCAAAGCTTGTAGCCTAGCTAGACCTTCATAAACTTTCTCCAAATGAACAGAGCGAGAGCTATAGATACAAAAGTCATCAATAAAAACACGGATTGATTTTCCAAAGAATGGCTGAAAAACAAATGTCACATATCGCTGAAAAGTGGCTGGAGCATTAGTGAGACCAAAAGGCATAACTCTCTAAGCAAAACATCCCCATGGTGTGATGAAGGTTGTCTTCTTTTGATCTTCTTCAGCGATGCTAATTTGGAAGTAGCCTGAGTAGCCATCACATACCGTGTAGCGCTCATGTCCTGCTACCTCATTGAGTATTTCGTCTTGAAAAGGAAGAGGAAAATGGTCCCTCTTTGTGGCTGCATTAAGAGGCTTGTAATCAACACAAACCCTCCACTTACCATTCTTCTTTGGTGTGACTACCACTGGAGAAACCCACTCTGAGTCTTCAACAGGATAGATAAAACCGGCTTCTAGCAATTTCCTCACCTCTTTGAGTAGGGCGTCTTGTTGAATTACTCCTAGCCGCCTGAGCTTCTGCACTACAGGTTTACTTCCCTCCTTGAGCTTAATGTGATGTTGAACTACTGTGATGCCAGTGATTTTATCATATTCATCAATGAACAATGTGGTAAAATTACTTAGCATCAAAATATAATCTTCACGCTCCTTCCCACACAACTCACTAGAGAGCATTTGATGTAGCTTACTTGCTTCTACCAGAGGTTGTATACCTGGTGTCTCCCCTTGGTTTGATGATGAGGCATCAGGTTGCTCCATCTTCTTAGGGTCCTTGAGAATGATCCCCATCACCTCAATGCTATTGTCAATTTCTTCACTCACCGTTGACTCCTCCTCTGAAGTGGTTGAAGAGTCACCACTAGAAAACTCATCCTCGGAGGTTTCTAGATCCATGTCGCGTTGTTGACCTATCTTCATGTCGTAAAGTATTGGCCTCCCTTTTGCATCCTTCATCTGGATTATGCCGGTGTCCCAGTCCTGCTTAGCTCTCATAGCCATAAGCCAAGGCCTCCCTAGAATGATAGGCTAGCCCTCCCCTTTGTGTGGCATGACAAAGATGTCCACATCTACCTCGGTGTTGAATGCCTTTATCCTAACTGCATTTATGACACCAACACATTGAAATTTTAAATTATTTGCCATTTTGGCTCGGCATGGTGCCGGCCGACTCACCTGTAAACCCAAACGTTGCATCATTTTTTCACTCATGACGCATATTTGTGCGTCACCATCGATGTAGATATTGGAGATGTGTTGCCCTTTGATGTAAGCATCCATCACTGGTAGTATGTCATCTAGATTCCTCCCAAAGATAGCCCCAGCTATCTTTGGCTTTGGTCGTCTCGTGATAACCATCTTTGTCCATTGTCTCCTCACCCTAGGTGCTAGGTGGCGTAACTGGGGCCAGGTGATTTTTGGGCCCTGCACAGAAACATCTTGAACCAAATCATATGGTTTAGAACATTCACCCAAAGAGAAATCTACAATGTCAATTTTACGTCGTGACTTGGACGGCTTTTTGCTAGATTCCCCTTTACTCTTCATCTTTTCTTCCTTTTGGGAAGATTCACCATGCCTAGCGCGTTTTACCCCTATGGCATCTACTCCTTTAACCTTGGTCTTATCCTCCTCCACTTTCTCCTTTCCTTTACCTTCAAGACTGATGATGCGTACTGTCTGATTGCCAACTGGTGGTGGGGGTAAGGGTGGAATGAGAGGTTGTGGTGGTGGTGGTGGTTGTGGTTGAATGGGTGGTTGTAGGATTTGCACAGGTGGTGCTTGTTGTGGTGCCCTCGGTGGTGGTGGTCTTGCTCTCGGTGGTGAAACCTGGTTTTGCCTGGCTCCTCTGTTGAAATTCTGCCTCCTTGGGTGTGGACAGTAGTACATGCCATGACCATCCTCCCCACAATTGTAGCAGTGGTATTCTTGGTTTTGCCTTCGTTGTCCTCTTCCTTGCTCTTGGTTGCGATTGTGTGCATGCCCTTGTTGTATCAAATGGACTGAGAGATTCTCAAGTTGATTGGTGATTCGATTGAGCAGGTCTTGCTGATCTTCAATTGGTTCTTGTGGTTGAATCCTCTGGGCGGCTGTTGTAGGTGGTGCTAGAGGTGGTCGGGTCCTAACGGCTTTCTCTTCATCGATATTCCTGGCTTGTAGGCACAACTTCTTGTCTTTAAGGCGGGCCACTTCAACTGTTAGCTCGTACGTAGCAGGAAACCTTCCCTTCACCTTCTCTTTAAGAGTTGGCCATAACCCAGCCACAAACCGATCTTTTTTTAGGAAATCAGGTGCCCCCTCATCCTCTCTTAGCAATGCAACCCATCGCCCCCATAAATCTACAAACTTTGACTTGTATGATGCATATTCTAGCATACTGCCCTGCTTCAACTCTGTCAACAATTGCCATAGCTTCTCTGATGTTGTGCCCTCTCCAAAACGCTTAACAAAGGCTGCTCTTAATAAGTCCCACCGTTCCTTGGTTGCTTGTGCCAAGGCATTGTACCATGATCTTGCCTCCACCTTCATTAGAAGTGGGAAGATGCGCAAGCGCGAAGCATCATCATCTCTCGCAGAGATGACACATGCTATTTCCAAGTTGTCTAGAAAGTCTGCAGCATCCTCACCCACCTTACCAGTAAAGGTTGGAAATGCTACACTTGCCATTGTGAGAGTGAGAAAATTAACTCGACTTAGAAATCTTTTTAAAAAAAAAAAAGAGATTCAATACATGGGTGCTCGGTAGATGGAAAACATACTATACAAGGATGAAAATAACTACATCAAAAGACACTTCATGATTAATCATAGGGAAGATAAAGGGTAGAGAAGAGGTGTTTATCTCTTGCAGTCGTTCTCTACCAAACATGGTTGTAATGATCTGCTGATAAAACATCTTGCGGTCCAAGATTACTTTGATTGATTGAATTCGTTGTGGTGCATAAATTTGGTTCCTTTCAAAAGGTTGATGCGCTGGGTCCATCACATGATAATTCGGAAAGGCTCTCTCCTTTGTGGTGGAAGGTTATAGTCGGAGGTGTAGAGCTCTTGGTAGTCGAGGTCAAATTTATAGTACCAGAGGACAAGGTTGTCTTCGTCTTCTAGCTCTAGGACTGTCCCTCTAGCAAGCTCTTGGAAAAGCTTGAACTCTCTCTCTTTGAGCAACTTCACTTTCCTGCAAGATAGAGTGCCATCTAGTGTATACACAGGTGTGATGAGGTAGGTGGTGAGTCTTACCACTTGTATTAATCCAAGTTGGATGGATACATAGCAAGCTGTAAAGTCGTCATCATAGCCTTGATTCACAAGCAACACCCCTTGAAGGTGGAGGGTCTTGTCTTTCCGCCAAGCAAAACCTGTGTCAAAGACCTTGTCGATGACAAGCTCCGCCACTTCACTCGGTAGACGACGTAGAATCCATGCTGTTGTTTCTAGTTCCTGGCTCATGAGATGAGAGTGAGGTATAGAAAGACTTTGGAGGATTTACCCTTTTGTTTTGGAGACGGGGTGATTGTCGGCGCTGGAAAACCCTTGAATCTTTTGGTGCAAGGGAGAGGGAGGGACCACGTGTTCATAGTAGCTTCCTCAAGTTGTGAAGGCTTATTGTGGATGTAGGTGGAATAGGTGGCAAACATGGGGACGTAGAGGTAGAGAAGCCTGGTGCTACTTGAAAGCCTATCGTTGTGAGAACGCCTGTGCGGATGTCGAGGGAGAAAATGATGGCCTTTTCTTCACTTTGGGTTGCACTCATGTCGAAGGTGCGGTTTTTGGCTACAATGTGAGCATGATGCAGCTTGTGCCTTGCTTTTACGCTTGCGGGGATGATGAGAAATGTAAACAATCTGAGTAGGGAAAGAGGGTCTTACCACTTCTTCTATGCTAACAATAAAACACCCTGGCAAGAGTGTCTTGATGACTTGAGTCAAACCTTCTTGAAGCTCCTCCTCTTCAGTGGTCCAATTAGAGAATTCAAGAAGCCACTCGTCCATGAAGAGAAGTAAAAATGTTAGCCTTGTAAACTGAAGGTCAAGAGCCTTCCTCCGTGGGGGCACCAAATGAGAGGCGGAAGTGAAAAATAGACCCGGTGGCCTCTACACCAAGACTATGCACAATGGCCTCATCATGGGGGATACACAATAGGGGCACCACCTAGCAAGATATGCGGCTAGGACGCATACATATACACAATGAAGCATGCCATGGAAAACAATTTCAAGATCCACGCTCAAATGTGGAATGGGGTGGTCGGAGAATAAGGTAAGAGGAGTGGTGAATGAGTGAGAATGGGCTTGCTACTCGTGCATGTTAGTAAGGAAGATAATGAGGTAGGGGAAACTTGCGAGTATGCTCACTTATCATACAAGAGGTGGCGAATCCGCACACCTCAAGATGGAAGTAGCAACATGATAGGAATATGAGAGGGAGAGAGAGTGTGTGTGTGTGTATGGTGGCGAATCTGCACACCTTTACATAAGCAAAAAAAAAAGGCAAGGAACAAGCATATACCATACTCACAATGAGATCTATCCAAAGCGACACAAAGTATGGCACCAAGATAGAGTGTGTTGATTGCTTGCAAAAGATGAATACAATAGGTAGCGTATGGCATGAAAATGAGAAGGGGACAAGATCGTAGGAGGCATAATGGAGAGATGGGAGTTGATGGCGAGGAATATCATGAGTATGTCCACCCTTCTTCTTCTTGAAATTGTGCCTTCAACCCTTAATTACAAGTGGTGTGGAGGGGTGGTGCTCATCTTTTGTGCATGGTGATGGTGATGATGATGGTGTTGTGACTATGTGATTAGGGTTCATGCTACAAGCATGTAGCACAAGAGTGTGTATGGATAGGTGTGTGTGTCCTTTTTAAGTGAGCTCTCATTGCCTCCTTATATAGGGAAGGAGGGGAGGATTTAGCAATATTTCTATTTGAGGTGAGTGTCCCACTTTGGTGACTAGGAAAATGGGGTGCATGTGACTGTGGCTCCCATCTTGTCTCCTCATTATTTAAAATACCAGAGTCAATAGAGAGAGAAGAAGAGAGAATGTGGGTAGGATGTAGAGGATAGGAGATATTTACAATAGTCTAGCTTTGGCTAGACTTAAGCTTATTAGGGAGAGAAGAGAGAGGTAAGAAATTTACAAGAGAGATTGTCAAAGGTGGATAGTTGTTGATGAGGATGGATCCTCCAAAAATGGTGATAGAATCACTCTAGACTTGCCAAGACCTCACTAAAAGAGCCTTGCTCTTGTAATCATGCTTGAAGACTTGTACAACCATAGCCATTCTAGAGGGAAGAAAATTGGGGATGGCCTGTGTCACCATTACACAAGAAAACTGGGGTCCACTACAAAAATCATATCTCCGTGTTCATAACTCCACAAAATTCTGAAAAAAATTGAGCTAAAAGTTGAGATCACGAGCTACATCTTTCATGTTGAACGCTCCTTCGGATTCGGGGTTCTTCTCTACTTAAAAGATTCAGCCAAATAATGTATTATTTGTGGCTACAAAGGTCTTTTGGTGGTCCCCTTTGAGTGGACTTCTCTCTTGCCTTCAAGTGTGAGCTCCTTCATGTGTATGAAAACATGACCTAGAGTTTTGAAAAGATTGGCAATCATCTAGATGGAGGTATTATTGAAATTTGAAAGTGGGGTTGAGGTTTGAAAATGAAAACTAGTGAATAAAATATTTGGTAGGGTGGAAAAATATATTAGAAAATACTAAAATATATAATGTAATTTAGAATATATATATTTAATATTTAAGGTCAAAAGAGAGATCAACAAAGAAAGCTTACTTATTTATGCTACATCGTGATTGATTTAGCATAAGTCTTATTTATTTAATAAAGGCTAAAACGTTTGTGAAAAAGGGAAGAAAAAATCAAAAGTAACTTATATAATAGGAAATATTTTTGGTGAAAGAGGAAAAAAATATGGGGGGTTCCCATGCATGGAAAAGCATGCCTCAATAGCAAAAAGATACTATGGTCCTTTTCAAATCTTGAAGTCAATCAATGACATGGCTTATCAAGTCAAGTTGCCCAACCATTAGCTCATACACAACGCTTTTCAGGTGATCCTACTCAAGCCTTACAGAAGAGAGCCACCAACAAACCCAATTATTGAAGATCCCCTAGAATCGAAGACCAAGAAGAGGTGCTACAACCCAAAGCTATGCTTCGGCATGAGAACAAGGTGCTATGGAATATTAAAATTATTTAATGATATCTTATTAAATCCATAAATTATCCTTTTGAAGATGCTAGATGGATGCAAAGAATACAAGGATAGTATGAACCTTGTTAATGCTTATAATGCTACATTAGAGTAAGAAAATGTAAATATTTCTTTTAAATAATCAATGTTTGTGTCTTACAAGACTAATTATATCTTTTTATTGTGCACAAATTTAAGTAGTGTGCATGCTTAGAATCATGTTTATGATGACGATGTCTCTCAAACACCAAGTAGAATTTGTCACTCTACTTTGGAAGAATGAAATGGGCTCAAGAGCAGACATACTTGCATCAGCTAAGTCTCCCAAGCCCCAAATGGATTAGTCATCCATCTTGGAATGATGTATTAGGGTAAAAAGAGATCCTCTACCTCCTAAGAAACATTGACTAATGACTAAGGCTTTATCTCTTCTACCTCATAGTCGAGGACAACTATGATTTCAAGAGAGAGGTAACGTCTAAAATATAATATCTAATTAATCCAAATGATTTTCTCATATTAAATTGATCATTTAATGTTGGAGAGTAAACGAGAACAAGAGTTAGAATATAGACATGTGCTTATGGATCTATCTCAACATGTAGGCCAAAGTCAATGGGTCGAAATGAGAGATGGTCTATCAAAGAGCAATACTAGCTAATGGAGCTTAAAGACCTTAGGGTTAGCTTCATTAAAGACATCCAAAGGTAAGTGTTAAAATTCCTTAGACCTAGGACCTTAGGCAAGCTAGGGCTGTACTTGAGGTGGAAACCTGGCCCAAGCTTGAGGTGCTTGTTGTGCTTGCTGACTAAGATGATTAGGGTGCTTGTCATGTGCTTGTCGTGCTTGATGACTAAGGTGCTTGAGGTGCTTCATGTCTAAGGTGCTTAAGGTGCTTCATGACTAAGGTGCTTGAGGGGATCAAGGTGTTCCAAAATTCACCAAGGATCCCTACATATGGGGGGGTGAGCCCTACTTGTAGGAGCATGAGAGAGACACACACCCACACACACATGTCAAGCTCCTCTCCATGTTGCCATCATAGGTGACTAAAGCCTATTGGTTGGCCTCTAAAGGGATCCAATAAGCTTTTAGCTAATTAAATTAATTGTTTAGGCATTTATCAAGTCCTCTCTTGCAAAGGGGAAAGAGGACACTTCTCCAAAGGCTACTTCTATTGCTAATTGTGACCAAGGCTTGTGATTGGATGGGCTTGAGAGAGCCAATGAGCCACAAGCATGAGCTAGAAGCTGGGGTCAACCATGCAAGTAGAGGGCTTGCTTGAGGGGTACTCTCTCTCTCTCTCTCTCTCTCTCTCTCTCTCTCTCTCACACACACACACACACACACACACACACACACACACACACACACACACACACACACACACACACACACACACACACACACTCATTGTGGGAAGTGCTATGTACAAGAGCTTCATCTCCTTCTCCAATTTTGTTGAGAAGTTGAGAGCCTTCACCAACACTCTTGGCTATAGAATGCAAATCCAACCAAGAGCCATGCTCCAATGCTAAAGCTTGCCATTTTCTCTATCTTCATTACTATCCTATTATGCTATGCTAAGCAAGGAGTGAGAAACTATTTCTCTCTCATAAGAATGTTTCTTTTTCCTCTTCCCTACCATCATTCCTTGCTAGCTCTCTCCACCTTTGAAGGTGTTTGAGGTCTTGGGACTGAGGCCGGGGAGAAGTTAATGTTTTCATTTAGCTAAGTTATGGGCATAATTGTGGCGCATGAGTCTCTCTATCTTCATAGCACCATCAAGGTCTCAAGGAACACAAAAGTTTGTATAATTGTATCAAGTCTCTCTTTGTGGGAGAAATTATACTACAAAGCCTTTTAGAGGAGGGACCGTCTCCACAAAAATCTGGTCCTCAACTGTTGTCAAATTCTCTCATTCTCTCTCTTGCAAAGTATTCTTCATGCCAAGTTAATCAAGTATAATGGTTATGTGGCTACCGCTAATTAAGTTCACCCTCTATTTTCTCACAGTAGCCTCATAAAATGCTCACTATAGTTCTCTTAATTCCATTATTCTCAATGTTCATAGGCCATTTCCATTACAGAATGTGTGAAATTTTCTTTCTATGGTACATAAGTCATTTATCAAACAATTAAAAGGTGTTTCCCCCCTTCCTAACCCAAACATGGGTGACACTTATCATATTGAAGCAAGATTCAAGCATATTGCAAATAAAATGCTTCATATATAACCCTTCATGCACAATGAATCATTGAAATTACTTCCTTTGGCTCTTAAACAACTTATGATAGTGTAACATAAGTTAAAGCTTCACACATATTTGACATAAACATGCAGGCTTGGCACCCTCCCATAAACTCCGTGAGCTATCCACTCAATGACTAGCATCTCTCTCTCTCTCTCTCTCTCTCTCTCTCACACACACACACACACACACACACACACACACACACACACACACACACACACACACACACACACACACACACACACACACACACACACACACACACACACGTGCAAGTAGGCTTGAGAGACACAGTAGTATAATATATAAGAGTTTTCATGGTGACCCTAGAAAAAGTATTTTTTCACATAAATGCATACAGTTTCAATAAGTGTCACATATTCTTGGTGTATATGACCTTAACCAACACCTAGCACCAGCACAATACTCATGTTTTTTTTTCAAGATGTGTGGGATAGAAATTATTAGCAATTTTAGTTAGTGCTTTAATCCTCATGTGAGGTCTCATATGTGGAGCCGATTGTTTGTTTTGAAAAGTTGCTCCAAAAACAAACAAAACCCTGGCAAAATTTTCTTAGCACTATTGTTTACCATAATTGTTTGGATACTTATTGCTTCAATTGTTTAGTATAAATTCCATGATGAATGTGATGTCTTAAATATGTGGCTTGCTTTTTTCATTAATGATTTCAGTGTGCTTACAAAAGATGTACCATAGTGGGCCTTTTTGGGTAATGTTTTCTTTAGTGAGGCCTACTAATTGGAAAGTAGCTCAAAAAACAACGGAAGTCTGGGGAAACTTTTTCCAAACACACTACTTTTAACACTCACCACATCTGAGGTACACTTAACAATTATGTGCATGATCTGTAAGATGAGTGGTTTGACAATTCTACATTAGTGTGACAGGGATAACAACCAGAGTCTAGTGTCAACACCTGTCTTCCCAGAAAGGACATGTCAAGTGCTAACTTCTTGTATTTTTTGAATGGTGGCAGGTAAGAGTTGGACTCTCTTGCTTAACTAGGATCAAAACCTATTGCTCCATTGGACTATAATCTTTATATCTTGCAGTTATGGATTAATTGGTGATATCATGTTATAGAATTTGATCTTGTAATCAAATACCAACAAGAATTCAATCATTATTTGTCATTCAAACTTGTATACTAAGTGAATTTAATTTTAATACATAGTTCTCTATTATATTATTTCAAACAATTGATCTTGTATGGGTCATGTATGTAAGGTCCTTCTCCTAACCCTTACACAAGGCCAACATGTCTAAGCCACCGACTTAAAAGATGAAAAAGAAAAAGAAAATTATAGAAAGAAAAAATGTTCGAGAAAAATTCGGGTTCAATTTAAGCACCAAAGTATACTCACAAGACACTTCCGGCTTATGCCATGGGAACATGGACATAACCAATGCATAGAAAATTAGCTTTTCATTTTGAGAAAAATTAGCATAAAGAAAAAAATAAGATAAGGAAAAAGAAAAAGATAAAGGAGAAAAGGAAAAGATAAGGATAAGGTGAGTAAGTAACTTGTTGAGAAAGTTTTGATAAGTAAGATAAGTTATCAAAGAAAGATAAGTTATCAAGATAAGGAAGATAAGCTATCATGATAAGTGAAAGCACTTATGAAAAATGTGCATAAAAAGAGGGTTTCTGTTCTCATTTTTCACTTCTCTCCTTCATTTTCTCAAGGTGCAAAGCTGAGAGTAAGCTTGAGAAAGCCATAGGCAAACCTCTTTCACACACACACACACACACACACACACATCTCTCCAAGAGAAGCCATGGCCAAAACCCTAATCAAGTTTGCCAAAAACTTGATCTTCTTCTTCACATTAACCTCTCCCTCTCCTCTCTCCTAATTCTCAAGATTTCCATAGCTTGAATCCCCTTTGCCTCTTACCATTTTCTCATTTCAAGTAGCCAAATTGGGGGTCTTCAAGCAAAGTGAAGAGCCGACTATATCCAAAGCAAGGAGAAGACTAGATCATACGCACACTAAGCTAATGTTTTCTTGTTCTTTTTATGCTCTTGCACTTGCTTGAAAGTGATTTACTTTCATGCTTAAATAAATTTATGCTTACGCTCTCATTTTTCCATAAGCAAGCCTTTTGCTTGGGAAGAAGAAATAACTACTTTATTTTGTTGCTTCCCTGTAATTATGGTTCATTACTAATCATGTTGCTAACAACTAACTCCGATGTTATTTCAAGCTCCATTGTTTCAAGTTCTCTAGATTTCCATACTAATATGACATGGAGAGAGTAGAAAGCACTCTCTTTAATCATAGGTGACTGGAGATCATACTTATATTTCAAGTACCGTTCTCTAGATTACCAAACTAATATGGCAAAGAGAGAGTAGAAAGAACTCTCTTTAACCATAGGTGACTGTAGATCATACTAAAATAGCATGCATGTTGAATGATGATTAATATCTATGTGTATCCTTAAACCCCGCCAAAAATATCTTTTTCTATTTTTAATATTCACGAGATAATTGCCACATAATCACGAGCAATTAAGTAGTGATTTTTTTTGGAATTAACCATTCTATTCAAAGTGGCATTATAATTTACTCTAAAAAGAATGCTCTTATGAAAGGTTCACAAGTTTTTCTTTAAATTTAAGAAATAGGATTTTTCTTCTTTCAAAGAGAAAAAGAGCATGTGTGTAAGATTTTTTAGTAATACATATAAGTTAATACTAACTCTCTCAAGGAGAGTTAAGTTTTGAAGGGTAGCTCTATCTTAATCAAAGGAGTTTCTCCTTGGAAGTGGAAATTTCCTTCCAATTAAGGTTATCCCCCCCCCCCCCCTCCAATTAAGGATAGCTCTATCTTAATCAAAGGAGTTTCTCCTTGGAAGTGGAAAATTCCTTCCAATTAAGGTTATCCCCCCCCCTCTTATCAATTGGAATGTCCCAGAACCATAAGCCTCTTCTAACTACATAATTAATCATCTCCATGGTAGCGAAGGTATGCTTAAATCCCTTTTTAAAGAAGGATTTTTTAAATCATTCATACACTATTGCATGAACCATTTTTCAGCACACTAGCATGTCCACTCTTAGGAACTTCGTTTTTTTTAACGCTTACACTACCATGCATGGAAGTGTTTCACTCTTGCATAGTCACTCAAAGGAAGCTCCATGATTATTTGTCTCAAGTTTTCCAGTTGGTACATTCCAAAGTTTTGTGTTTACCACGCATAGATCACACCAAAGCAAAAGTTCATTGTAGAGAGCATATGCATTGTTCATTTCAAGTTTGTCCACTTTCAAGTTTTCTTTGCAAATTCGAAGGGGGTAGTAAAGGGATAGCTTCACGGATATTGTGATCATGTTTCTTGAACATAAAACTCCCATCGCTTCCATGGAGATGACCCATGGATGAAAAATGATGCAAAGGAACAAAAATGGATTCGTCAAAGTCGGGGTTAACTTGAAACTTACGTCGAGACAAAACCTTAAACTCCCAAGAGACTCATTGTATTTCTTAAGGTCTTGTTTGATTAAAGATTAAAAATGAACTACGAACTAAGAAATTATAACTCAAGGAACTTAATCTAAATTTTAAACTAAGATTAAAACTTTACCAAGAAGATTTGACGTGGATAGCCCTAGCACAACATAGAAGACTTAAGTGTGAACTTTGACTTACATGCTTGAAAAGGGCCGACGCAGGTATTTACCTATGGGATACAATGAGGGATGATCCTTTTCACCTAGGACTGATAATCGTTGGTCTATGTTTTGAGCTCAGATTCATGCACTGTCCTAGAAATGAGATTGAATGGGAGTGTGTCCCGACCGGGTGATAGGGACCCGCGGATGCATCTGGAAATCGGCCTAGTTTGGGTAGGCCTAATGCTGACGGGAAAAGGAGGAGGAAAATGGATACATGAAGGGTTCAAGATAAGGGAGGAGGATGTGATTTAATTAAGAACTCTTCTAATTTCTTGGTAAAAAGAAACCTTGAAAAGGCTAAGAACCTAAATGGACTATTCCACAATTTTCGTCATCAGTCAAACCTTTGCTCTGCTTCTCAGGTTATTGATTTAAAAAGAACCTAAAGTAAATTATCTTTGAAGTCTTTCCCACAGGAGATAAAGAAAAATAAGAATTGGAAATTGTGTCAAAGTGTCACCTCCACACCTGGCGGAGAAGACATGATACCCAATGAGGATAGGGATATGCCTGGAGGAGTATATGTGATTGCTAGAAAGATAACTAGATAATTTTACTAATACTAAATGAAAAAAAGGAATTAAAATATTCTAAAAAGAAAAAGGTGAGAACGACCTGATAAATGCACACTTGCAAGGGTATACAATAATTTACATGCTACTTTCAAATGCTTGAAATGTATTCTTGGTTTGACATGATTGGAGTACTATTTTCTAGTATCATAGTACTACCTTGAGAAGGTACATTTACCAAACGGTTCGGTGGGGGGTGGATTCCAGAGGGTTAATTTGTTGGCCGAAAAGTTGAACCCAATTTTAAGTTGTCCATTAAGTTAAGTCAAAACCGGGGAAAGGGATCCCGATCTATGGAGTGGGGATCAAACTTGGGAAAGAGGATTTTGGATAGCTATTAAATACAATCATCTTAGGGAAACGCTTTGACGATTGTGGTCGGCCATAATCGAGGAAAAAAAGCGTTAGTGACCTTGAACCAAGGGTGTACTAGAGAACTCCCACTAGTTGACCCTAGAATGTGGAGTTCAAATTTAGTATGATGACTTTGATTAGAAAGTTGGACCGGTAAGCAATGGTGCTTTGGGGCTAAGGGATCCATATGAGAGAAAGTGAATAGTCTGACGACTTTGATTGGAAAGTTGGACCATTAAGTAATGGTGGTTCAGGGCTAAGGGATCCATATGAGAGAAAGTGAATGTTATCACCCCCTTGAGTTGGCATCAAAGAGCAGGAGGAGTCATGTCTTGGTGTTGGTCTCAAGCGGGAGGGATGTCGGAGATCACGGTGTATCCAATTGTAGATTTACAGTCGGTGGTCCCTGACATGGCCCTCACAATGCATATGTCAGGAATTTCAACCACACACACACACACACACACAGATCAACATTAATCTAAAGGTTTCTCTTGCAAGCTATTATGATCTTCAAACAAGGATTGTGTGTATCAATAGACAAACAAAAAAAGGAGTCATCATTGACATAGGATTCTATTTTCAATATTGGTTCCTCTTTGGAATTTTGGCATCGACATCGACTTTGGATTGACATTGACACATAGCATATCCGGAGCGGCTTGACTCCAATGACCACCTACTTTGAGACTGGATTCTCTTCAACCTTGGTGTCTTCTTGGATTCTTGGCAAGCTAGCCTATTATCGAGCTAGTAATGGTTTTTTTTGCAGTTCCCGAACTCATGACTCCGACGGCCGGTTTCTTCTTAGAGGTGGCACTTCTATACGGTGGCGGAGACATGTCATTGATGGTTTGAGTTTGATATCCTCACTCCATTATTGTACTCTAAGAAATGAGCACATAGGAGTTTCACACTCTTGCAATGGTCTCTTGAGAGACATGGATTTTGAGGCACACATTATCTCAAAGGAGCCCTCCTTTGGTGTTTTGGCAATTAACCCAGTCATAAGACTTGAGCTAGAAGATAGTCGTTTTTGAGACTTTGACTATAGTCGTGTCAAGCCTACTGAGCCTTTGGAGATTCATGATGAGGGTTTTTTTGAGCTGGGAAATTCTTAAATGTTGAGATCCATTCGGTGATACAGATTTACTAGAGCACCCCTTTTTTGAAGCCTCGCCATAGGTTATGTATAGAGTAAGAAAATGGAGAGGCCTCAACAATATTGATAATATGATGTAGCTATGTAGATAATTGAGTGGTTTACTTAATGGAGAGAGTTAATTTTCACACACGAGAGATTATAGAGTAGAGAGAGAGAGCACACACAATATATGTGGTTCACCCAATGTGGGCTACGTCCATGGGAAAGCATCCACTCAATGGCTTTAGTACTTCAAACAAGACATAAGTTACAAAAGTATTATACCCTTTTGGAACTCCAGCCTTGCTTCACTCTCACCACCTCATGTCCACCTTGTTGCATCACTTCACAATGCATCACAATGATTCACCTCATCAATCCATTTTTTGTGTGTTGAAAAGGCCTTCTTTTATAGGCCAAAAGGGTTGTCCTCTCTCATGAGAGGCAGCCGTATGTAGCCGCCCTTGTGTAGACAAGTCCGAGTTGAATTCTCCCATGCACCCATGTGTGGCAGCCCTTGAGAAGACAAGTCCAATTTGAAATTGCCCACCAGCCATTGACTTCCGGCCACCGGCCAATCGACCAACTGACCGACCGTTTTTGGACCACTTTTTGACTGTCATCCGACCATAATATTTCGGCGATCAGGCTCCATACTTAACAATCTCCCACTTGGAGAGTGATCTCCACACCAAACATGTGACTACTTTCCATCTTGGCTTCTTATCCTTGATGCCGATTGAAGATGAGGAAAAGCTCAATTCTTCTTGTTGACTACCTTTGTAAACATATATGCTAGATTTTCACTTGTATGCACCTTTCCTAGCTTTTGTTGTCCCTCTTCCAAAAGAGTGCGTATGAAGTGATATCTCACCTCAATGTGTTTTGTCCTTGAGTGAAAGACCGAGTTACTCGTAAGATGGATAGCGCTTTGGCTATCACTATACAAGATACAATTGTTTTGTTTGAATCCAAGCTCTACTAAGAATCTGTGAAGCCACATAATTTCTTTGCTTGCCTCAGTCATTGCTACATACTCTTCTTCCGTGGTGTAGAAATGTGTTTTTTGTATTTTTCATTGCAAACCTTTCTAGTATCTTCTTGATGTAATCCTCCGGAGATAACTTTATTGTCTTCTTCATCCTGCCCCTTGATATCTTCATACCAAGTATTTTCTTTGCAACACCTAAATATTTCATTGAAAAAGATTTAGACAACTCCTCCTCTTTTAGGTCTTTGATGTCCTGTATGTTATACTTGCAATCAACATGTCATCAACATACAATCTTAGGATGATGAATTTCCATCTCCCAAATTCTTTAGACGCAATGATCTGAGTTGCATCTTGTGAATCCATGATCCAACATCCATCAATTGTACTTCAAGTACCACTATTTTGATGCTTGCTTTAAACCATACAAGCTCTTCTTTAATCTACAAACCATTTTCTCCTTACTTTTTACTTCATACCCCCTTTGGTTGAAGCATGTAAATTTCCTCCTCTAAGTCACCGTGAGGGAATGCCGTATTTATATCCATTTGATCAAGATTTAAATCATGAGCTGCCATAAGTCTTAAGACAAGCTTAATTGAGTTCATTTTTACAATAGGAGAAAATATTTCATTGAAGTCAATACCTTTTTTTTGAGAAAACCCTTTTACCACAAGCTTAGACTTGTACCTTTTCTTCCCACATTCTTCAATGCCTGCTTAAGCACCTTGAGGAGACTCAACCAACTCCCATGTTTGGTTGCGATGTAATGAGTCAATCTCCACTTGCATGCTCTTTATCCATTCTTCTTTGGAGTTGTTCTGAGATTAAGAGATGGTTGAAGGAAGGAATGAACCTTTCTGGAGGTGTACTTGCTCTTGTACATCTTTGGGGAATAGGTTGAGGCTCCTCATTTGGTTGACGTTGTTGCAAATTGTCACCGTTTTCACTCCTTGAGTCTTCACAGTCCTCAAGCTCCATGTACTCATCACATGTTTCTTTTCTTTCCAAGTCATCTTTGTACATATTTTGTTTGTTAAATATTACATCCCTACTCTTAAAGATTTTACCATCTTTAAGATTCCATAGGCGATACCCAAAGTCACCTTCTCTATAGCCAATAAAGAAACACTTTTTGGACTTTGCATCTAACTTTGACCTTAGGCTTCTATCTATGCGCATGAAAGCCTCACACCCAAGCACTTTGAGAAGTGAATAATTCACTGATTTACCTATCCATGCCTCCTCCAGAACTCCTCCACCCAATGCCATTGAGGGTGATCGGTTGATTAAGTACACAAACATACTTACTGCTTCCGTCCAAAGCTCAAGTGGTAAGCCTGCATGTAGCCGCATGCTTCGTGCTTGCTCCATGATTGCTATATTCATCCTTTCCAAAATTCCATTTTGTTGAGGTGTCCTTGGGGTTTTACTTTGCCTCCAAATGCCATTGCTAGCACAAAAGCTTTCAAAAACTTGGATGCAATATTCGACTCCATTGTCGGATATATGAGGCATTTAACCTTGGTACCTGCTTCATTCTCCACAAAGGATTTCCACCATTGAAATATGGAAAACACATCAGATTTATTCTTCATTACATAAACCCATCTTTTCCTAGTCGCATCGTCTATGAACCTGTTACAGAGTATAATGAGCCACCAAAGTGATCGTGTACTTGCAGGACCCCAAACATCAGAATGAACAAGCTCGAGTTTTTTTTTCATTTCTTGATTTTCAAAATTTTACCCTCTTTTGTTTATCGTAAACACAATCTTAACAGAACTCTAAGTCCACTTCTTTCAAACGTGATATAAGATTCTTTGATTGGAGGATTTGCATTCCTTTGGTACTCATATGCCCAGGTTGATAGTGCCACATTGCACTGTCAGCTTTTGAAGCTATTGCACAAGTTGAAGATTGTGTGCTGACAGTACACAAGTAAAGTGTGCCAACCTTTTCTCCTTTGGGAACCACCAAAGATCCTTTTGAGATCTTCCAATGTTTGTTTCCAAATGTAATGTGGTGACCTTCATCATCCAATTGTGCTGTGGAGATCAAAGTTTTGCAAAGAGAAGGAACATGCCTAATATCTTTAAGCTTCCATGCATTTCCGTTAGTAGTTTTGACACAAATTGTAGCTTTGCTGACAATTTCACAAGCTTCATCATCTCCCAAGTATCCATACCCAAAATTACCTTTGGTGTAATCTTGGAAATGGTGCTTGTGCGGTGTCGCATGGAATGAATCCCCAGAGTCTACTATCCAGGAATTAGACACATTGTCTAATGAGAGAATTAGAGCATTTTTCTCTACTTTACCTGCCACATTGACCTCCAATGTTGGCTTTTTGTCTTGAGACTCTGACTCCTTCTTCTTCTTGAACTAACAATCCTTCTTAATGTGGCCCTTCTTGCCGCAGTTCCAACATTCAAGAACTGACTTTATACGTGACTTGCTCTGTCTTGAGCGATCCATTTCCTCGCTTAGGAGAACACCCACAACATCATCAAACTTAAGAGTATTTGTGCCAGAGATAGAGTTACTTACAACCATCACGAAGTTGTCCCAACTATCTGATAGACACAATAGTATAAGGAGAGCTCGCACTTTGTCATTAAAATTGACTTTCCCCGATCGAAGTTGACTTATCTTGGTGTTAAATTCATTCAGGTGTTTTGCAACTAATAATTCCTTGCCATCTTTAGATTGAACAAGCGCTTCATAAAATACCTTATTGGATGCCGATGGTATCTTGTAGAGCTGTCAAGTGACTTCATCAAGTCCTATGTGGTCTTCATTTCTGAAACGTTGAAGGCCACAGTTGAACCGGAGTATGTTTTATTTGCGAGCTTCCGATTTCAAGCTTTTGCAATCAAAACCATTTTTGCGAGCGTTTTGACTTTAGGTTTAGAGCCTTTTCTAACGTATAAAAAATGCTAATTCAAAAAAGAGATATTACTATATGACACACACTAAAAAAACCATGTATTAGTTTGCAATAACGTGACTTTAGATTTAGAGCCTTTTCTAATGACACAAAAAAATTTCACCAAAAAGGGACATTACTCATACAATACACACCAGATAGCATGCACAAGTTTTGAAAGGACCTATCTTTGAGCTTGTATAGTTGGAAAGATAGATACCACAAAAGGTAGGGAGAAGTAATCACGCAGCTCATACATAAGAGAAGATATAGTATGACGCCGCACAAGGTTTGGGTGGTAAGGTAATCTCATACTTGAGGAGCCTTGTGCGGTGTAGTATCAAGGCTCCTCAAGTATGAGATTACCTTACCACCCAAAGCTAGATGATCCAATGACCAATCTAAATGAAATGAAATATTCATATGATTTGCAGAACCAAGCAACACACCAATGTAAAAGTAATTGGTATGAGCTCTATCAAAATTGAAATATTGAAATGAATTTTCTAATGTTTCAAAAAAGTTTAAATAAAGTTTGAGGCTAAAAACATGACTTTTTCTCCTTAGTCTCTACAGAGAGAAAATACTCTTCAATGCCTAAATCTAAGATGCAAATGTGATGAGAATGGTCATGCTAAACTTCAAAAAATAGTTTGTATGTGATTAAATAGCTATTTTTAATTTTATTTTCTCTTATTTATAGAGAGAATTTTTGTGAAAGAATATGTATGA